>NC_134781.1:51370688-51378188 GCF_046742065.1 Oratosquilla oratoria | reverse complement strand
GAGGTCAAACTCTTGACTACAGTCTCCAGACCCAAACTCTTCCACTGTCAGAAAATAATGCGAATCGTGACTCATCAGAGAAAATGACAGTACTCCAAATCGCCACAGGTCTCTCCACCATCTCAACAGCCCAATCCATTCTGCGTTTGATATTGGCTGGACAAAGGAGTGGTTTCCTTCTTGCAGCTCTGCCATATTAACCCCGTTTGTGGGGATACCTTACAGCTGTTCTGGAGCTGACATCAGCTTGTGTTACTATGTCAGAGGCCTTGCAACATGGATTCTCTTCGACATTTCTTTTGACACGACGCAAGGTTCTTTCTTAGGGCCCAGGACGACCTGAATGAAGTTCTATGCCTTTTTGCCCTCTCTGGTGAATTGTGCGATCCCTCTATTAACAGTAGAAAGGGGTATTAACAGATTGTCAGATATTTTGCGTTGACTAAGTTCACCTTCATGTAAACCCACAATACGACCTCACTGAAATTCAGATAGGCCTACTGCTCCTTTGGTTTGTGGCATGCTTGATTAGTCTTGTATGTAATCTGAAACATAAATCTAGGTAACTATAACACATTAGGTAAATTTGAATAAAATTAAGCATTAGATAAGAGCAGAAATGCATTTTTCTTTGGTGTCTATTCAATTCTGTCATGTCTCTATATATATATATATATATATATATATATATATATATATATATATGTATATATATATATATGTTAGAATAAATAGGCAGTAAGTTCTCTTTTAAACATGTTTGGTTAAAGACCAGCGCAAATTCAGTATCAACTAACTTCTTAGTAGTTTTCTCTATCTTCCGAATAGACTTCTTGTAATCAGAAGGGAGGTCAAAAACGAGGCTTCCGAGATCCATATTGTATTGTTAAGAAAATACTATACAATAATAAATAATGCGAGCTTTCGGTTGATGCTTTCAACCATCTTCAGGCGAGAAAAGTATCTAATACATAAAAGGAGGCTAACAATTTAAGTACAGAAATTTGGTGTATACATGGTACTGGGAGAGGTCACAGTTGCTACCTAGGTTGGCGCACAATGGTGTATACATGGTACTGGGAGAGGTCACAGTTGCTACCTAGGTTGGCGCACAATGGAGCTACGTGGGGTGGGTCTGTTGTTGATTGGTGAGATTATGTCCGGTGGGATTATGTTCGGTGGGATTATGTCGGCTGCGCTGGGAGGATGTCTACTGGGACTCCGTAGGGAGGATCTGTTGCTTCTGGGAGTTGCGATGCTCGGAGGATGTCTTTGAACAGTCGAGTTCTTATGCAATAGGAGGGCACCGAGTGTGTCGGTCTGTATATTGATGAGTGGAGTCTGTTGTGAAATGTATACTTTCTCAAAAATATGTATTTTTCTGTGATTGCTGCAGTGTCTAAGTATTTTCGTGTTATCCACCAAAAGTGGTCTTGTGAGGGTTTTGTTGTGAGTTTGTTTCAGTGTCTGCATTGTTCTTTGTTTTTATAAAGATGTCATCGATATACCGACAGTAAATATCTGATTTATCTGTTTGGATGAATACTTCTTCTTCTATGCAACTCATGAAGATCCTATTAATAATCTAAGGGGGGATCCCATTGCTACAACATCAGTTTGGTAGCACTTGATATTTCCTCGGGGGCAAATGTACCACACTCAAATATTTCTCGTAGTCTAAGCTCTGGGATATCCAGGTTTGGTGTAGAAGCATCGTGGTAAATTCGGCCGATGATGTAATCGATGGTATGATTTACGGAAATGTTAATGTATAATCCTTCTGCATCGAGAGATGTAATTTTTCCTTTTGCTGGGTTAGTCATAAGGATGTCGAGGAAATCGGATGTAAATTGCAGACTATAAGTGGAAGGTGTGTACAGACTCAGGATGGTGCACAGTTTCTTAGCAAGTTTGTATGTAGGTACAAAAATCTGTGTGATTATATGTCGGAGTTTATTGCCAGGTATATGTGTTTTAACGGTTCTGTAGCAGTAACCTATATCGTACTCGCCGGTTAGTTTGTCAAATGTTATTGTGCTGGTAGTGTTGTTCCCTTCTATTTGTCTGTTTACCTTTTTCTTAAGTGATTCATTCGGATCTTTGGTTATTTTCTTGAATTTTGTCTTATCATTTAGGATGGTGTCTATCTTAATCAGGTACTCGGAAGTGTTCATGAGTACGTTGGCAGCCGCTTTACCTACTTTTCTGGTGGTAATGTTAGGGCCTGCTTTTAACTACTTTGCTGCCTCGATGTGTTTATTTTAGATTAAACTGCTCTTATGACTACCTCTAGATTTATTTGCTTCAGCGATTACCTCGAGTTTAAAGGAAGGCTCAACAGTGTCTTCACATTTCCTATTTAATTTCTCCATATCGATGAAGACTTCACATCCTGTACTTTTTTGGAACCTCTTTGGCTTTTGACATATGACAATTGAAGACCATGTTAAGCAGTTCTTCTTAGTTTGAGTTGGGAATCTTATTTGATATGGCCGCCGTTTAGGTTAATCAATTTCTTTTGGTTAGATTTAGTAATGGAATTTTTATGTAGGTTTATCATTTCTGTAAAAAGGCGGTCATTGTTTGCTTTTAAGGGTGTGTCTATGTCTATGTTCATCCATTTATTTTCTAGCTCATTGTGTTCTAGGATATATATATATATATATATATATATATATGTTATATATTTATTTATACATATATATATACATATATATACATATATATATATATATATATATATATATATATATATATATATATATATATATATGTATTGCATATTTCGGGCGCAGATTCTCACTAATACACACTGTGTTAAACACGACAGCATTTTGACACTAATTAACCTTCTTAATGAGATTTTAAATTGTTCTCACAGTAGATTCTCACTAATACACACTGTGTTAAACACGACAGCATTTTGACATTGATTAACCTTCTTAATGAGATTTTAAATTATTCTCACAGTAGATCTCATTTCAGGGGGATGGGCAAATACAGGCCTTCCATAGTCTTCCATATTTAATTTGACGTTCCGACTTCAGGGAGTCATCTTCAGAATAGTTTACATGAATTAAGTCACAGTTTTACAAAGCTACATGATACACAATTGACAATATTGTACAGACAACCTGGATTAAATATATGCCGCTTGGAAACGATTGAAGGATCTTGACCCTCTGTGTAGGCGAACACTTAGCCGTAGAGGGGGAAGGGAAGGGGGAGGGATTAATCTCAGTAAGAAGATTAATCAATGCCAAATTGCTGTCGTGTTTAACACAGTATATACATAGTTACGACTACAGACTCGTCGTAGTGAAGATTTCACTCAGACGCACATGCGCGCATGTGCGTATGTGTAACTTGGACTATGCCGGCCGTTCCCAAGGTAGGCTTGGTGGACTCTCGGCATCCAACGTCGGTAATCGACGTAAGAATACTGTTAAAGTGATGAATTATATATTTATGATGTATTCCATTCTTTTTGTGTTCTGTCAAACATATTCTATACATTGCATCTAGATTTATGTATGTATATTGTCTTGTGGATCTATCTTGTCAACCTTAGGAATTGATTTACGTAAGACTAAGATAAATTGCACATTACCGTTGTATTCGGACGCCGAAACGCCGGCGTGAGAACGTGCATAGCTTACGCGCGCTCTGGAAATAATCATGTGAACCAATATTTTGGCAACTGCGTCCCTAACTTACATTTACGTACGTATAGATATTCATATAAAAACTATTAAGTTTCTGCTTATCTAAGATTGACAAGGTAACTTTATCAAATATTATTTTCTATTCATTGATGTAAAGAATATCCGTGTATGTACTAGGAAGTATTCCTAAACACTCTTGTTAATCGTCGCGTCTAGCGACACTTGGCATCTCTCCGGATCTTACGGAGAAGAGTCTATATATATCATTGCTTGTAACGGCGCCCCCCCCCCTCAACTCAGCGCTCCTAGAGGTCGGACGTCTCTTCAACCAGCTCTCTCAACAAGCTCCAAGTATCATCGCCGGCCGGTGGTGGCTGGGAGATTCATCTCCTAGCTGCCGCCGGTCTGGCATGGCCGACCTCTACGCTGACGTCGGCAGGCGGGTTTATACCAATACAAATACACACACACATTTCCCAAGTCACGTAAATCTCTGTTTTCAGAGTAGTGCTTGGAAGAAAAGAGGCACATGCACACTTTCTCGCTAGCAAAGCAGAGGCCCAATCGTCTCTCTCAGTACGCCCAATCTGACCGCGGGCTGGTTGACGGAGAGACTTGGGACACCTTTCTGTCCGACCGGCCCGCAACCAAACGCTGGCCTCTCGCTGACGCTGGTGAGCGAGTTTACACTTCTGACATTTACACACAATTCCCAATCGCTTAATTCTCTGTTTTCAGAGTCGTGATTGGAAGGAAAGAGACCATACAACACCCGCCCGTCTGCCCCTCCCTCGCATCGCCACTGAATCTACTCTTCCGAATTCCAAACCCAGTCTGGGGATAAACAGACAACGCTCGCCCCACCTGTGGCTCATCAGGTTCGCCCTCGCCAGCGGTGGCGGCGGGGGAGTTATCTCCTTGCCGCTCCCGTTCTGGTCACTGATCTCTCGTTGACGTCGGCAGGCGGGTGTACACCACCCGTCTGCCCCCCCTCGCTCCGCCCCTTGATCAGATCTAAAAGGAATTCAAACCCAAAACCTGGGGATAATCAGGGGTCGCTCGCCCCACCTGTGGCTTATCAGGTTCGCCCTCTACACGCGGAAAGTGAAATCAACTCACTTCTCGTAAGATACACACATACACCTCTCACGAACAGAGCCACAAATCACGCACAAACATAAACACTTACTTTTTCTTCGACTAAAATTCGCTTCCTTTCTAACTTTCTCTTCTACTACATCTTCTCATTTCAGTTTACCTCCCACTAAAGATTTTTCCGTTTTTCCACCTTTCTCTACTACTACGCCTCCTACCATTTTCTAAACTTTCGTTGGTGATCCTAACCCCGTTGGTAATCCCAATCTCCTAACCTCCGGCGTCAGGCGCTTCCCTCCAAGCTCCTGGTCAAGTCCTCCTATGCCATGACAACAATCTAGCCCCTAATTGCTCGCGATTCGCCCGGTGGCAATAGCCCTCTTTTATACACTACTATCATTTCATTTTCTAACAGACGTTCTTCCCCTCCCACAAAACCCGATCCCGCGCAGGCGAGGTGGTCTTTTCTTGAATTCCAGAATTCCAGACTCTTGCTTATCGGAGCTCCCATGCACTCGTCCACTACGTTGGACTTAGACCTTATAGTCGTAGTTTCATCTCGACTTGTATTTTCTCGAATCATTCTGGTCTCTGCTTAAACCAGAGTCCCATTGCACTAATCTCATATCTTAGTCTAGCTTTGCTAGAACTCGTCCACTTTGTTGGACTTAGACTTTTAGTCGTAGAATTTTCTCGACTTTGTAATTTTTACGTAAATTATTACGTAGGACTTAGTTTCCATTCTGTTGGTCGATATCTCTCGACCTTACCACATATTGTCTTTAAGACTATTTTTTCTTTATTGAATGTCGATATTTGATCGACACTTATATATATATACGTGTCTTGGCAATATTAGCCTTTTATGTTCTGTGAATTTACGTGTTTCGGACATTGTACTTTTCGCTAGTTTTGGCGACTTATATTTTTCGATCTTGTTATTTGTTTCTTTTTGAAGGAAATAATCATTCTTAAACAGAACTCTAGTTTTTGAACCTGGCCCTTCCCCATAGACGTCACAGGGAGTAAAGCGAAAAGTCTGGCGACCTTGCCAGGATCGAAGGATAGAAGTTCGTCAACAATTCTGGTAAGATGGAGATTCTCCAAGATGTCTTTGAGTCCCAAGACCTTAGAGTTTTGCTAAGTGCGGACGTTTCTCATTTGCTTGAGATAGGAGATATCCTAGAATTAGATTTGAGTGGATAGGGCAGATATTCTTAGAGTATTGGTGTCCCATTTAATTGAGAGGAATTTGTTACCCCCAGAGGCTATTCTATACAGATTCCAGCGAAGTAGTGATTGGAGCGGCTCTGCTACAAGAACGTCATGGTTCCAAACGTGTGGTAGCATACTTCAGCCGTAAACTGAAACCTTCACAGCGCCATTACTCCACTATTGAGAAGGAATGTCGGGCCCTCATCATCGGAGGTCACTTCGAGATACACCTCCACACGGATCACAATCCTCTGGTGTATCTCAACCGAATGGCGAATACGTACCAGAAACGCATCAGGGGATCACGCAACATTCTTGCCGATACTCTCTCCCGTTGCGTGTCTCTTGAGGAGGGAGGAGTTACGACTACAGGCTCGTCGTAGTGAAGATTTCATTCAGACGCACATGCGCACATGTGCGTATGTGTACCTTGGTATATGCCGGCCGTTCCCACGGTAGGCTTGGTGGACTCTCGGCATCCAACGTCGGTAATAGACGTAAGAAGTCTGTTATAGTGTTGAATTATATATTTATGATGTATTCCATTCTTTTTGTGTTCTGTCAAACATATTCTATACATTGCATATAGATTTATGTATGTATATTATTTTGTGGATCTATCTTGTCAATCTTAGGAATTGATTTACGTAAGATTAAGATAAATTGCACATTACCGTTGTATTCGGACGCCGAAACGCCGCCGTGAGAACGTGCATAGCTTACGTGCGCTCTGGAAATAATCATGTGAACCAATATTTTGGCAACTGCGTCCCTAACTTACATTTACGTACGTATAGATATTCATATAAAAACTATTAAGTTTCTGCTTATCTAAGATTGACAAGGTAACTTTATCAAATATTATTTTCTATTCATTGATGTAAAGAATATCCGTGTATGTACTAGGAAGTATTCCTAAACACTCTTGTTAATCGTCGCGTCTAGCGACACTTGGCATCTCTCCGGATCTTACGGAGAAGAGTCTATATATATCATTGCTTGTAACGGTCAAGCTGGTGGTAGCAGGCAGAAGGACCAAGGCCAGAAGGACGCAAATGTGCCTCGACCGCATATGCTCCAAATGCGAAGAGCTTGGCCTCAAGATCTCGCCACCAAAGACCAAAGCCATGTGTTTTGGCACTAGCGTGACACCGAGGGACAGGCTTCTGCTGCAGGGACATGAGGTAGAGTGGGTCAGCACGCACATGTACCTTGGTGTCTGGCTCGACTCCAGGCTGTCCTTCCGGACTGAAGTGTCCTACATCCGGGGAAGGGTCCTCAGCCGGATTAACGTTTTGAAGTCCTTGGCGACCAGAGAGGCAGGTGCCAACTGCGCTGTCCTCCGGACATTCTACGTCAGCGCAATTCGACCGGTGATAGACTATGCCAGCAGTGCTCTGGCTGGTCTATCCGCAACACGGTTGGCTGGCTTGGAGACAGTACAGAACCAGGCGCTGCGCGTAATATTGGGCGCGCCGCGCTGGACTCTGGTCGCCAATATGCAGCAAGAGGCGGGACTGGTGCC
>NC_134781.1:51363188-51365688 GCF_046742065.1 Oratosquilla oratoria | reverse complement strand
AGGAAGTAAACTGATATGATTGAGGGACTGAGGGAGAAGGGAGAGGAAGGGAGTGAGGGTCTCAGGAGAAGATGGAGGAAAGAAGGAGGGAATAGGGAAGAATGAAGAAGGGACCAGGAGAAGGAAGAGGGAAGGAGGGATGAGGAGAGAGGAAGGAGAGAAGGAGTTGGGAAGAAAAAGTAGGGGGAGAAGGGAAAAGAGGGGGAGGGAGAAAGAAGTACAAGAGAAAGGGAGTAAAGAGTAGGAGGGAAAAGAGAAAGAGAAAAACAGGGGGTAGAGGGAAAGGGAGAGAGGAGAGGGGAAGATCACATGCTTCCCAGGATGGTGAATGATAAGGAAGATTAGTCGAAGACAAGACCAGGAGAGCTTCCCCTGAGACTAAGAACACACCGGCAATGACTAGGTAATACAATATAGATAGGAGGGTAAGGGCTGCTTCCCCGAATACAATGAGGAAGTATTAGCACGCTTGAGCAACGTGTGCTCTCTCGCCTGCTCTCACCTCTCTCTCTCTCTCTCTCTCTCTCTCTCTCTCTCTCTCTCTCTCTCTCTCTCTCTCTCTCTCTCTCTCTCTCTCTCTCTCTCTCTCTCTCTCTCTCTCTCTCTCTCTCTCTCTCTCTCTCTCTCTCTCTCTCTCTCTCTCTCTCTCTCTCTCTCTCTCTCTCTTCTCTCTCTCTCTCTCTCTCTCTCTCTCTCTCTCTCTCTCTCTCTCTCTCTCTCTCTCTCTCTCTCTCTCTCTATCTCTCTCTCTCTCTCTCTCTCTCTCTCTCTCTCTCTCTCTCTCTCTCTCTCTCTCTCTCTCTCTCTCTCTCTCTCTCTCTCTCTCTCTCTCTCTCTCTCTCTCTCTCTCTCTCTCTCTCTCTCTCTCTCTCTCTCTCTCTCACTCTCTCTCTCTCTCTCTCTTCTCTCTCTCTCTCTCTCTCTCTCTCTCTCTCTCTCTCTCTCTCTCTCTCTCTCTCTCTCTCTCTCTCTCTCTCTCTCTCTCTTTCTCTCTCTCTCTCTCACTCTTTCTGTGTGTGTGTATGTGTTTGTGTGTATTTACCTAATTGTATTTACCTAGTTGTATTATACGGGAAAGGGAGCTATGCTCGTGTGACCCGTTTTTGTATCTCGCAAGATCAGGTTTGTTCTAAAATTGTTGTATTGTGTTTGCACACACTATTTCTTCATCCAATTTGTTCCATATATCTATCACTCTGTGTGGGAAGCTGTTCTTTTTCAGGTCTCTTCTGTAGTTATCCTTTTTGAGTTTCAATACATGTCCTCTTGTTTTTCCTCTGTCCCGTTTTAATAGGTCCTCTCTATCAAGGCATTCTTTTCCTTTCATAATTCTTTAGATGGTTATTAGGTCCTCTCGTTCTCTTCTTTGTTCCAGGGTTGGGAATTCCAGTTCGGCCAGTCTTTGTTCATATGTTAGGTTTGCAAATGTTGGGACCAACTTTGTCGTTGCTCTTTGTGTTCTTTCTAATTTTCTTATATTCTTTTTTGTATTGTGTGTGTGTGTGTGTGTGTGTGTGTGTGTGTGTGTGTGTGTGTGTGTGTGTGTGTGTGTGTGTGTGTGTGTGTGTGTGTGTGTGTGTGTGTGTGTGTGTGTGTGTGTGTGTGTGTGTGTGTGTGTGTGTGTGTGTGTGTGTGTGTGTATCTGTGTGTGTGTGTGTGTGTGTGTGTGTGTGTGTGTGTGTGTGTGTGTGTGTGTGTGTGTGTGTGTGTGTGTGTGTGTGTGTGTGTGTGTGTGTGTGTGTGTGTGTGTGTGTGTGTGTGTGTGTGTGTGTGTGTGTGTGTGTACATGTGTGCGTGTGTGTGTAAGCGTATGTATCTAATTTCAAGACACGTTTCCACCCAAAAATTGATTCTGACATGAAAAAGCCCTCTCCAAAAAAACGGAACTGTTTCTGGAAAAGGAAGTTTTGGTCCATAATAAGGTCCAATCCAATCTCAGAAAAGGTCCTCCAATACAACAATATGAAATTAGGCACAGAGATCAAGGCCTTGACCTATGGATCAGTGGGTTTAGATGAAGGACAAGGAAATGACAACATATTATTTTTGGAAAGTCACCCCCTTCTCTCCCTCCTCCTTCTCCTCCCTTTCTCCCCCCCCCTTCCCTTCTTCCTCCCTTCCCATCCCCTTCCTCCTTCATTTGAGGTTCAAGGTTTTCTCCTAGGGTTCTCGAAAAACTCCACGAGGAAATGGAGGTTGAGAAATGGAAACTGAGGAAGAAAGAAAGTGAGGAGAATAGAGGACGAGAAAGGAGAAGGAAGAAGAAAGAGGAGGAAGAGAAGACGAGAACAAGGACAGAGGACAAGGAGGAGGAGGAGAAAAAAGAAAGAAAGAGAAGAGAGGAAAATGACAAGAATGAAAAAGAGAAAGTGAAAGAGGAGGAGGAAGTAGAGAAGTGGAAAAAGAAGAAAGGAAGGAAAGAAGAAGAAGAAGAAGAAGAAGAAGAAGAAGAAGAAGAAGAAGAAGAAGAAGAAGAAGAAGAAGAAGAAGAAGAAGAAGA
>NC_134781.1:51338188-51340688 GCF_046742065.1 Oratosquilla oratoria | reverse complement strand
TTATATTTACATTTATATTTACATTTATATTTATATTTATATTTATATTATATTTATATTTATATTTATATTTATATTTATATTTATATTCATATTCATATTTACATTTGTATTTATATATATATTTATTTATATTTATCTTTATATTTATATTTATCTATTTATCTTTATATATCTTTATATATTTATATTTATATCTATATTTATATTTACATTTATATTTATATCTATATTTATATTTATATTTATATTTATATTTATATTTATATTTATATTTATAATTATTTTTATATCTATATTTACATTTATATTTATATTCATATTTATATTCATATTTATATTTATATATATATTTATATTTATTCTTATATTTATATTTATATTTATATTTATATCTATATTTATATACTTGTATTTATATTTATATTTATATCTATATCTATATCTACATCTATATTACTATCTATATCTTTATTTATATTCATATTTAGATTTAGATTTAGATTCATATTTATATTTATATTTATATTTATATTCATATTTATATTTGTATTTATATTTATATTCATATTTATATTTATATTTATATTTATATTCATATTTATATTTATGTTTATATTTATATTCATATTTATATTTTATATTCACATTTATATTCATATTTATATTTATATTCATACTTATAATTATATTTATATTCACAATTATATTTATATTTATGTTTATGTTTATATTTATACTTACATTTATATTTATATTTATATTTATATTTATATTTATATTTATATATATTTTTATATTTATATATATGTTTATATTCACATTTATATCTATATTATATTTATATTTATATACATATTTATATTTATATTTATATTTATATTTATATTTATATTTATATTTATATTTATCTATATTTATATTTACATTTATATTTACATTCATATTTACATTTATATTCGTATTTACATTTGTATTTGTATTTATATTTATATTTACATTTATATTTATATTTATATTTATATTTATATTTATATCTATATCTATATTTATATTTATATTTATATTATATTTATATTTATATCTATATTTATATCTATGTTTATATCTATATTTATATTTATATTCATATTTATATTTATATTTATATTTATATTTATATTTATATTTATATTAATATTTATATTTATATTTATATTAATATTTATATTTATATTTATATTTATATTTATATTTATATTTATATTTATATTTATATTTATATTTATATTTATATTTATATTTATATTTATATTTATATTTATATTTATATTTATATTTATATTTATATTTGTAAAACAAGACACTCAGAAATAAGAAAAAAAAAATCTGGATTAAGATCAATCACGGTACAAAAGCCCGTTTCAAAGCTTACTACAAACGAGATTAATTCAGGTTAATCCTGGATATCTGGATTAAAATCAAATTTTTTTTAAAAATACGTTTGAAAACTTGGAATGAAAGAAAAACATTCTCACTAATGTTAGACAAAAAATAAATAGAATTTCACGAGTAAAAAATATAAAACTATATTTAGAATGATATGTGTGAAACTTTAATATATAATGAAATGAAAACAATTTAAATATAAGTGGAATGATTAACTTCGCCGTTTGCACTGACAGAAAAATAAATAAAATCACGAATCGAAAAAAATACTGATCAGATTATTTTAAATAGGAAAAGAAGAAAAGATAATAAGTAAGCATTCTAAGAAGCCGAAAAGATTACCAAAACATAAGAAAATTATTACAAGAAATAAAGAAATGAAAATTAACCAAAAACATAAAAAGCCAACAACAACAATAACACACAATTACCTTGCAAAACTGGTGAAAAATTATATATAAACTTTGTCTCAGACAAACCCCTCCTAGTAAAAAGAATGAGCCTCTTGATATATATGAAGAAAGTGTGTATGTGAGAGAAAGAGAGAGAGAGAGAGAGAGAGAGAGAGAGAGAGAGAGAGAGAGAGAGAGAGAGAGAGAGAGAGAGAGAGAGAGAGAGAGAGAGAGAGAGAGACAGACAGACAGACAGACAAACAGACAGACAGAAGGAGGGACAAAGAAAGCGAAAATGAATTAATAAATAGATAAATGATGATATGAAAACCAGGGGAAAAGGAGTAAGAACACAGACGTACAACGATAAGATAATAGCCCAAAGTTGGACACAAGAAGAGGGGAAAGATATCTAGAGAGCAAATGTAGATAAAAGAGATAAGAGGAAGGAAAGCAAAGGGGTCAGTTCGTTTGTCCGTAAAGAAGACAGAGAAAGAATAAGAAGAACGTTATGAGAAGGAGAGTAGAATTAATGTATCTGTTAATACATTGGCAGTACGGAGCTCCATATGATTTATTAAGATTACTTGGTGACTCTCGGATAAAAATATACGAAAAAGACGATACTGATTAATCAGTGTTGTACTGCAAACAAAAAAAATATAATTAATGATCGAAGA
>NC_134781.1:51308188-51320688 GCF_046742065.1 Oratosquilla oratoria | reverse complement strand
AACCGTTTGCCAATCCTGGCTGAGACTTTCTACCAATTGAGAGTAGATTATTTTAATTGTTCATCTATGTTTTTAGTTAAGCCAGAAAAATTAGTCAAATTCTATTTTTCTAGTGAAAGAGAACGTTCACAAGGCTTAAGAACATAAGAATGAAGGAGACTGCAAGAGACCATAAGGCCTACGTTAGGCAGTTTCATGTCCATTATAACCTATCTTCGGCGGTAATCTTTACTGGTTTTGTTCAGTCTGACTACAACCAATGTTGTTTAAAGTAACTACAACCAATTTTACTCACCTGACAAGTTTACCGCCACCATCACCACCAACAACTACAACAACAAAAATAACAACAACAACAACAGTAACAATAACAATAGCAACAACAGGAACGATAAGAACAACAATGACGACGAAATCAACAACAATTATGACATCGATAACAACAACAACGACAATGACAAGAACAACAATGATGACGAAAAAATCATCAACATTGATAATGATATCAATAACAACAACGACGACAACGATAATAACACTAACTACGACTACACGACAGAATCAACATGAAAACAACAAGAGCAAGAACAATAACAGCGGCAATGACAACCATCAACAGCAATGACGACATCAATAACAACAACAGCAAACCTATAAGAACCGTCATCAATTTCACTATTTGCAACAGCAACAACAACAACAACAACAACAACAACAACAACAACAACAACAACAACAACAACAACAACAACAACAACAACAACAGCAGCAGCAGCAATGACATCAATGACAACAACAGCAAACCCATAAGTATCGTCACCAATTTCACTATCTGCAACAACAACAACAACAACAACAACAACAACAACAACAAAACAACAACAACAACAACCATATCTTCATCAACAACAACATTAACCTTCACCATCAACAGCATCACCATAACCATCAGCAACATCCACAACAATCAGAAAAACAACAAAATTAATCCCTTCTTTGTCTTAGTCACTGTAAACATGTCATTATGGCAACAACAACAACAACAACAACAACAACAACAACAACAACAACAACAACAACAAAACTAATCCTTTCTTTGTCTTAGTCCCTGTTTACATGTTATTATGGCATCATCATCATCATCATCATCATCATCATCATCATCATCATCATCATCATCATCATCATCATCATCATCATCATCATCATCATCATCATCATCATCATCATCATCATCATCATCATCATCATCATCATCATCATCATCATCATCATCATCATCATCATCATCATCATCATCATCATCATCATCAACAACAACAACAACAATAACAAAAACAAAGATGCATTGTATCACATTTCCTGTCTCCTCTCCTACAGACGATTCCATTCAGCTGAAGTGCAGTAGAATCCCCGAAGGTGAAATCCATTAAGAAGATGAATTCTGTAAATAATTAGACGTGAAACGATGACATTCGTTACGAGCTTTGCTGATATCTGTTATCCAAGTAGGCTCAGAAGGAGGCGGAAGACAATGAGGAGGAGGAGGAGGAGGAGGAGGAGGAGGAGGAGGCGGTGGAAGAGGAAAAAGAGGGGAAATTGGAAAACGACAAGTAGGAAGATGAGTACGAGGAGGAAGAGGAGGAGGAGGAAGAGGAAGAGGAAGATAAGGAGGAAGAGGAAAAGGAGGAAAGGGAGGAGGAAGAGGAAAAAAGAGTAGGAGAAAGTGGAGGAGGAAAAGGGGAAGAGAAAAAGGAGGAGGTGATTAGAAGGAGGAGGAAGAGGAAGAGGAAGATAAGGAGGAAGAGGAGGAAGAGGAAAAGGAGGAAAGGGAGGAGGAGGAAGAGGAAAAGGAGGAAAGGGAGGAGGAGGAAGAGGAAAAGGAGGAAAGGGAGGAGGAGGAAGAGGAAAAGGAGGAAAGGGAGGAGGAGAAGGTGGAGGAGGAAAAGGGGGAGGAGAAAAAGGAGGAGGTGATTAGAAGGAGGAGGAAAATGAAGAGGAGGAAGAAGAGGAGGAGGAGGATAGGGTGGAAGAAGGAGGAGGAGGAAGAGAAAAAGAAAGAGGAGGAGGAAGAAGAGGAGGGGAGGAGTAGGAAATGGAGGAGGAGTAAGAGGAAGAAGAGAAAGAGGAGGAAGAGGAGGAAGAAGAGGAAGAGAAAGAGCAAGAGGAAAACAAGGAACACAAAGGAAGAACAAACAACAGCAGGCCTACTGGCCCTAACGAGGCTGTTTGTGTTAACTAAACTACACTACAGTTAAGGAAACAGGGCAACTAGGTGATAGAAGATGAACTAATACTACTGCTATCACTATCCTATCCAATTAATCCAATTGTGATCAAATGTCTGGTTGTCATATCTTTTATTGCAAAGGATAATATTTTATCTGCGGATTAGATTCCAAGTATTTATCTAAGCGATTTTTAAATGTTGTTATCGTGTTACTTTCGACGACAGTGGGAGGTAACGAATTCCACACGTTAACAACCCGGTTAAAGAAGAAGTGCATACTTTCGTTCGTTGAGAATCTTTTGCCAATTACTTTGAAATCGTGGCGTCTTCTTGTATTTGATTGGTCTAATAAGAAGTAATCTTTGACATTAATGTTGTCAAAGCCTTTGAACATTTTAAAAACCTCAATCAAATCTCCTCGCATTCTTCTTTTTGAGAGGAAGAATAAGTTTAGGTTTTTTAGTCTTTCTTCATACGGCAGATTTCTCAGCCTTGGTATCATTTTGGTCACTCTCCGTTGTACTCTTTCCAGTTTGTTAATATCTTTCTGGTAGTATGGGGACCAAAATTGTACACAGTATTCTAGATGGGGAGAAGGAGGAGGAGGAAGAGGAGGAAGTGGAAAAAGAGGAGGAAGAAAAAAAAGGAGGAAGAGGAGGAGGAGGGGGAGGAGGACGTGGAGAAGGAAGAGGAAGAGGAGGAGGAAGAAGAAGAAGAGGAGGAGGAGGAAGAGGAAGACGAAGAAAAAGAGGAAGAGGAGGAGCAAGATAAAAAGGAAGAAGAGGAGGGAGATAAAAAGGAGGATGAAATGATGAAGGAGGAAGAGGTGGTAAAAAAAGTAGAAATTAAGGAAACACGAGGAGAAAAAGGAGGAGGAGGAGGAAGAGGAAGAAGAAGTGGAAAAAGAGTGTCATTTGGAGAAAGAGAAGGAGGAAGAGGACGAGGTAGAGGCTGACGACGAGATGAGATGGAGGTTAAGGTCGAGGAGGAGGAGGAGGAGGAGGAGGAGGAGGAGGAGGAGGAGGAGGAAGGTTGAGGTTAAGGATGAGAAAGTTTAGGAGTAGGAACGGCTAGACGTTCGGGTCGAGGAGGAGGTGAAGTTAGAGGAGCAGAAAGATGTTGAGGATGAGATGGAGAAAGAGGATAAGAAGGAAGGGAAGGAAGAGAAGGAGGAGAGGAGGTGGTGTGAGACAAGGTGCAGGAGGTGCAGGAGGAGGAGGAGGAGGAGGAGGAGGAGGAGGAGGAGGAGGAGGAGGAGGACGAGGAGGAGGGGGAGGAGGAGGAGAAGTAGTGTTGGAAAGTAGCTTTTGAGCAATGCACATAATAAAGTATGAATTATAATCTCTCTCTCATGCCATAGAAACCATGGGAAGAAAATGGTATTTAGGACTAAGAAAGTAATATAAAAGAAAACGTGAACGAGATAGGTGAGTCACACAAAGAAAATGGAGGATGGAAAGGAAGAATAAAGAAAACGTGTATAGAGTTGCAGTAAAGAAAATGGAAATGGAGAACGGGGAGGAGGAAAAAACGCAGATTGAATAGCTAAGTGAGGCAGAGAAGGAAGACAATGAAAACGGAGATTGGGACATTAGAAGACAAAGAAAGTGAGAGCACAGGGAGACACATGGATAGCGTTAAAACGAAAAGGATTTTATTTTTAAGGGGGCGAAACAAGAGGGTAAATGTAAAAGAAAATTATAGAGAAAAAGGGATATACAAAAAGAGAAAAGAGAAGAAAGAAACAAATAAAGGGAAAGAGAGAGAGAGAGAGAGAGAGAGAGAGAGAGAGAGAGAGAGAGAGAGAGAGAGAGAGAGAGAGAGAGAGAGAGAGAGAGAGAGAGAGAGAGAGAGAGAGTAAAAAAAAAATAAGGCCAAAAGAGAAGAGAGGAGGTGAAGCTACGGGAGATAAAAGAGTCAAAAGAGAAATAAGAAGAAAGGAAGGGAGAGAAACAAAGGAAACGAATGAAAAGAAAATAACAAAAAGAGGATAAATCGAGCGAAGTATAGGGCTGATGAAGAAAAGGTGAACAAGCTAGATAACAAGGAAAGATTAGAAAGAGGATAAAAAAGTAAATGAAAAATAATAATGAATAAAAATGACAGATGATGGCTGAAGGAGAAAGATATAAAAAAGAGAGGAAAGAGAGAAAAATATGGAAGAGAGAGGAAAGGGAAAACGAACGTCGATGCAAGGAAATGGGGAAAGAGTATAGAGGGAAGTTTAAAAGGAAAATGGGGAGTGAGGCGAAATGAAGAGGATGAGAGAAGAAGAGTAGAGAGTAGGGGGAGAGTATGGAAAAGAGGAGAGGGGGAGAGAGGTTGGGAGGTAGTTGAGGAAGGAAAGGGGGAGTAAGGAAGAAAAGGGGGGGAGGAGGAGAGGAGTATATAGGGGGGAGGAGTGTGGAGAGGGGAAGAGAGGAAACGCAGAAATTGGTGGAGAGATTTGAGATGGAAAGAAATGTAATCATCACTAACCCTATAACCATCAGTCACGCGCACGGCACGTGATCCACAGACCTGCAACAGGATGTCGACAGCCACTAGCGTCTTTCAACTCACACTTAGCCTAAACAATGCCGTCAATCTTTGCTGGTCTATACATTCCCCAAATCACACCAAAGATGAGTAAGCGTGAGGCCACGATCGCCCCATCCTACCAATATACCACAAGTCCCCTACCACAGCTGTATCATTAAGCATTTATATATATCTTCCCAACTGCATAACCATAAATATAAGCCATACATCACAACAAGAAACATTTTCTATTATCAACTAGATCCATTGTACTACAATAACTCACAAATATTAAATATTACAGTGGAAAGAGAAGATGTAAATATCAACTGTCAGCCCTTGTAGAAAATGCAGACGCATGCATTTTTCCGTATAAAATGCTAGCGGATGTGCCACGGGGGAGGTGGGGAGGGGCTTGACAGCCACTCACCACGGCCGGGACCTCAGGTGCGAGGTCTTTGTATGCATTTCCTATTGGTGGGACATAGTTTCACGATCTGTAAATATCGTCAACGACTTCGCTACAATAAATCAAAGTCCGAAGAAGCTTTATCTCCTTTCTCTTCGCCACCCAAAAGTAAAGCTAAAACGACTACAGGAGGATAAAGAGGAGGAGAGGAGGAGGAAAGACAGAGAGAGAGAGAGAGAGAGAGAGAGAGAGAGAGAGAGAGAGAGAGAGAGAGAGAGAGAGAGAGAGAGAGAGAGAGAGAGAGAGAGAGAGAAAGAGTCAGTAAAAGTTGGTGATTTATACTCCATCATTTCCAGTTTACTCATTAATCATCACAATTAACATTTTGTAATTTAATCTACAATGAATAATCTATAATTCATTATCTATAAATCATAATATATTTTACCACAATCACTGATAGATAACAAGGATGAATTGTTTATTTCGATATTCATGGTACTATAACGGTACAATTTACAATTCATAATCTATAATTTGTAGTACATGACTTATACTTAGTCATCTATAATGCTGTTCAGAAATTGCATTTCTTATGTCTATTGACAGGCAGGCAATTTTGTTTACCTGAAAAAGACGAATGAGAAGAAAATGAAATGTTAGAAAGATTTAGAATATTAGATAATGGCTAGAAGAAAGTTAGATACAAGTTTAGAAGAAGAAGAAGAAGAAGAAGAAGAAGAAGAAGAAGAAGAAGAAGAAGAAGAAGAAGAAGAAGAAGAAGAAGAAGAAGAAGAAGAAGAAGAAGAAGAAGAAGAAGAAGAAGAAGAAGAAGAAGAAGAAGAAGAAGAGGAAGAAGAAGAAGAAGAAGAAGAAGAAGAAGAAGAAGAAGAAGAAGAAGAAGAAGAAGAAGAAGAAGAAGAAGAAGAAGAAGAAGAAGAAGAAGAAGAAGAAGAAGAAGAAGAAGAAGAAGAAGAAGAAGAAGAAGAAGAAGAAGAAGAAGAAGAAGAAGAAGAAGAAGAAGAAGAAGAAGAAGAAGAAGAAGAAGAAGAAGAAGAAGAAGAAGAAGACATAGAAAGGGACGAAAGAAGAGGAGAGAAGAAAATATGGTTTCTCTACAGCTGCGTTTATTAAATATTTTCTATTTGCAGCATCCGTAACTGGCAGGTATAAGCAGCCCAGCACGCTAGTCTCTGATTATAGGACAACATTTACTATGTTACAACAAGTTGGAGCGTTTTCTAGAATCCCTAGAAGGAGCTAGAGCCCTAGGCCGATAAACTAGAAGAATGTTAATGAAGCTAACCGCTAAAAGGTCTTGATGGTTTAATTATACAGATAGCATCGTCCAACTCTACTGATCTTTGATATTCAGTATAGCTTTAGTTTATGATTAGCAAACTACTTGATCAGGTGATGTTTAGTCAGTGAGGTCTCTTTTGATATCAAATTCTCCTGTCTGAGGGTAATAAGACAATCATAATTCTCATAACCTGAATAAATGCAAAATAGGACACAAAACGCTGTTCGTATAGAAAGATTATGTCTTGACAGATTTTATTCTGGTAGCGTCAGATGATCTTATTTGACTTTTAGAGCGTCTTCATTCCAAAGATATCAAAGAAAAGGTATGAGAAAGAACTGAATGAAATCCGTCAGATTCTATGACTGATGACAAAGTCTCCCCCATTAAAACAATAAGCAAACATGTTCCCTAGACGGATGGTATCTAGGGTAAGGTAGAAGAGGTGGGAAGAGAAAATATAGGGAAAAAATAAAACAAGACAGCAAAAGTACTATTCAAATTTGTTGTGCGAAAGGATGAAAAGCGAGAAGAAAACGAAAGGCTACTAAGGAAGACAGGAGGACAAGAAGGACGGGTAGAACATTGAGGGGAAGGTTTGATGCTATGTAAGTTTGCATGAAGAAAGATAGGAAAGACAGAAGAAAAATAAAGATAAAGGTGAAAGAAGGGAGGACAAGGGGAAGGAGGAAGTGGAGGAGAACAAGGATGAGAGGGTCTGGACAAAGAAAGAAAAGACTGAAGTAACGTGAGCTAGGAAGGAGTAGGAGGAAGAGGACAAGGCGTAAGAGGAGGACAAAGAAGAGGAGTAAGAAAAGGTGAGGAGGAGGACAAAGAAGAGGAGGAGGAAAAGATAAGTAGGGGGACAAAGTATCGGGGAACAAAGAGTAGAAGATTTGGTGTTAGGTAATTTTCCATAGCCAAAATAAACATGTTGTGTAAATTTGTATCTCCATTTTATTGAGACAAGAAGGGAATGAGAAAAGAAGAAAAAGGAGGAGGAAGAGGAGGAGGAGGAAGAGGAGGAGGAGGAGAGGAGGAGAAGGTGGACAAGAGGAAGATGAGGAGGAATAGAAAAACAATTATATTCTATAAGAACATAAGAATGAAGGAGACTGCAAGAGACCATAAGGCCTAAACTAGGCAGCTCCGTATCCATCACCACCTGTCATCCCCATCCATAAAGTTGTTTAATCGTTTCTTAAAACAACTGATGGTTTCAGCGCTTACTACATGGTTACTAAGTTTATTCCATTCGTCGACCACCCTATTAGTAAACCAATTCTTGTCTATTTCCTTTTTAAATCTAAATTTGTCCAGTTTATAACCATTACTGCGAGTCCTGCCGTGTTATTTTGATATGATGACTTTGTTTGCATCTAGAAATGTGTGTCATAGCAACGGTAGAAGGTTAAAACAAAGCGTTAAAGAACAAAACAAAGTATTTGTAGAGAACGGAAGAAGAAGAAACGGAAGAAGAGGAAGACTGGACACTAAGGAAGGTGATTGGTAATGTGAGAAAGGTATTAGAAAATGGAGATAAAACGAAAATAATGTCAAGAAGAGAAGAAGCGGAGAAAGAACAGAAGGAGAAGGATAAGATAAGAGATAATATAAGGAAGAAAAGGAGGAAGGCCGAAAAGAAAATAAGGAAGAAGAAAGGAAAACGAGAAAGGAAGGAAGAGAAGGTGAAGGAGGAGAAGGGAGGAAGAAGAGAGGAAGGTTAAGAAGATGATTAATGGTAGATCAAAGAAAAGAGAAAAAAATACGAAAAAAGTTAAGGAAGAAGAGAAGAAGAGGAGTAGAAGGAGAAGGAGCAGGAGGAGGAAGAAGAAAAAGAGGAAGGATAAGATGATGATTGGTGATGCAGGGACAAGATTAACATGGAGATTAACGAGATACTTAAGGGACTAAGGCCCTTGACCATGTGAGGCTTTTTAACAATGAGATTAAGGCATCTTTTTTTTTTCTTCCTTCTTTGGTCAGGTATTTTTATTCAGATAAGATAACCAAACCCCTCCCCTATACCATGTCAGGGTTAATGTATGTGTATATGTATGTATGTATGCATGTACGTATGTATGTATGTATGTATGTATGTATGTATGTATGTATGTATGTATGTATGTATGTATGTATGTATGTATGTATGTATGTATGTATGTATGTATGTATGTATGTATGTATGTATGTATGTATGTATGTATGTATGTATGTATGTATGTATGTATGTATGTATGTATGTATGTATGTATGTATGTATGTATGTATGTACGTATTTTATTTTACTTATCTACTTATTCATTTATTTATATATTTATACATTTACCCATTTAATTCAGTTATCTATCTATTCATCCATTTTTCACCTTTTGGAGCAAATCAACCAAAGACTCTTTTTTTATTAATGGCTTTACGTTCCTATAAATAATTTACCTTTTTTCATCAAACACCGCTTTTTGTGTATTATTCACGAGCTATTAACTACAAAGATTATCTTTTATTCCTGCGGTGTAATGTTGAATTACTTTACTTCAAAAGAATTATGCTCTCTCTCCTTTCTCTCTGTCTCTCAAAGGATTACAAAGGATTACAAAGGCGGAGCATGCCGACAGGAGACCTTTTGATCCATATCTAGGTCGGATGCGAAAAAAAAATCATATTAATAATAAAATAATAAATAAAAACTATGATAATGTAAATAACAAATAAAATTCATAAATAAATGCATAGGTATAGTTAAATAATAAACAAACAGGTAAATAGTAAATAATAATGAATTGACATATAACTAATAATAAATAAAAATCAGACAGACAAATGATAACAAAACAAAAACAAATAATATAAGATAAATTATAATCATTACAGCATCTTACTTAGGTATTTATCTAAATGACTCTTAAAGCTTCGAACTGTACTACATTGCACTACCTGTGCAGGAAGTTTATTCCATTCATTAACTACACGGTTGGCAAAGTTGTTTCTACCTACTTCCAAATTGAATCTATTTCCGGACAGTTTGAGACCATTGTTTCTTGTCTGATTCTCATTCAATGTGAAAATTTGGTCACTTTTGATGTTGTCAATTCCCTTTAGAATTTTAAAGACCTGTATCAAGTCACCTCTGAGTCTACGCTTTTTTAGGGAAAACAGATTCATATGTTTTAGTCGATTTTCGTATGATTTATTTTTTATATTTGCAATCAGTTTTGTGGCTCGCCGTTGTACTTTTTCAAATCTGTCAATGTCTTTAATGAGATTCGGTGACCATACGGAAACAGCATATTCTAAATGTGGACGAAATGTGGATTTATATAGCTTGTTAATGAGTGATGGACTTTTGAAATCAAAAGATCGCGCAATCAGTCCTAGAATCTTATTTGCTTTCTCAGAGGCTGAAATACACTGCTTGGATGATTTGAGGTCGTTACTGATAATTACGCCGAGATCTTTTTCACTATCCACTTTTGTTAACGAATTTCCAAATAACTTGTAATCGTACTTACTGTTATTTTTACCTATGTGCATTACCTTGCATTTACTTGTGTTAAATGTCATTAGCCACTTTTCAGACCATTGCTGTAATTTATCTAAATCTTCTTGAATATCTAATTGGTTTGAGTGATCATTTGCCACTCCGCACAGTTTTGTATCATCAGCAAATTTGGAAACAGTAGATTTTAGTCCATGGTCTATATCATTTATATATACTATGAATAGAAGTGGCCCAAGAACGGAACCCTGAGGAACTCCACTTGCAACACTTTTCCATCCAGAAGTTTTTCCATTTAAAACAACTCTCTGTTTTCGACCATTCAACCAATTACTAGTCCAACCTAATAGGCTACCACTTATTCCATGCAAAGCTAATTTAGTAAGTAGTCTTTCGTGTGGGACGGTATCAAAAAGCTTTTGCAAAGTCTAGATATATTAAATCTATATTGTTTCTTTTGTCATAATTCGAGATAACTGTGTTGTAGAATTCGAGTAAGTTAGTCACGCAAGAACGTTTCCGTCTGAAACCATGCTGGCTATCATTTATCAAATGGTTACTTTCTAAATGATGTTCGATAGCATCTCTGATGATAGTTTCCATTATTTTTCCTACGATCGAAGTCAAACTTATAGGCCTATAGTTATTTGGTTTCTTTTTGTCACCTTTTTTGAATATGGGAGTAACGTTAGCTAGCTTCCATTCTCTTGGGACATCTCCGGATATGATGGATTTCTTGAAAATAATTTCTAATGGAACAACAATCTCATTTTTCATTTCCTTTAAGATTCTTGGATGCCAACCGTCAGGTCCTGGTGTTTTATTAACTTTGAGTTTGTCTATACACCTTTTAATTTTTTCTTTTGTTATATTTACCGTACCGAGTAAGTTTACCCTAGACTTTTCACAGGTTTCAGTTTGGAATTCACCTTGAGGTGTTTCGTTTACGAATACCGAGCTAAAATAATTGTTTAAGATATTACACATTCCTTCATTTGAATATTCAAGTTGACCGTCAGCAGATAATAGTGGACCAATATGATTCCTAACAACCTTTTTTTCTCTAATGTAACTATAGAATTCTTTGTGATTTTCTTTAGATTTCTCAGCGATGTTCATTTCGTATTGTCGTTTTCTTTTTCTTATTGTCTTTTTTGAATCTCTCTGTAATGATACATAACTTTCATAGTCATTAGATGCACCCGAGCACTTATATTTCTTATAAGCCTGTCTCTTTTTAGCAATACTTTTTTCAGTTTCTTTGTCGAGCCACTTTGGGCGTACCTGATTTGGGGGACGTCTGTCCTTAAAAGGAATGTAAGTTTGAATCATCTTAGTGAGCGTATTTTGAAATATTTCCCACATCTGATCTACAGGTCTTTCGTTTAATTTTGCCTCCCAATCTGTGAGCTGAAGCTCCTGACGTAGTCCTATGAACTGAGCTTTACTGAAATCGGGTATTTTAGAAACACAAGTATCTATTCTAAAATTGTTTAGGAGTTTGAATCTAACTAGGTTGTGATCGCTATTTGCAACAGATTCACCGACTTCTACATCAGTTACCATGCTTTCGCGGCTAGTGATCAAAAGATCGAGTAAGTTTCCATATCTTGTGGGCTCTTTTACATGCTGAATTAAGTAATTGTCACCAAGAAAATCAAACAAGCGACTACCTATATGGCCATGTTCAAGGGTCATCCAATCAATGTCAGTAAAATTGAAATCACCCATTATCAATAAATCCCGGTTGCAGAAACTAGACAGTTCTTGAAATAACAGTTTGTCGTCTGCTAATGATAATGTCTTTGGCCTATATATTACACCTATATTCATTTTTTTTTCATTTGTTTGGGTTAACTCAACCCACAAACTATCATATGCATCCTGTTTCACTTTCTCTAAACCGCAAGCATGAACATTGTTTTTAACGTACAATAGAACACCCCCACCTTTCTTGTGGTTTCTATCCTGATGAAAGTGTTTAAATCCCGCAATATTAAATTCAGCTTCTCTCTCTCTCTCTCTCTCTCTCTCTCTCTCTCTCTCTCTCTCTCTCTCTATATATATATATATATATATATATATATATCTATATATATATATATATATATATATATAACACCCAAGTGTGTGTGCGGTGTCTGCATCGTGAGAACAAATGACGTCACGACTGAGGACCAGCCAATTAGAAGAGGAGATGAGAGGAAGAGATATGACGTCACGACTGAGGACCAGCCAATCAGAAGGGGTATTATATATATAGATACTTAAAAAAAATTCATATTCAGTATTTAAAAGTATAGCCAATTCCTGAATTAGCGTCTATGATGCGTAGTGTTCCAAGCAACGACATGACGTTACAATCTTCTGCATTTCACTATTTTCGCCTACTGAATAGAGGTAAGAGCTCTAAATTATATTCAATTTGATATATAAACTTATTTTCTTCATGCATCTATATTCATTAGAACGTGTTCATTACCTGGATGTTCTTATATTTTTATGCACTTTGATAAAAAATATTGCTTTGCAAGAACTTTTG
>NC_134781.1:51293188-51300688 GCF_046742065.1 Oratosquilla oratoria | reverse complement strand
ATAAAATAAAATGCAATGAAATTAGATTGATATATAAAGAAGAAGAAAATAAACACCCTTTTTCCTTTTCTCTTTATCCTCATTCATCTATCTCTGTTCTTCCTGCTACTCTCCGCTTTTTCTCCTTCCTTCTTTTATTTCTCCTCTTTTTTCTTCTGGTCCACCTTCTCCTCTTTTTCCTCTCTCTTCCGCCTCTCTTTTCCTCCTTTCTCTTTCTCTTTTTCCCCTTCCCCACCTTCTTTTTCTTCTCCCTCCTCCTTCCTCCTCCCCCTTCCTCCTCCTTCCTTCTTTCTCCTTCACCCTCCTTTTCCCTTCTTCTGCTCCCTCCTCCTTTTTCCTCCGCCCTCCATCTTCCCCCTCCTCTCCTTATTCCTCCCTACCCTTTCACTTCCTCCCCCTCTCCCTCCCTCCTTCTTTCTCCTCCTCCTTCATTGTCCTCCTTCTTCCTCCTTCCTTCTCCTTCCTCCTTCTTCCTACTCTTTCTTTCTCCTTCCTCCTCCTTGCTCTCTATTTCCTTCTTTCCTCCTCCCCCCTCCTCCCACTTCCTCCTCTCTCCTTTCTCTCTCCTTCTCCTCCTCCCTCCTTCTTCCTCTCTCTTTCTCTCCCTCTCTCTTCTCCCTCCCCTCCCTCTTCCTCTTCCTTCTTCCTCCTCCTTCTTCCTTCCCCATCTTCCTCCCCTACTCGTGTACGTCCGGTCCGGTCTCAAGTACACAACTCAAGCCTTCTTTGTACACATACTAACACCAACCTGCCCCACTTTTTCCCTCAGTCCACCCCGTAATGTCCCATACACTCTTCCTCTTCCTCCTCCTCCTCCTCCTCCTCCTCCTCCTCCTCCTCCTTCTCCTCCTCCTCTCTTTCTTTTTCTCCAATGCCCCTCCTCTTCTTCTTCCTCTTCTTCCTTCTCCCCCTCCTCCTCCCCTTTCCTCCTCCCATCTCCTCCCCTCCTCCTACTTATCCTCCTCTCCTCTTCCTCCCACTTCCTCCTCCTCCCCTCCTCCTCCCCTCCTCCTTCTACTCCTCCTACCCCCTTCTCTTTCCTTCCCCTCTTTCCCCCCTCCCTAATCCCCCATATTCATCTCCATTTCCTCTCTCTCTTTCCTTCCTCTTCCTGTTTCTTCTACCTTCTTTCCTTCCTCCCTAATCTTCTATCTTCATTACCCTCTCCTCCCTCTTATCTCCTTTTTCGCTCTCGTTGTTTTCCTTCTCGCCCTTCTTTCCTCCATTCTTTTCCCCCTTCCCTTCCCTTCTCTCTCTTCCTTTCCCTTTTCTCTCTCTGCCCTTCTTTCCTCCTTCCTACCTTCCCTTCCTTTCCACTCTTCTCTCTCTCTCTCTCTCTCTCTCTCTCTCTCTCTCTCTCTCTCTCTCTCTCTCTCTCTCTCTCTCTCTCTCTTTTCCCCTCTTTTTTTCCATTTTACCACATCTTTAACACATCTTCCTAGTTCCCTTCTCTCCCTTCAATCCCTTCCTCCTCTCCCTCCTTGCTCTCCCTCTCTTCATTCTCTCTCTCCCTTCTTTCCCTCCCTCCTCTCCCTCCCTCCTTTCCCTCCCTCCTCTCCCTCCCTATCTCCTCCCTCTCCCTCCTCTCCCTCCCTATCTCCTCCCTATCCCTCCTCTCCCCCCCCCCTCTCTCCCTTCCCTAATATTCCCTCTTCCCTTTGCCTTGCCTTTGATCTTGGCACAATAATAAAGAATTGTTGGCCTGTCAGTCCCTCCCTCCCTCCCTCCCTCCCTTCCCCTCTCTCCCTTCCCCCCTCTTGATCCCTCTCTCCCATCTTGTCTCCCTATACCTCTCTCCATCCCTTCCTCTCCCTCCTTCCCTCCCCTCTTTACCCTACCTTGCTCTTTTGCCTCATCACCTCCTCTTTTCCTTTTCTCTCTTTCTCCATTCCTCCTCTCCCTCTTTCCCACTTCTCTCTATTTTTTCTCTTTTCTCTTCTTCCCTCTTTCTCATCCTCCCTTCTTGTCTTATTTCCCTTTCTATTGTCTTTGACCTGACCTATCCTCTGACCTCGTTTCTGACCTCGCCTTTGACCTAGATATACTAATAAAGACCAATTGCCCCTTCTATAGCCTCCCACAGCTTCACTAATGAAGTGAAGGTAAAGGTCTTTGAAGGGAAGACAAGCGAGAGAGGACGGTTCGTTGAAGGAAGGGAACGGAGGAGGGGTGGAGTGAACAGGAAGGGAAGGGAAGTGGGAGGGAGAGGGCATATAGGGTGAAAGGGAAGGGAAAAGGAAGAAGGGGCAGACAAAGAATTCAGAGAATATGGAAGGAGGAGTAGGAGGATATGAGTGGAGGGTGGCAAGGGAGGGATGAGGAGGAAAGAGTAGAAGATATGACAAGGGAAGAGAGAGAGAGAGAGGGGAGAGAGAGAGAGAGAGAGAGAGAGAGAGAGAGAGAGAGAGAGAGAGAGAGAGAGAGAGAGAGAGAGAGAGAGAGAGAGAGAGAGAGAGAGAGAGAGAGAGAGAGAGAGAGAGAGAGAGAGAGAGAGAGAGAGAGAGAGAGAGAGAGAGAGAGAGAGAGAGAGAGAGAGTGAGAGAGAGAGAGAGAGATAGGGGGAGAGAGAGGGAAAGAGAGAGAGAGAGAGAGAGAGAGAGAGAGAGAGAGAGAGAGAGAGAGAGAGAGAGAGAGAGAGAGAGAGAGAGAGGGGGGGGAGGGGGGAGGGGGGGACAAGAAAGAAGGGGAAATAGCAAGAAAAGAACGTAGAAAAGAGGAAAAGAGGTAGGGAGGAGAGGAAAGAGGATGGGAGAAGGAAGTACTGAGGAAGAATGGAAGGTAAGAGGAAGGAAAGAAGAGGAGGTGATGGAGTAGAAAGGAAAGAAAATGATGACGCAGGAATAACAGTTAGTCAATAGATGAGTAGAAGAAGGAGGAGGAAGAGAAGAAGGGAGAAGATGAAAAGTAATACGAGGAAGAGAAGAAGGAGGAGGAGGAGGAAGAGGAGGAGGAGGGAGAAGAAAAAGAGGAAGAGGAAGCAAAGAAGTAACAAAAGGAAAAGGAAAACGAGGAAGAGGAAGTGGAGGCGAAGTACGAAGAAGGAGAGAAGGAGGAAAAAAAGAGAAAAAAGAAAAGAAAGAGTGGGTGTAGGAACAAGCCAAAGAGAGAGAGAAGGAAAATGAGAAAGAAAGTGAGCAAAAGAAGAAATAATAAGAAAGAAGAAAAGAAGAAGAATGGAGGAGAAAATGAAGTATAAGGAGGAGGAGGAAGAGAAGAAAAAAGTAGATTATTTATATGTTAGAAAATGAACACTTAAATTCTTGTTCACATTTAGATTCCAATGACTGCCCTCAGAGGATCTTATTTACCTTAAATTAACGAAATACCTCAACCAATCACAACTATCCATTTCGTGATGTTCTGGCCGCCGGTAAGGGACTTCAATCAGTCTGGGGATTAGAAAGGAGACAAGTTGGATTTGGATGTAACAGGAGAAGAAAAATGAAAATGCAAAGTAGGAACTGAATGAGAGTAAAATGAATTGGGAAAGGAATTAAGGGGATTGGCAGAGGCGCTGAAGGAAAAGAGAGAAAAAGAAACAGATATAGAGAGACTGGAAGAGAGGCAGATAGATAGATAGGTAGATAGATAGATAGATAGATAGATAGATAGATAGATAGATAGATAGATAGATAGATAGATAGATAGATAGATAGATAGATAGATAGATAGATAGATAGATAGATAGATAGATAGATAGATAGATAGATAGATAGATAGATAGATAGATAGATATATAGAAAGATAGGTAGAAAGATAAACAGGTAGATAGATAGGTAGATATAGATAGATAGATAGATAGATAGATAGAAATAGATAGATAGATAGATAGATAGATAGATAGATAGATAGATAGATAGATAGATAGATAGATAGATAGATAGATAGATAGAAAGATAGATAGATAGATAGATAGATAGATAGATAGATAGATAGATAGATAGATAGATAGATAGATAGAAAGATAGATAGATAGATAGATAGATAGATAGATAGATAGATAGATAGATAGATAGATAGATAGATAGAAAGATAGATAGATAGATAGATAGATAGATAGATAGATAGATAGATAGATAGATAGATAGATAGATAGATAGATAGATAGATAGATAGGTAAATAGATAGATAGATAAATAGATAGATAGACAGACAGACAGACAGACAGACAGACAGACAGACAGATAGATAGATAGATAGATAGATAGATAGATAGATAGATAGATAGATAGATAGGAAGAAAGAGCAAGATAGCTAGATAGATAGGGAGAAAGAGAAAGATAGATAGATAGATAGATAGATAGATATATAGATAGATAGATAGATAGATAGATAGATAGATAGATAGATAGATAGATAGATAGATAGATAGATAGATAGATAGATAGATAGATAGATAGATAGATAGATAGATAGATAGATAGATAGATAGATAGAGACAAAGAGTGAGATAGAAAAATGATAGAGGACGTGAGAGAAAAGAGAAATAGAAAAAAAGAAAAAGAGGTAAAAGGAAATAAAAGAGAGTGAGAAGGAGCAAGGGTAATAGAGAGAAGGAAAAGAGCATAAGAAAGAAAGAGGAGGAAAACATGAGAGGCATTTGGTTGAATGAAGTTCTTAATGTAAAACCCGGTTCAACGCAGTCAAAAGTGATGGTAATATTTTCAAAAGTAAACTCGAAGATGCAGTCCCTGCTGTAGATGTACTGTGTCTTGCTGCATTGCTTTTGATCCAGTAGTGGGCGGGAGACAAGAATGACCCTTCATTCACAAGGAGCTAAGATGAAAGAAATGGGTGACAAGTGGGCGTGGGTGGGTGACTTAGCTGCCTATCGCCCTTATAAAGGGGAGAAGCATATTGGTAGATAGAATAGATAGACAAGTACAGTAAGGATATGCTTAAGAGGAAAGGAAACTCATGTACAAATTCATATGCATACACACACACACACACACAGTCACACACACACACACACACACACACACACACACACAGTCACACACACACACACACACACAGTCACACACACACACACACACACACACACACACACACACACACACACACACACACACACACACACACACACACACACACACACACACACACACACACACACACACACACACACACACACACATACAGAGAGAGAGAGAGAGAGAGAGAGAGAGAGAGAGAGAGAGAGAGTCGCATAAGAACCCATTCCACATAAAACAGAAAAGAAAGAAGGGCATTGCTATATATTCTTGGGACAACGAATTATCTCACTTTCAGATATCGCAAGTTAGGAGAATCGTAAGTTTAGAGTCCATTAGACATAGTAAATAGAATTACATCTTCGAAGCTGGAAGGGGGCAAGAAAGTGGAGCAATAGATCTGAGCAGCCAAGATAGATGTGGATAAACGTCTTGCAATACATCGACGGACAAGGAGTTGGACCGTAGTTGTGTCTTCAAGGTGATAGAAGACCCTCCGATGTGAAAAATATTCTTTAGATTTATATATAATTTTTCTAAGTTTGTTTATTTGATATATTTCTTATTCTAATTAATTGCATTTTATTTTATATATTCATTATTTAACCTTGTATATTCATTGTCTTATCTTACATTTATCCTATTTTATATATTTATTATTCTATTTTATATATATATTATCTTATTTTATTTTGATCCACTTTATTCTATTTTAATTCATTTTACTTTATTGTATCGTTTTCGACGGACTAGAGTGACAAGGAGTCGTCGAGCAGTACCCGTTTGGAGTACTGGCTGCATGTTATTGTGGGGTAAAAAGATGCTCAGCAGCATGCAGTTAATACTTTAGGATCTATATGAGGTGCCCCTACGGACCAGAGGCACACATAATTTTGTCTGTGATAAAGGAAATATCTATTCATAGAGGAATTATGCTACTTTATTATATTTCGACTTTCCCTCCCTTATACTGTACTGTTCCCCCACTCTTAATACTTCTCTGTAGCACTTCTCTGAATATTCATTTCCTTTTTTAGCCGAGTCGTAAAAGGGAAAAAAAAGGACAAGAATAGGACTAGGCATCTTACACTCCGTAGCTTCAAAGGGAATATTCCTAAAAAAGGGGAGAGTGGGGGAATATGAGATCATTTTTATTAAGGGAGATGGGAAGAATATTTTAGGGAGTTGCTAAATATGAAGGAGGATAGGGAGGGAAAAGTAGTTGCAGTGGGAAGTGATAAGAAAATGAAAGAGATGAATGAGAGAAATGGAGGAGAAATAAGGAAAGATAAGGTGAAAGCAGTTACTAAAATGATGAGAGCAGGTAAGGCTCATGGATTGGATGGGTGCTATGCGTAGTGTCTAAAAAAGGGAGGTAAAGTGATGGTGGACTGGCTGGTGAAGTTATTTAATGTTTGTTTAAAAGAGGGAAGAGTACCGGACGACTGGAGGAGTGACTGTATAGTTCCGCTTTACAAGGGAAAGGGGACAAGTGTGAGCGTAGTAGTTTCAGGGGGGATCAATTTAATTGAGCGTAGTTGAGAAGGCTTATGGGAGGGTTTTTGACTAAAAGGATTAGGACAGGTTCATAAAGAGTAATTGGTGAAGAGCAGTGTGATTTTAAGACAGGTAGGGGTTGCGTGGATCAGATTTTTGTAGTAAGGCAGAGATGTTGGAAAGCCTTAGGAAAAGTTAAGGATTTTTTGGGGCCTTTATTGGTTTGGAAAAGGCTTACGACAGGGTAGACAGGAAGCCACTATGGGAGATATTGCAAACATATGAGATAGGAGGAAAGCTGTTAAGAGCAGTCATGAGTTTTTACGAGAGTAGTAGAACCTGTATTAGAATTAGAAATGGGGAGGGTGAGTTATTTGCGGTAGTGGTGGGACTTCGCCATGTATGTGTTAATCTTGGCTGTTTAATTTATACATGGATGGGGTAGTGCGAGAGTTAAACGCAAGGGTAATGGGACAGGGATTGGAGATGGTTAAAGAAAATGAAGAAAAGTGGGAGATAAGCCGGTTGTTGTTTGCTGACGACGTTGCGCTAGTAGCGGGATCAGAGGAGGGATTAAGAAAGTTGGGGACGAAGTTTGGGAAGGTATGCTAAAGAAGGAAGTTGAAATTAAATGTGGGTAAAAGAAAGGTGATTAGATGTACACGAGCAGAAGATGGTAACAAATTGTAAGTGAGTATTAAAAGAGAGAGAGACTGGAGGAAGTGGATAGCTTTAAATACTTGCATGTAAATGTGGCGGGAAAGGGAGGAGTGGAGGTGGAGGTAGAATGTAGATTGAGAGAAGCAAGTAAATGCCTTGGGGAATTAAAATGTGTTAAAAGAAATAGAAATTAGGGAATGGATGCTAAGAGGAGATTGTATAAAGTACCGTTTGTGCCGAAAGCACTGTATCGGGAATAAATATGGAAAATAAGAGAGGAAGAGTTTAAATGTGTTTCAGATGAAACGTCTGAGAAACAAGGACGACTTCATCTACTACTTTAGCGCACATGATGAAAAGACCAAAT
>NC_134781.1:51280688-51283188 GCF_046742065.1 Oratosquilla oratoria | reverse complement strand
ATCATTTTCATTGTCTTTTCATCAAGATACTTCTTTATAAAAGAAATATTCCGTAAGTAGTAACCCGCAATTCTCACTGTCTGTTCAATTTGGCTTTTAAAGGATAAATTACTGTCCAGTAACACTCCCAAATCCTTTACACTGTCACTCATTGTCAATTCTATTTCATTAATGCGTAAATCGCGAATATTTAGTCTCTCAAAATCAAGTTGCCTGCCAACCACCAAACATTCTGTTTTATTTGTATTCAATTTCAATTGTCGTGGACTCATCCATTTACCAATATTCAACATAATATATGATATCTTAGCCTTCACACTCCGCACATTGTTCAGAGACATATAAAACTTAGTGTCGTCTGCAAATAGTTTGAATGTAACCCCATATCTTCTCAGTACGTTCGCCAAATCAGCAGTATATATACAGAACAGTATTGGCCCCAATACACTCCCCTGCGGTACTCCTCTTTTCAGCGATTTCATATACGAGAAACATTCTCCAACTTGTACACAATATGTTCTGTCCTCCAAGTAACCCTCAATATATGCCAAAACAGCCCCCTCAATTTCGATATCTTTACAATCTTCCAACAAAATACTGTGCACTACAGTGTCAAATGCGACTGTTAAGTCCAACAGTACCAAAATTCCACACTTTCCAGTCCCCGCATATCACTCAGTATTGAACACAATGCTGTTTCTGTTGAATAATATCTCCGATACGCCGACTGACTGTCAGGTAATGCTCTCATTGTCTGTAAATGTTCATTCAACTGTATCAGAATTACACTTTCTAGAATCTTTGATTGAAATGTTAAACTAGATACTGGGCGGAATGAACTGAAACTCTGCGGGTCTAGTTTCCCTTTCACTATGGGCTTGTTTCTCAGATATCGGAAATATATCTTCCTCAATACTCTTATTCACTAGGTCAGTTGTAATATCAACCATCAAGTCATAGTTCTCGCTTGACACTATCAAGTTCATTGGTATTGGGTCATTAGCACAATGGGTTAGCTTGGCCTGTCATGACACCCTTAACTACTAATTTGTCCACTGTATGAAAGAATGAGTTTCACCACAGGTTCTTGGATATTTTCATCAACATTATGAAAATCATTGTCACAAAAACTTTCAATTATTCCACTAATCTTGTTATCGAAAAAATCCAAAAACTTGGTTGCTAAATCACTATCAGAGTAACCTTCTGGTTGCTTATTCATTTTCTTGTTACCAGTTAAATTATCAAGCACCTTATATAATTTATTAATGTTAGTCCCCGCTTGCAATAATTTCTCTCTATAAAATTCACGCTTTCTTTTCCGAATCAGTTTGTTCACGTAGTTCCTTGCTTCATTGTATTCACTTCTAGTTTCATCAGACTTGTGTCCGCGCCAACGTCCCTCTTTTTTCCTTTTCTCGATTTTAGCCCGATGTATTTCACCATTATACCAAGGTGCATTGTCTTTAACATTAATTTCTTTCTCAACAATCGGACACATCTCTTCATATTTCTCACTTGTAATAGTATTATAAAGTTTATAAAAACATGTAACACATTCTCGCTTCTCTATAGATCTATGTACACAGGCTTCATGGCGTTTCGAAGTCACATCTTCAAATATGGAAGCTAATAAAGCAGTGGGGTCCAAGTTCCTCTTTGATCTAAATTTTATCTTTCTCTTCTGTCTTTGTACTTTTGTGTGTGGCATCATAAAAGTTACCATCTTGTGCACTGGTGAAAGATTGCACTCACTCTTCACTCTCAAATTATGAATAAGATCACGTGACGTATCTGCAAACACCAAGTCTATTGTATGCCCTCTTAGCAAAGTAGGTTTGTCGACCATATTAATAAGATTAAAAGTTTTCATTATATCAATGAATTGCGGGATATATCGCTCTTCTATGTCCTCAACCTACTAGTTAAAATCACCACAGACAATAACATTAGCACTCACCATATCAATCGTCTCCAAATATGTTCTGAATTCGTCTATGAACTGATTCACTCTGGTAATCGGTGGTCTGTACACAACCACAAAGGTTATCTTGCTGCCACCAATTTCACACTCTACTTGCAGTAGTTCGAAATTTTCACGATTTGCAACATTGCATCGCTTTATTTTCTTAAAGGAATTAGTGAGAAAAAGACCCACACCACCCCCACGCCTATTTTGTCTCGCACTGTGTACAAAAGTATGTGAAACCGGTGTCATTTCCATAATAACACTGTCATAGTCCGTTAACCAAGTCTCAGTTATAGCAAATATATCTAAGTATTCATCTTTAATTGTATCGTGAATATCAAAATTTTTATTCCTCACTGACTGAACGTTTAAAAGTCCACATTTAACACTAGAGAAGTTAATCGGGGTATCCATGATCAGTATTTTCTTTAATCCTCAGCAATTCAGCGGCAAAAATAAGGCATAGATTATGGGTTACCCAGTGGTCGACCTCTTGCTTATTCATCCTTACATAATTTACACATTTTTTGG
>NC_134781.1:51245688-51260688 GCF_046742065.1 Oratosquilla oratoria | reverse complement strand
CTTGCCCTATCTTGTGTGTGTGTGTGTGTGTGTGTGTGTGTGTGTGTGTGTGTGTGTGTGTGTGTGTGTGTGTGTGTGTGTGTGTGTGTGTGTGTGTGTGTGTGTGTGTGTGTGTGTGTGTGTGTGTGTGTGTGATTCACGTTGGTCTTTGGATCACGTGTTGGACTCGTGATCAACAGCTATTTCCCTCCCGGAAGAGAGCTCAGAGCTCGTATGACCGATCTATGGTAATGCTATGACCTTACACGCACACACACACTCAACTCCTCGCTCACAAGAGTTGGAGTAACGACTCGAAGCGCAGCGATACTGAAATAATATCAGCCCTGGGCAGGATTCGAACCAGGTACCGCCGACACCGCCGTACTGACAGTCTAGGACTCTACCAACCACGCCACCGAGTCGTGTGTGTGTGTGTGTGTGTGTGTGTGTGTGTGTGTGTGTGTGTGTGTGTGTGTGTGTGTGTGTGTGTGTGTGTGTGTGTGTGTGTGTGTGTGTGTGTGTATGTTTGTTTAAGTGCTTGTGTAAGTATGTATATAAATCGTACGGACTTCTTTTATCAACACTTTTCGTCCCAGGTGACATCTCTCTTTATTTTGGCTACCGGAAGGTGATTTTATCCCTTTCATTATAGCATCATCGATGACAAAGGGGATTTCGTCGTATATAGACAAGCTCTTTCAGAGTATTATATGTATACTTAATTACACCAAAATATATATCATATAAGCTATATTGAAAGTAGAAAATAACACTAGGAAAAGCAGTGGCGTCACCTTTGCCTTGTGTGCATGAGGAGCAGGGGTAAGTAAAAACCGTTTGTAGGTATGTGTCACTAAATAATAGAGAATTTTCTTTTATTATATATTATAACTACTTCGTAATGTTTTTCGATTCTTTTTCTATCAATTCACAAATTCCACTTCTCTCGACTAATATTTTTTCATCATATATATATATATATATATATATATGTATATATATATATATATATATATATATATATATATATATATATATATATACATATATATAATGGTGGAAAAAGAAGCCACGGGTCTAGTTCCGAGTTTCGAATTTATTACTGACCAGTTTCCCTCTACGCTTCTTGAGAACAACTCGGAACTAGACCCGTGACTTCTTTTTCCATCTTCCTCAACTTATCGCAACGTCTCAGCATATATATATATATATATATATATATATATATATATATAATATATATAAATATATATATATATATATATGTGTGTGTGTGTGTGTGTGTGTGTGTGTGTGTGTGTGTGTGTGTGTGTGTGTGTGTGTGTATACATATACATATAAGAATAAATATATATACATATGTATATATATATATATATATATATACATATATATATATATATATATATATATATATGTGTGTGTGTGTGTGTGTGTGTGTGTGTGTGTGTGTGTGTGTGTGTGTGTGTGTGTGTGTGTGTGTGTGTGTGTGTGTGTGTGTGTGTGTGTGTGTATGTGTGTGTGTGTGTTCACCTTGGTCTTTGGATCACGTGTTGGACTCGTGATCGACAGCTATTTCCCTCCCGGAAGAGAGCTCGGAGCTCGTGTGACCGATCTATGGGTAATGCTATGATCTTTCACACACACACACACACCCAACTCCCCGCCCACGAGAGTCAGAGTAACGACCAGAGGCACAGCGATACCGAAATAATTTCGGCCCTGGGCAGGATTCGAACTGGGTACTGCAAGTACTATCGTACTTCCCAATCCAGCGCTCTACCAACTATGCCACCGAGTGAGTGTGAGTGTGTGTGTGTGTGGGGGGGGTGTGCAGCCAATATCCCGTCTGATGTATTGGCTGCATGTTATAGTGGGGTTAAAAGCTGCTCAGTTACATGTAGCTGACACTTTAAGGTCTATATTGGTGCTCCTAATGACCAAAGCCACACATCATTTTGTCTGTGATAGAGGAAATATCTATTTATAGAGAAATGATGACACTTTATCTTCGACTGTCCCTCCGTTACGCTGTCTCCCCACTCATGACACTATCCTATATCTCTTCTTTGAATATTCATTTCCTTTTTCCGCCGAACTTTGTGTTGGAGGAAAAGAATACTGCCACCAAGTTTCCCAATTGAGTCGTAAAAGCCGACAATAACGGGAGGGGATAGGACTAGGCATCTTTCTCTCATATGAAACAAAAAAAAATTGCTTGTTTGGCAATTCGAAAGGCTTCCTTAACTTCAACTTTCTTAATTTTTATATGTTTCTTCAAAATAATATGTTGGAAGTTATCGAAAGGGCGGTCCAACATATTCAAAAGGCGTTAAGGGAGGATGGATTTTGGCACCACTTGTCCACTGAAACATTCTTAAAGAAATTTTAGCTGTAACTTTTCTTTGCGTGCTTTGATCAGAGAAGATGACAAAGCTGTAACAAATGGAGACAGTTCAGAGCAAACAGAAAAGAAGTACTGGAATTGGCGTGTATATGCATCAGATGGCTGCATATACAAAATCCCCTGCAGAGATTGTGATAAGTACTACATTGGACAAACAGGCAAAGAACTATTAACCAGAATTAGACAACATAAATATAGTGTTAAAACAGCACAGGAATCCAATGATCTTTTTGTTCACATGAAAGATTTCAATCATTGTATTAGTAGAATTTTTCACTACATTTTCTTGTAATTCATTTGTCATTAAAAAAATATAATAGTAGTATTATAAAACATTTTGAAGGTTCTAATTTTAATATTAGTAACGGCATTTATAAATTAGATATATTCATCTTCAAAAAAGTTTGTAATCAAGTTGTGACCAAAAATAATTTGGTGATTTGTGTTGTTCTCTAAAATTTATTCTTTCTTTTTTATAGTTTTGGTGCTTTGGCAGTTCCTTTCCTAGTGTTTGATCTCTTGTCTTTTAAACTGTACTACATCACCAATTTCTTCCGTATTTCCCTAAGGATGTGAATAACACGAAAGCGCTTGGGAATTTCTGTTTCTTTCTGATTTCCTTTGTGGTTACCAGTAATATATATATATATATATATATATATATATATATATATATATATATATGTATATATACTAATATACATATGTGTATGTATGCATGTATATATATATATGTATACATATATATATATATATGCATATATATATATATATGTATATATATATATGCATATATATATATATATATATATTATATATATATATATATATTACAGTATATTCAAGGTACGCATATCACCTTCCGTGACCCAGACACCTGACCGCGCTAATGACGTCTGGACTGACTGTGTATCTTACCTCGTCACAGCCCCCTGGGTCGGTCTCGTAAGTGACCAAATATCTTAAATACTTTCTCATCTCATCAAAATTAGCTATCCTTAAGTCCGGTACTAGAATGTTATTCGTACAATTTGATCCTCCTTAAAGAGTATTAAATATTATTTCTTGATAATCGCTAGAGCCTAGACTATCTCCCACTTTTTTGTTTCTCATTTGGTGCTCATTATTAGTTAAAAGTAAGTCCAGAGTATTTTCTCCCCTCGTAGGATTGGTAATCATTTGTTTTAGGAAATTATCTTGCACCATATCCAAGAAATTTTGCGCTTCCAGTTAATGTTTCTATAATTAAAATCGCCTTGTGAATTTCATAAATCAGGGGATAAGTCTACTCAATACTGATGTTATGAGGTTTATATAGGACGCCATTGATAAGTTTCTTATTCTTGCCTATAATCTCCACCCAAATAGATTCCGTACTTTCCTCTTCCTTTATCGAATCATTGATAATACAAATTATTGTATTTTTAACAAAAAGTGTTACCACTCCCCCACTCCTGCCAATCCTGTCCTTGTGAAAAATATATATATTCTTCTATTTTGATTTCAGGAAGGAAATGTCTATCATCCATATGAAATCAGGATTCAGTAATAACTATAATATTAAATCTCTCTACGCATGCTTTACCTCGCAGCAAATAGATTTTATTACGCTTCTGCTGTTTGTATGATAAAATTGTAGTTTATCCTCCCTTCATCTGATTAGGTGATTGTCTATATATATATATACATATATATATATTTATATATATATATATACATTATATATGTATATATATATATATGTATATATATATATATATATATATACAGTATATATGTATATATATATATATATATATATATATATATATATGTATATATATGCACATATGAATTATTTTATCAGCCTATCCACAATACCAATGCCTTTAATAGAAAAATGAGAGAAATTTGACAGATATTTTTGCCTCCCATCCAAACATAAGAAAAAATTGTAAGTTATAGAAGAGTTTTATATGAAAGAAAATGACCCCATGATCAATCAAAAGACAGACGACATTCTGGGGCGAACCAACGCAAGAACATTGCCTCCACCTACCCCAACCACCACCAGCCGTCACCCCAAGTGACCTCCCATGATCTCACTTGACACGTCACTCATACCATGTGGCCTCTCATGACCTCACTTGACACGTTACACATACTATGTGACCTCTTGTAACTTCACCTGACAGGTCACACATACCATGGGACCTCTCATAACCTGACTTGAGGTGTCACACATACCGTGCGACCTCTCATGACCTCAGTTGATACGTCATACATGCCATACGACCTTTCATGACCTCAGTTGACACATCACACATAACATGTGACCTCTTATGACCTCACTTGATACGACACACATATCACGTGACCCTTCCGACCTGACTTGAGATATCTGTACAAATCGTATCATAGCAACCAATCCTAAATACCTTTTCATTTTCACTTATATTGAGATCAAGTAAAAGTTATTACTGGGTTATTTGATGTCTGGAGATAGAACACGGGTCTCTAAACATCATGTAATATACGGCACATATTACCTCCAATTTTCTTCTTCACTGATTCATTCCGGAGAACTCGTTCACGATTGAACTAGTTCTCCAAAAGGAAGATGGCTAGAAATATCGAGGACACCTTGATGATCCTTCATAGACGTTGGGGGTGAAGAGCTTACGCCAAGAGGTGTTGATTAGCTGCAGCCGATGCCGGCACCTTTAATGCTTAGACTGTTGATGTAAATGACAGTCACTCTTGGAAATCGAAAAGAAGTGTAGGATTCAAGCCAACAACTAAGAGTAAGCGAGACCCCTACTCTTCCGATTACTTCAACCGCCATAAGTTTTTATAAAAATTGCATTAAAGAAAATCTTCTTTTTCTCCTCCTCCTCCTCCTCTTTCTTCTTCTTCTTCTTCTTCTTCTTCTTCTTCTTCTTCTTCTTCTTCTTCTTCTTCTTCTTCTTCTTCTTCTTCTTCTTCTTCTTCTTCTTCTTCTTCTTTTCTTCTTCTTCTTCTTCTTCTTCTTCTTCTTCTTCTTCTTCTTCTTCTTCTTCTTTTTCTTCTTCTTCTTCTTCTCTTCTTCTTCTTCTTCTTCTTCTTCTTCTTCTTCTTCTTCTTCTTCTTCTTCTTCTTCTTCTTCTTCTTCTTCTTCTTCTTCTTCTTCTTCTTCTTCTTCTTCTTCTTCTTCTTCTTCTTCTTCTTCTTCCTCTTCTTCTTCTTCTTCTTCTTCTTCTTCTTCTTCTTCTTCTTCTTCTTCTTCTTCTTCTTCTTCTTCTTTTTCCTCCCGTCTTCATCCTTTCATTTCGTCGGTAATATTTGGGTGTCTCTTCAGGAAATTCTCCGTCCCAATATGACATTTTAATTTTCTCCATTATTACGGTTCCTTCTTTTCCTTCTTCACTTTCTCCCTTTTCTTCTGATGTTCATCTTCCTCCATTCTCTTTTATTTATTCTAGTTGTATTCTTCCTCGTCTTTACACTTCTTTTACGCTGCCTCTTATTTCTTTATTTATTTTGTTACTTCTTTTCCTGTTCTTCCTTTTTTATTTTGTTTACCCTTTCTCTCCTTTTCCTTCTTCTCCTTTTTCATCATCCTCATCCTACACCTGCTACTTTTACTCTTCTTTCTTCCTCTCCTTCTCCTCTTCTTTTCTCTCGATTTTCTTTTCCTCCTCTCTATCCTCCTCTTCTCCTTTCTGTTTCTCTCCTTCCTCCTTCTTCTTGCTCTTCTTTTCCCACAGTTGCGCTTATATCTCCTCCTCCCACCTTTCATCCATATCCTCCTCCTCCTCCCGCTCATCCTCCTCCATCTCCTCTTCCCTCTCCTCCTCCTCCTCTTCTCCTTCCTCCCCATCTTCCTCCTCCTTCATTATCTCCTCCTACACCTACTCCTGTTCCTACTTGTCATTCCATTCTCCCCTTGTCTTCCTCCTCCTCTTCCTCCTCTTCCTCGTCCTCATATTCCCCTTCCTGCTGCCCCAGATAATATACATAAAGCCCTCATTGTCACCTTCGTCTCGCTCTCCATTTTTCTTCGCTGCTTGTCCTCCACATATACTTTCCTCCACTCTACATCTCCCTCAAGCATACACCATTTAAAAATGGCCTCTTTTTTCCTAAATATTACTTTTTGCTTTTAACACACATATATATATGTATGTATGTATGTATGTATGTATGTATATATATATATATATATATATATATATATATATATTATGTATATATATACATATATATATATTATGTATATATATACATATATATATATATATTATGTATATATATATACATATATATATATTATTTATATACATATACATATATATATATACATATATATATATATGTATATATATACATGTATATATTTACGTATATACATATGTGTATATGCATTTATATATGCATGTATGTGTGTATGTATGTATGTATGTATGTATGTATGTATGTATGTATGTATGTATGTATGTATGTATGTATGTATGTATGTATGTATGTATGTATGTATGTATGTATGTATGTATGTATGTATGTATGTATGTATGTATGTATGTATGTATGTATGTATGTATGTATGTATGTGTATGTATGTATGTATGTATGTATATATATGTATGTGTATATGTGTGTGTATATATGTATGTATGTATGTATGTATGTATGTATGTATGTATGTATGTATGTATGTATGTATGTATGTATGTATGTATGTATGTATGTATGTATGTATGTATTATATGTATGTATGTATGTATGTATGTATGTATGTATGTATGTATGTACGTATGTATGTATGTACGTATGTATGTATGTATGTATGTATGTATGTATGTATGTATGTATGTATGTATGTATGTATGTATGTATGTATGTATGTATGTATGTATGTATGTATGCATGCATGTATGTATGTATATATGTATGTATGTATATGTATGTATGTATGTATGTATGTATGTATGTATGTATGCATGTATGTATGTATGTATGTATGTATGTATGTATGTATGTATGTATGTATGTATGTATGTATGCATGTATGTATGTATGTATGTATGTATGTATGTATGTATGTATGTATGTATGTATGTATGTATGTATGTATGTATACATGTATGTATGTATGTATGTATGTATATATACATGTATGTATGTATACATGTATGTATGTATGCATGTACAGTATGTATGTACACCCACACTCTTATCTCTCCCCTCTCTCTTTCTCTTTTTTTCTTTTTCTTTTTTTCTTCTTTTTGCTGATAGACTTTTCCACTTCCTACGTTCTCTTTTGCAAAGAAATATCACACTTACGCTCGAGATGTTCTATTCTTTTCTATTTCCTCGTTTTCTTTCTCCCTTCACATCCATCATTCCTTCTTCCGTTTCTTGGCATCTCCTTACTTTGTCATCTCGTGTCTTTTTTCCTTTCGTATTTGATTCTCCTTTTCTCTTTCCCTTTTCATCTGTTCTTTGCCTTATTTTTTCTCTCACTCTTTTTCTCTTTTCTCTCTTTTTTGTACATATCGTGTTTTTTCATATTATATATATTTTAGTTTTTTATATGCCATTAGTGTAGTAGTTTCTTTCTTTAAATTTCTTGACTTGGAAATAGTTCCTTGTTTTCAAATTTATATCATACGCATTCTATTTCTCCGATGTTTGTAAATTCGTTTCTTTAGTGTTTCTTTTGTTTCGATTATGATACTGAGAGGTTTCTTTTTACATTTCTTCCTATTTGTCTTATTTCCTTTTTCTATTCTCTTGATTTCTACTTTTTTTTAAATCTTGCGATATTTTTGTGTCATTTTATGCCATTTCTATATAAATATATATGTTTATATATATATATATATATATATATATATATATATGTATGTATGTATGTATATATATATATATATAAATTTCCTTTTATATTATTAGAACTTTTCCTATTTTTTCATTACATCTTTTTTTTTCTTTTTTCTTTTTTCTTCTTCTTCTTCTTCTTCTTCTTCTTCTTCTTCTTCTTCTTCTTCTTCTTCTTCTTCTTCTTCTTCTTCTTCTTCTTCTTCTTCTTCTTCTTCTTCTTCTTCTTCTTCTTCTTCTTCTTCTTCTTCTCTTCTTCTTCTTCTTCTTTCTTCTTCTTCCTATTCTTCTTCTTTCTTCTTTCTTCTTCTTCCTATTCTTCTTCTTTCTTCTTTCTTCTTCTTCCTATTCTTCTTCTTTCTTCTTCTTCTTTCTTCTTTTCTTCTTCTTCTTTCTTCTTCTTTCTTCTTCTTTCTTCTTCTTTTTCTTCTTCTTTTCTTCTTCTTCATCATCTTCTTCTTCTTCTTCTTCTTCTTCTTTCTTTTTCTTCTTTTTTTTCTTCTTCATCTTCTTTTTCTTTTTCTTCTTTTCTTCTTCTTTCTCATCTTCTACTTCTTTTTCTTCTTCTCATCTTCTTCTTTTTCTTCTTTCTCATCTTCTACTTCTTCTTCTTCTTCTTCTTGTCCTTTCTCTCTTCTTTTCTTTTTTATTGTCATTCATCTTCCTTTCCTTTTCATATCTGTGTTATCATTCTTCTTCCTCTATGTTTCATTTTCTTCCTCCTCCATACCCCATTCTTTTTTGTGTGTGTGTGTGTGTGAACACAGTTCCCTTCACTTCAGTGCTTCTTTGATTATGTCACAATGTGCAAGTTTGCTATGGCACTAGATAAAGAATACAGAATTGATGCATCTCTCTCTCTCTCTCTCTCTCTCTCTCTCTCTCTCTCTCTCTCTCTCTCTCTCTCTATTTCTCCGTCTGTCTTTCTGTCTGTCTATGTCTGTCTGTCTGTCTGCATGTCTATCTGTATGTCTATCTGTCTGTCTGTCTGTCTGTCTGTCTGTCTGTCTGTCTGTCTGTCTGTCTGTCTGTCTGTCTGTCTCTCTCTCTCTCTCTCTCTCTCTCTCTCTCTCTCTCTCTCTCTCTCTCTCTCTCTCTCTCTCTCTCTCTCTCTCTCTCTCTCTCTCTCTCTCTCTCTCTCTCTCTCTCTCTCTCTCTCTCTCTCTCTCTCTCTCTATTTCTCTGTCTGTCTGTCTCTCTGTCTGTCTGTCTGTCTCTCTCTCTCTCTCTCTCTCTCTCTCTCTCTCTCTCTCTCTCTCTCTCTCTCTCTCTCTCTCTCTCTCTCTCTCTCTCTCTCTCTCTCTCTCTCTCTCTCTCTCTCTCTCTCTCTCTCTCTCTCTCTCTTTTCTCCTCCTCCTCCTCCTTCTCCTCCTCCTCCTCCTCCTCATTCTCTCACTCCTCCCTCTCACGTTTATTCAAGCAATGACGTAGACTTGCCGGTCGTTGCACTCCCCCTCCTTGGGATGTGGGGCTCCGCTCTACGGAGGTTCCTCAATCCCATTTCTGAATCTGTGAGGTCAGCTCTCCCCCCACCCACCCACCCCGTCTTCTTGAAGACAGATTCTTCTTGGGTCAAAAAAAAAAAAAAAAAAAAAGTTAGTCGTGGAAATCGTTTGTGTGAGGTAATGATGATGCAGGGATTATTTTAGATTTCTTTTCACTCTATTACACTTTTTTTTTATCTATTCCAGTCTATTTTTATTCTTTTTGCTGTACCCTTTTTTCTTTATTTGCTCAGTTCAATTTCTATTTTAAATATTTTTTCTATCATATGTGTTTCTATTTTTTTCTATTACGTTTGATCTGACTTTTCTTATTCCGCTTATTCTTGTTCTAATATGTTTTATATCATTCTCTTCTATTGATCAAACAGAAGACCAGATGTGAAATGGGTTAAGAGTATGGCAGAGAATTTTGAAAATAATAAAAAGATGTTTTGAAAAAAAATAAGAGAAGAATAGGAGGTGAATTAAGTAAAGTAGAGGAGAGAAGGTAAAAGCTACAGATGGAGAGATGATAATGGAAGAAAAGGCAGTAAAAGGAAGATAGGCAGAGTGTTTTAGGGAGATGCTAAATGTGAAGAAGGATAGGGAGGGAAAGGTAGTTGCCGTGGAAAGCGCTAAAAAAGGATAGATGAGTGAGGAAAATGGATAAATGTGGAAATATGAGGTGAAAAGAGTCATCAGAATGAGGAGAGCAGGTAAGTCACCTAGGTTGGATGGGTGTCATGCTGAATGTCTGATAAAGGGAGGTACAGTGATGGTGGACTAGCTGGTGAGATTATTTGATGTTTGTCTAAAAGAGGATAGAGTGCCGGCGGACTGGAGGAGTGCCTGTATAGTTCCACTTTACAAGGGATAAGGGGACAAGTGTGAATTTAGTAGTTTCAGAGGATCAGTTTCTTGAGTGTAGTTGGGAAGGCTTACGGGAGGGTCTTGATTGAAAGCATTAGGAGAAAAACAGAGGGAGTAATCGGTGAGGAACAGTATGGGTATAGAGCAGGTAGTGGTTGTGAGGATCAGCTTTTTGTAGTAACACAGGTATTTGAGAAAGCTTTAGGAAATGGTATGGGTATTTTTGGGGCTTTTATGGGTTTGGAAAAGGCTTATGACAGGGTAGATAAGAAAGCAGTATAGGAGGTATTGCAGATATATGGGATAGAGGGAAAGTTGTTAAGAGCAGTCAAGAGTTTTTACGAGAGTAGTAGTAACGCCTGTGTTAGAATTAAAAATGGAGAGAGTGAGGGGTTTGAGGTAAAGGTGGGACTTTGTCAAGGACGTGTTATGTCGCCTTAGCTGTTCAATTTATACATAGATGGGGTGGTGCGAGAGGTAAACGCAATGGTAATGGGTCGGAAATTGGAGATGGTTAAATAAGATGAAGAAAAATGGGAGATAAGCCAGTTGTTGTTTGCTAACAACACTGTGATTGTAGCAGAATCAGACAAAGGGTTAAGGAAGTTAGTGAGAGGTCTTGGGAAGGAGTACGAAAGAAGAAAGTTGAAGATAAATATGGGTAATAGTAAGGTGATGAGATGCACAAGGGCAGCAAATTAGAAGTGAGTATTAAAAGAAAGAGACTGAAGGAAGTGCATAGCTTCAGATACTTGCGTGCGAATGTGACGGGGAGGGGAGGAGTAGAGGTGGAGGTAGAATGTAGATTGAGAGAATTAAGTGAATGTCTTGGGGGATAAAAAAAAAGTGTAATTTGTAATAGACATTTGGGAATGAATCATAAGAGGAGATTGTATGAAGAGGTGATTGTGCCAACAGCACTGTATGAGGCAGAAACATGGAACGTAAGAGAGGAAGAGAGGAGGAGTTTGAATGAGTTTGAGATGAGGTTTCTGAGAAAAATGATAGGGGATACTAGGCTGGATAGAGTGATAAACAAGGAGGTGAGGAGGAAAACGGGGCTGGAAAGAGAGTTGGGACATAGGGTTGATGAAAGAGTATTAGGATGATTTGGACACGTGGAAAGAATAAGTGAAGAGAGATTAGTAAAAGAGGTGTGGAAGGCAGAGTTGTAAGGAGTGAACATGAGGGGGCGACCAAGGATGAGATGGATGGATGGAGTGAAAGGGCCATTGGGAAGGATGGGGAATGTCTGTTGAGGAAGGAAGGGAGAAGGTAAAAAAATATAGGTGAGTTGTGAATGGTTGTGTATGGATGATGCTGTGATGCATGGGAATGGGTGGGGTGAGAGAGTATGTGTGAATGATATTTTGACGCAGCCCGAAGGGATTTCTCCCCGTCTTTTTTTTTTTTTTTGCATGAGGGGACAGAAAGGGGTATTGCCGACTAAATATAACTGCCTTGCTGTGGATCTGCTGTGTCTTGCGGCACTGCTTCTGACCCAGGGCAGTGGGCGAGATGCAGGGATGACCCGCCATCCAGGAGGAGCCAATATAAAAGAGAGGGAGTGAGGAAGGGGGGTAAATATGAGTAGAGTATGTGGGGATGAACTCAGTTATGTTTTTTTCTACCTCCCTTGTAGAAAGGAAATGGCCATTGGTATGAATATATATATATATATATATATATATATATATATATATATATATATATATATATATATATATATATATATATATATATATATATATATATATATATGGAAGAATAAGCGAAGATGGGCTGGAACTTTTTATTGCTTATACGTTTCGACCGACTCGGTCTTCTTCAGCTTACTGAAGAAGACCGAGTCGGTCGAAACGTATAAGCAATAAAAAGTTCCAGCCCATCTTCGCTTATTCTTCCTCCACCCAATCTCTCACTTGTGTATATATATATGTATATAAATATATATATATATATATATATAAGTACATACACAGACACTATATATGTATATATATACATATATATATATATATATGTATTATATATATATATATTTCTAGGGCACAGGTTCTCACGGAGACAATTTTGATTAAAATCAACTGCGCTAATAGATTTAACTATTTTCAGTTGTATCTTCTTAAGTTTAAGGAAGGACTTCCTATCAACTTCATTCAGCTTATGAACGAAATCATCCATGGTGAATGTGAAAAGAAAGGCGCTGGTGAATGCCGATGGTTTCTATTTGATGTGTAACAGCATGTAAAAAACTGTTGACAACGACACCTAAAACTTCGGAGTTTTTTCACCTCGATAAGAGGCTTCCTCAGGGTGAGAAGGACTTCATTGGTGTAGAGGCGATGTTCTAGTCTTGAAGGTCTAGAGGCAAGTTAAGAAGGTGGCTAAGCGGGAGGCTTTTTATACTCGGTCGAACGGTTAAGTCGACTCGGTGCGGGTGGAATGCTGGGCTCTGATTGGCTCATGGGACACTTCACCTGATCTCGGGCGGCGAGAATGACCTCTGCTACGCAGCTCAAGCGGCTAGGCCCGGGCAGAATGCTAGCTTGCGATTGGCTGCGGGGGTTCTCCCGTGATCTTGTGCTTACCCCGGGCAGAATGCTGGCTTCCGATTGGCTGCGGGGATTCTCTCGTGATCTGGAGGAGGCTCTGGTTTTTGGCTGGAGATCTTGGCGGCTTGATGGAAGGTCTTGTGTAGGTTGAAGAGGGAGCGGTTTCAGAGGGCGAGCTGAAGGGAGAATAAAATCAGAAGCAAGTTGTATATTAATGGTAGGGTGACGGGAAGTGATGGCTACGGCTTCTGCAATTTGCATACGCCTGTGGTTGGACTCTCTGTGAAGTGATCAGGTGAAGTGTCCCATGAGCCAATCAGAGCCCAGCATTCCACCCGCACCGAGTCGACTTAACCGTTCGACCGAGTATAAAAAGCCTCCCGCTTAGCCACCTTCTTAACTTGCCTCTAGACCTTCAAGACTAGAACATCGCCTCTACACCAATGAAGTCCTTCTCACCCTGAGGAAGCCTCTTATCGAGGTGAAAAAACTCCGAAGTTTTAGGTGTCGTTGTCAACAGTTTTTTACATGCTGTTACACATCAAATAGAAACCATCGGCATTCACCAGCGCCTTTCTTTTCACATTCACCATGGATGATTTCGTTCATAAGCTGAATGAAGTTGATAGGAAGTCCTTCCTTAAACTTAAGAAGATACAACTGAAAATAGTTAAACCTATTAGCGCAGTTGATTTTAATCAATATATATATATATATATATATATATATATATATATGTATATAATTTTTTATTCCATTCTTAGTCCAACTTTATTTCATTTCAATTTGACTTGATTAGATTCTATTTCATTTTATTTCAACTGATACTATCATATCATATTTAATTTGATTTTGCTTGATTTTTTGGAGGATGGCCATATATGAGTAACAAGAGTTAGTCTGAGTTAGAGTATCTGTGATTAGAAAAAAAATCTTCAAGACAACTAAATATTCCTCAGAGGTATTGGCTCTAAATATCTCTTGCTCTAGTATAAAATATTTTATTTATTTATTTTGATTGTTTCTATGTATATATTTATTTATTCGTTTACTTATCTATTTATCTATTTACTTATTGATTTATCTATTTATTCATTTTAGTTATTTATTCATCTATTTGCTTATTTATTTATCTATATATTCATTTGTATTAATCTAGTTTTATCTATTTATCATTAATCATCTATGTATTGATTTATTTACTGATTTGATGATTCATATATTTGTTTGTTTCTTTAATCAGTCATTTGATTATCTATTCATTTATTTATGTATGTATTCGTTCATATACTTATTTCTCTAATTAATTTTATTAATTTATTTCTTTATTTACCTATTTATTAATTTATTTATTCGTTTATCTCATCATTTATTCAATCATTTATGTACTTATTCACATATCTATTTATTAATTTATTTGGTTATTTATCAGTCTATTTATCTATTTATTTATATACTTATTTATTCATTCGTTTTTATTTAATATTTCCTTTCTTTATTTGTTTATATTATTATCTTTTCTTTTTAAGATGAAATAATTTGATTAAGAAAGATAATTTGATCGAAACATAATTTGATTCATGACTCATAGCAATGGTTTAACAATTGTAGGTCTTGTGTAACTATTCTTCTAGCATTTTACACTAATATCTACAAGGCGTCAGATGACAATGATAATTACAATGTTATTTACCTTGACTTTAATAAGGCGTTTGAGACTACTAAATAAAGCCAAACCCCATGGCATAGGGGGAAGAGTGTTTAAATGGATTAGAATATGGATCATTGACAGAAAACTGCGTGTCACCATTAATGACGTAAAATCTAAATAAGAGAGTTACTTGTGGAGTTCCCCAGGACTCAG
>NC_134781.1:51198188-51200688 GCF_046742065.1 Oratosquilla oratoria | reverse complement strand
TGAGTGAAACTAAATTGAAAGGGAGGGGCGAGCGTGAGTTTGGGAGTGCATCTGGGAGGTTCTTATGAGTGAAGAGGGAACGAAAGAGAGAAGGGGTGGCTATCCTAGTAAGTGAAGAGATAGGTAAGCGTGTAGTGGAGTGGAAGGAGATTTCTTCAAGGTTGATGTGGATGAAGGTGAAGCTGGGAAAGGAGATGTGGGTTTTTGTAAGTAAGTATGGGCCTGATAGTGAGAAAAGAGTAGAAGAAAGGGAGGCTTTTTGGGTAGATTTAAATGAGTGCACAGAGGGATTAGGGAGAAATGTCAATGTAATTGTATTGGGAGACCTTAATGCTAGGGTAGGAAATGAATCAATAGACGGAGTGATTGGGAAGTATGGAGTTCCAGGTAAAAATCGTAGTGGAGAATTGATGGTGGAGATGTGTCGAAAGAGACCTGATGATAACAAACACAGTGTTTAGGAAGAAAGTCAAGCATAAGTAGACATGGGAGAGAGTGGTGGATGGAAGGGTGGCAGATAGAGCGTTAATGGACTATATAGTGGTGACCAGGAGTATGGTAGGAAGAGTTGAGGATGTACATGTTCTAAGGGGAGAGAGTGGGGGAATATCAGATCATTTTCTGGTGGAAGGTATAATAAAAGTGGACAATAGGTGGAGAAAGAGGAAAAGGGGAGAAGGTAGGAAGGTACATAGAGTGAACTGCTTCAATGAGAAAGAAAAGGAGAAGGAGTACAAGAAGCTCAGAGAGGAGTGGAAGGGAGTGAAGGATAGAGTAGAACTAGGAGTGGAAGAGGAATGGAGATGGTTCAAGGAGGGAGTCATAAGGTGTGCAAAGATGATGTGTGGAACAAGGCAGGCAAGAGGAAATAGAAGGAAGAGTAGTGAGTGGTGGGATGAGGGAGCAAAGAAGGGTGTAGAAGAGAAGAAGTAGGTTTTCATAGATTGGCTGTAAATTAGGACAAGGGAATCGTATGAGAGGTACAAATTAAAGAGAATAGAAGTAAAGCATAAGATAAAGGAAGCAAAGAGGAGAGCAGATGTGAAATGGGGTAAGAGTATGACAGAAAAAATGGAGGAGAAATAAGGAATGATGAAGTGAAAGCAGCTGTTGAGATGATGAGAGCAGGTAAGGCACCTGGGTTGGATGGATGCCATGCAGAATGTCTGAAGAAAGGAGGTACAGTTATGGTGGACTGGCTGGTGAGGTTATTTAATGTTTGTTTAAGAGAGGGTAGAGTGCCGGAGGACTGGAGGGGTGCCTCTATAGTTCCACTTTACAAGGGAAAGAGGGAAAAGTGTGAGTGTAGTAGTTTCAGAGGAATCAGCTTGTTGAGTGTAGTTGGAAAGGCTTATGGGAGGGTCTTGATTGAGAGGATCAGGAGAGGAACAGAGGGCGTAATTCGTGAAGGACAGTTTGGTTTTAGGACAGGTAGGGGATATGTAGATCAGATTTTTATGGTACGCTAGATATGTGAGAAAGCTATAGGAAAAGGTAAGGATGTTTTTTGAGCTTTTATGGATTTGGAAAAGGCTAACGACAGGGTAGAAGGGAAAACACTGTGGGAGGTATAGCAGATATATGGGGTAGGAGGAAAGCTGTTTTTACGTGAGTAGTAGAGATTGTGTTAGGAGTAAAATTAGAGAGAGTGAATGGTTTGGGTAAAGGTAGGACTTCGTCGGGCATGTGTTATGTCGCCCTGGCTGTTCAATCTATATATAGATGGGGTGGTGCGAGAGGTGAATGCAAGGGTAGTGGGTAAGGGGTTGGAGATGGTTAAAGAAAATGAAGAAAAGTGGGAAATTAGCCAGCTGTTGTTTGCTAACGACACTGAACTTGTAGCAGGATCAGAGGAGGGATTGAGGAAGTTCTTCTTCTTCTTCTTCTTCTTCTTCTTCTTCTTCTTCTTCTTCTTCTTCTTCTTCTTCTTCTTCTTCTTCTTCTTCTTCTTCTTCTTCTTCTTCTTCTTCTTCTTCTTCTTCTTCTTCTTCTTCTTCTTCTTCTTCTTCTTCTTCTTCTTCTTCTTCTTCTTCTTCTTCTTCTTCTTCTTCTTCTTCTTCTTCTTCTTCTTCTTCTTCTTCTTCTACTTCTTCTTCTCTTCTTCTTCTTCTTCTCCTTCTTCTTCTTCTTCTTCTTCTTCTTACTTTTTCATTTTCTTCTTCTTCTTCTTTCTCGTCTTCTGCATCTTCCTTTTTTCATCCTTCTTCTTCTTTTTTCTATTTTCCTCCTTCCTCTTGCTTTACTTCTTTTCCTTCCTCCTGTCCTCTTCTCCTCCTGTACTTCCTGTTATTCTTCCCTCTGTACTCTTCCTCTTGCTCCTTTTCTCCTTCATCCTCTTCTTCTTCTCCCTCACACAAGGTCTTCCGAACTCAAGACTTGCCAATGCGGAAGAAGGATATTGAAGAATATTTCTTTCTTGGAAACCGTCTCTTCTGCGAGCGAACCCTTCAGCTCTCAGGCGGATTTCTGTTTAGGGGAAAGGTCTTTCATTTCAGACCCT
>NC_134781.1:51170688-51173188 GCF_046742065.1 Oratosquilla oratoria | reverse complement strand
AGTTAATGGTGCAGTCGTTCTGTGTTGTTGGTTGGTGGGATTGTGTCTTTACGTTTGTTTTCATTTTTCAAGTCATAGCTGTGTTTTTCTTAGTGAATTAGTGGTGCAGTTGATTTTGTTATGAATTTAATCCTCAGTTGTGTGTCTATTTTATTCTATGTTGTCCGTTCCAGCTGTATATTAATGACTGTATTGTAAGTACTGACACGTGGACTTTTGGTTCATATTTAGTAGGCTACACTCGTATTTTCTTTATGAATTTTTCTACGTTTATTTATGTCTGTATTATAATTTTTTTCCATTCTATTCCGGGCAATGGAGATTTAAATTATATTTTGACTTGAGGGGTTTTTGTCGCATAATTCTAGTCACAATTACATCCAGCCTACAGATACATTTAACATTTCCTTTGATATAAATATCAATTAGTGAATTATGTGATATGGTGTCCATTTGGAAGTATTTTCATGTATTTTGTTACTGTTATTTTTAATCTTTGGAATATGTATTTCCTGTGACCAAGTGTTCTACTTTATGTATTTTTCTAGCGTGTAATAGTGAATTTGGCTACCTAACCCATTAAACTAAGGTATGCCCCTTTTTTATAGGTTTCCTATTGCTGGCACTGCATTACCCTAAAGACGAACCACGGAGCGAGTTCAAAACGTAGGAATAAACTTCAAACGACGATTCTAGTGTGCTCTTTCTTCAATATATATATATATATATATATATATATATATATATATATATATATATGTATGTATGCATATATATATACTGTATATATATATATATATATATATATATATATATATGTGTGTGTGTGTGTGTGTGTGTGTGTGTGTGTGTGTGTGTGTGTGTGTGTGTGTGTGTGTGTGTGTGTGTGTGTGTGTGTGTGTGTGTATGTATATATATATATATATACATTTACCAAAGGCTTTTTACCCACTTATACGGGAGGTAACCAAAAGCAAGGCATGGAAACCCCTCCCACCCATTCCATCCCCTACATACTTCACTGCCCTCTACCCTCTTCCCCCCTCATATCTTGGCACTTCCTGGTTGATGGGTCATCCCTGCATCCTGCCCACTGCCCTGGGTCAGTAGCAGTGTCGCAAGTCAACACATCCACAGCAAGGTCGCTGTGGATGTGCTGACTTGCAGAAAATGAGAAATCCCTTCGGGCTGTGTCATTTTAATTCTCATAAATACTCCCTCATCCCAATCCCCCAACCACTCCCCCTCATGCATCACAGCATCATCCATACACAACAATTTTCAATTCACCCCACCTTCTGTCCTCTCCCATCCTTCCTCAACAGACATTCCCCTCTTTCCTAATACCCCCTTTACCCCATCCATCCATCTCATCATAGGATGCCCCCTCAGGTTCACTCCTTCCACCTCTGCCTTTCACACTTCTTTTACTAATCTTTCTTCACTCATTCTTTCCATTCGTCCAAACCACTCTAATACTCTTTCATCAACCCTATCTCCCAGCTCCCTTTCCACCCTTGTTCTCCTCCTCACCTCCTCATTTCTCACTCTATCTACCCCAGTAACCCCTATCATACTTCTCAGGCATTTCATCTCGAACACATTCAAACTCCTTTTCTCTTCCTCTCTTATGCTCTTTGTTTCTGCCCCATACAGTGCTGTTGGCAAATCACTCCTTCATACAATCTCCTCTTAGCATCCGTTCCCAAATGTCTATTTCTCATTACACTTTTTAATCCACCAAGGCATGTACTTGCTTCTCTCAATCTATATTCTACCTCAACCCCCACTCCTCCCTTTCCTGCCACATTCGCACTCAAGTATCTAAAACTAACCACTTTCTCCAGTCTCTCTCCCTTAATATTCGCTTCCAGTCTGCTGCCATTCTCTCCCCTTATACATCACATCACCTTACTTTTACCCACATTTATCTTCAAATTCCGTTTTTCATACACATTTCCAAACTCTGTTACTAACTTCTTCAATCTGTCCTATGATCCTGCTACTAGCGCAGTGTCGTCATCAAACAACAACTTGCTTATCTCCCACTTTTCTCCATTTTCTTTAACCATCTCCAACCCCTGACCCACTACCTTTGAATTCACCTCTCGCACCACCCCATCCATGTCTAAATTGAACAGCCAGGGCGACATAACACGTCCCTGACGAAGTCCCACCTTTAACTCAAACCACTCACTCTCTCCAATTCTAATCCTAATACAAGCTCTACTGCTCTCGTAAAAACTCTTAACTGCTCTTAACAGATTTCCTCCCATCCCATATATCTGCAATACCTCCCACAGTGCCTTCCTGTCTACCCTGTTATAAGTCTTTTCCAGATCAATAAAAGACCAAAAAACATCCTTACCTTTTTCTATAGCTTTCTAACATACCTGTCTTACCACAAAAATCTGATCTACACAACCCCTACCTGTCCTAAACCCACACTGTATCTCATCCTCTCAATGAAGACCCTCCCACAAGGCTTCCCAACTACACT
>NC_134781.1:51153188-51160688 GCF_046742065.1 Oratosquilla oratoria | reverse complement strand
TATATATATATATATATATATATACTTATATACATATATATGTATATATGCATATATATATATGTGTATGTATATACATATATGCATATATGTATATATATATGTATATATATATATATATATATATATATATATATATATATATATATATATGTCACGTTAAAACCACTGTTGGAGTAGAAAAGACTAGAGACGGGGAATCTGTATATTTCGATTGCAAACTACAATCCTCTTCAGTAGATACAAATAAGAATAGTGAATGCTACTTAAGTAGTACCCTTGACATGAGAAAGGATAATATTTGGAGAGGTTTCTACCCTCGTCTCACTCCGTATGTGAGGTCAGGAGGTAAATGTCTTTTTAATAGGCTGGTGATGAAAGCACCTAAAACTATATCCGGGGACCATTGCCCCTTTGAAATTTTCATATTGGGCTGGTATTCAATTATAGTAGAATCTACCATTTTTCTCCTGAACTCACATCTGGATTTATAAATAAGCTCAGCTTTGTCCCAATCTAAACAATGTTTAAATTGCTTAACATGTTGGAACACAGCTGAGCTTTCTTGTCCATATTTGATGGAACGTTTATGTTCGATCATCCTAGTTTTCATATCCCTTCCAGTCTGTCCGATGTAAACTAAGTCACAACCTTTACATGGAATCGAATATACCCATTGACATTTGTCTTTGGGAAGAAACTTGGTCGAAGGAATAAATGAATCAGAAAAGGGAACGATTAAGGAGCTCTTGTACAATGAAAATTTAGAGAAAATGGGGACGGTGTTGAAAAAAATGGATCTCGCTCGGCTGAGGGCTTTGACCAAGAACCAATCCGGGTAAGCTAATTTACTAAGTTGAGATATCATTATATTTAGTTCTCCTTCAAGAAACTGGGGCTACAAATTCTAAGAGCTTGAAAAAATAATCCTAATTCGACGCTACTTTTTACTTTGTCTGGGTGACTGCTGAAGAAATGAAGATAACTACCAAAATGGATTTCTTTTCTATAGACGGTAGAAGCAAGCTTGTCCCCGTCACGAACAATGAGAACATCTAAAAAGGGTAGCTTACCTTGTTCTTCACATTCAACTTTAAACTTAATGTTGGAAGCTAACGAATTTAAATTAGCAAAAAAGTTATCAAATGAACCCCAATTTTCATCCCAAAAAGTAAAAATGTCATTAACGTACCTAAACCAATCCATGTCTGGGGGTTTAATGGTTGTCAGAAGAACAGACTCAAAGTATTCCATGTACAGATTGGCCAGTACAGGAGAGATTTGAACCTATGCTACAACCAAATTTTTGTCTAAAAATAGAATTCTGAAAGGAAAAAATATTTGAAGTAACACAAAGGCAAATAAGCGCAATGATTTTTGTAACGGGGAGAGGGATTTGTCCTTAAATGGTTGTAGCTTGGTTTCCAGGAAGGATAGAACATCATCAATACAAACATGTATAAAAAGAGAAATCACATCCAGACTAAGCATTTTTCTACTAGAAAAAATCACTTATTTCAATTTTGTGGTGAAATCCTCTGAGTGTTTTAAATGGGGATCGGAAAAAGTACCAACAAACGGGGGTAAATGGTTTGCTAACCATTTGGAAAGCTTGCTGGTACAGGATCTCCGGTTGGAGATAATAGGTCCGAGGGGGATATCAGTTTTATGCAATTTTGGAAGGCCATAGAAATAAGGCAACTTGGGATTAACCACTTTTAGTTTCAAAACCTCTTCATCTTTAGTGATATTACGAATTTCCTTGATAATCCCCCAGCTGAATAAAATCCACAGACAACTGCCAAAACAAAAACTCAAACAAACCTCAACAGCGGGAGATTTCATCAAATGAATATCATATGACATTAGCGGGTTTCCCTAACGTGAATCATTTTACCTGACGACAACCAAAATAATATTACTAAATTGGCTTATGAGGGGTAAATGATAATAACTTTATCCATATACATTTATACATATATGTAATATGTATATATATATATATATATATATATATGTGTGTGTGTGTGTATGTATGTACATATATATATACATATATACATATACATATATATATATATATATATATATATATATATATATATATATATATATACAGATCGGGAGGCAAAATTAAGCGAAAGACCTGTAGATCAGGCGTGGAAAATATTTCTCAATACGCATACTAAGATGATTCATACATTTAAGGACTAATGTCCCCCGAATCAGGCTCTCCCAAAATGGCCCGACAAAGAAAATAAATATTGCTAAAAAGTGAGACTTATAAGAAATACAAGTACTTTGGTGCACTTAATGATGATCAAAGTTATGTAATAATACAGAGAGATTTTAAAAAGGCAATAAAAAACGAAAACAACAATACGAAATGAATATCGCTGATAAATCCAAAGAGAATCCCAAAGATTTTTATAGTAGCATTAAAGATAAAAAGGTTATTAGGAATCACAATGACCCATTATTATCTACTGACGGTAACTTGAATATTCAAATGAAGGAATGTGTGATATTTTAAACAGCTATTTTAGCTTAGTATTCGTAAACGAAACACCTCAAAGGGAACTCCAAACTGAAACCTGTGAAAAATCTAAGATAAACTTACTCACTACGGTAAATATAACGAAAGAAAAAATTAAAAGGTGCATAAAGAAACTCAAAGTTAATAAAACACCAGGGCCTGACGGATGGCATTCAAGAATCTTAAAGGAAATTAAAAATGAGATTATTGTTCCATTAGAAATTATTTTCAAGAAATCCATCATATCCAGAGATGTCCCAAGTGAATGGAAGCTAGTTAACGTTACTATCATATTCAAAAAAATGTTACAAAAAGAAACCAAATAACTACAGGTTTATAAGTTTTATTTCAATCGTAGGAAAAATTATGGAAACTATCATCAGAGATGTTATCGAACATCATTTAAGAAAGTAACTGATAAATGATAGCTAGCATGGATTCAGACGGAAACACTCCTGCGTGACTAACTTACTCGAATTCTACAACACACTCATCTCAAATTATGACAAAAGAAACAATATAGATTTAATATATCTAGACTTTTCAAAATATTTTGATAACCTCCCCCACGAAAGACTAATTACTAAATTAGCTTCACACAGAGTAAGTAGTAGCCTATTAAGTAGGAATAGAAAATGGTTGAACGATCTTAAACAGAGTGTTGTTTTAAATGGCAAAACTTCTAGATTAATTTTTTTACGAGTGGAGTTCCTCAAGGTTCCATTATTGGGCCACTTCTACTCATAGAATATATAAATGATATAGACCGCGGACTAAAATATATTGTCTCCTAATTTGCTGACGATACAAAATTGTGCGGAATGGTAAATGATCATTTAAATCAATTAGATATTCAAGAAGATTTAGATCAATTACAGCAATGGTCTGAAAAGTGGCTAATGAAATTTAACACAAGTAAATGCAAGGTTATGCACATAGGTAAAAATAACAGTAAGTACGATTACAAGTTATTTTGAAATTCTTTAACAAAAGTGGAGAGTGAAAGGATCTCGGCGTAATAATCAGTAACGATCTCAAATCATCTAAGGAGTGTATTTCAGCCTCTCAGAAAGCAAATAAGATCCTAGGACTGATTGCACGATCTTTTGACTTCAAAAGTTCATCTTTCATTAACAAGCTATATAAATGGTTAGTTCGTCCCTATTTGGAGTATGCTGTTTCCGTATGGTCACTGAATCTTATTAAAGACATTGGCAGATTAGAAAACGTACAACGGCGAGCCACAAAACTGATTCCAAATATAAAAAATAAATCATACGAGAAATTGACTAAGACATATGAATATGTTTCCCCTCAAAAAAGCGTAGACTCAGAGGTGACTTTATACAGGTCTTTAAGATTCTAAAGGGAATTGACAACATCAAAAGTGACAAATTTTTTACACTAAATGAGAATCTGACAAGAAATAATTCTCTCATACAGCCAGGAAATACATTTAATTTGGAAGTGGGTAGAAACAACTTCGCTAACCATGTAGTTAATGAATGGAACAAACTTCCTGCAGAAGCAGTTCAATGTAGTCCAGGTCGAAGCTTTAGAATTCGTTTAAATAAACACCAAAGCAAGATGCTGTAATGCCTGCCATTTATTTTATATCATTTGTTTATTTGTTTGTTATTATTTGTTTGTTTATTACTAGTCGCTTGATTTCTATTTATTATTAGCTCTCTGTCAATTTATTATTATCTACTATTTACCTGTTTGCTTATCATTTAACTATATCTATGCATTTGTTTATTATTTATTATTATTTATATTATTATAAACAAAATTCTTCTATTTATTTATAATTATTATATTTTTTCCGCATCCGACCTAGCTATGGACATACAATACATACATACATACATATATTCATACATACATACATACATACATACATACATACATACATACATACATACATACATACATACATACATACATACATACATACATAGATGCATACATACATACATACATACATACATACATACATACATACATACATACATACACATACATACATACATACATACATACATACATACATACATACATACATACATACATACATACATACATACATACATACATACATACATACATACATGCATACATACATACATACATACATACATACATACATACATGCATAGATGCATACATACATACATACATACATACATACATACATACATACATACATACATACATACATACATACATACATACATACATACATACATACATACACACACACATACACATATACATACATAGATACATACAAATAAGTAAATTGAGAGCGTTCATATTAACTTCTATCTAATATGAACAAAAAATGTACACCTTTTCTAGAATAACCTTTTCCTTTTCTTCGAGTCAGCGAATCTACAAGAACCACACAAACGAATATACCTTGTGATAATGTTTCTGTTTTTCGCGAAAATTTTACTTGCTCGTAAAACCTTATCCCGTCTGAGACCTTTTCATGTTCTTTGCAACCACACTGGCCCCCATTTGCGTGTTCTCCCTTGTGCTCTTCCGCACGCAATCTTGTTTACTTTCGACATCAGGAACCCGTGTTCCTTGTAGAAGAGACGGACGAGGGTAGAGGGAGACTTGAGTTCATATACTTCTATATGTTTCTTTAATGATATATACATACATGAGTATATATATATATAAATATATATATATATATATACATACATACATATGTTTGTATATATATATATATATAAATATATATATTTATATACATATATATATACATATATATATATATATATATATATATATATATATATATATATATATATATATATATATATATATAAGTAAAATAAACAAACGTTCACAATGACAGATATCGGTTGCTGAATCACATTCTCCTGAGAGCAACAGGAACGAAGCGAAGAGAATGAAAGGCAATCTGTGAATGGGTCCAAGAGAAGATCGAACGAGAAAGGATTCGAAGACTGGAAGCTTCAACAAAGATTCGAGTTTACTAAATAATTTGAATATAAAAAATTTAAAATCAGATGTGAGGCTTTGAAATTTAAGGCATTTTTAAGCTTCCAAACTCAAAATGCTTTTGAGTTTCAAGGTTTTATGGGGGATTCGGGTTTTAAAGATTTATACAAGATTTTATTTTTTAATATTTAAAAAGGATATCAAATCTTAAGCTTGGGTAAAGATCCGGATTTCGAAGGTTTGGAAGAGATCCTCTTTGGAGAGATGCAAGGAGATTCGAATTTGAAAGATTTTGGAAAGGAAAAATCGAAATCCAATGATATCCCATAACAAAGAAACAGTCCATGAACAAAAATAAACACACACACACACACACACACACACACACACACACACACACACACACACACACACACACACACACACACACACACACACACACACACACACACACACACACACACACACACACACACACACACACACACACACACACACACACACACACACACACACACACACACACACACACACACACACACACACACACACACACTCACACACAGTATATATATATATATATGTATATATGTATATATATACATACATATACATATATGTGTATATATATATATATATGTGTGTGTGTGTGTGTGTGTTTGTGTGTGTGTGTGTGTGTCTGTGTGTGTGTGTGTGTGTGTGTGTGTGTGTGTGTGTGTGTGTGTGTGTGTGTGTGTGTGTGTGTGTGTGTGTGTGTGTGTGTGTGTGTGTGTGTTTTTCTGTGTGTGTTTTTCTGTGTGTGTTTTTCTGTGTGTGTGTGTGTGTGTGTGTGTGTGTGTGTGTGTTTTTCTGTGTGTGTTTGTGTGTGTGTGTGTGTGTGTGTTTGTGTGTGTGTGTGTGTGTGTGTGTGTGTGTGTGTGTGTGTGTGTGTGTGTGTGTGTGTGTGTGTGTGTGTGTGTGTGTGTGTGTGTGTCCCAAAATGGGACAAGGCAAAAATTCTTATGGATAACATCACACGATAAGAAAGAAAGGCGATGGAGTCCGTTTTTATCAACATCCATGATAACATCAATAAGAGGACTGGGGTTTTAATATGGGCAAAAGCAGCAGCAAGCTTTGTCATCATGTCAATATACACATAGCCCCTGATTCTTGCGGACATTTCAGCCACGCGACGAAGAACAGGCGGATAATTGGTCCACCTGCTGCGATAACTCGTCACACCGATAGATGACGTCAAGTGGGGGACCAACCTGACACATTGCCACGTTCCTCTTTTATGCCATATATAATGACCAACTTAACTCGAAACTCTACTCGTATTCCTCTGAAAAAGCCACTCAGGCGAAACTAGTTAGGAATGAAAGTATTTCCCTCAGATATTGTAAGAGGCCGGTAGATTAAGGTAGACATTTAGGTAGATAGAGGGGTAGGCGCAAAAGAATTCAATTTTTTATGAACTGGATGTTTTGAAACAATGGCCTAGAGGAAGTTGCAGAGTTACATATTCTCGCTTACCGTCCAATATTTGTAAACATAAGCTAGGGTGTCGATAGAGGTGATGTGAAAAAATGTAAACACTAAGCCACTTTCCGCTTGTGACAGAAGTGCTTGCGTAAACAGTATTGCTTGAGACAGTATAACAGCCTTTCTGATTGGAGAAAAGGGTGTAGGAGGAGAGAAATTATTGGTGCACGAAGGTAAAGTCACCCCCTTAAAGGGTGGCACTTATTTGTAACGTTCAAAGTTATTGGGCTAATTAGATAGTGACGTCGAAGCAGACTTGGCTTGGTATGGTGTACAAGGATCCCAGGTGGGATTCCTCTGGTGTACCTAAGATAATGACGATGTAGAGAATTAGTAAAGAAGAAAATCTAGAAGATTTAAGTCCAATTTGATTAACCCATCCAAAAAACATTACTAACTTGTTACAGAAGATATGGTGGAAACACACTTAAGAGAAGGAAGTGGCATGGGGCCTACAG
>NC_134781.1:51143188-51145688 GCF_046742065.1 Oratosquilla oratoria | reverse complement strand
CTAGAAAGCTAATGTGCTAGATTATATCTTCATTAGTTCCTTATTTGCTTGGCAGTACCTTCTTGTTCTACCTGCCGCCAGATGATTATATTCATTTCTTTAAGACCATCAGTCTTACAAGTCCCTTATGTTGTTACCATCTTCAGCACTATCACTACCACCAACACCATCATTACTATCTCCACCACCATTATCACCACTTTTAATACCCTTTTTAACACCAAAACTACCAACAACACCACTATTATCTCAATCCTTAATATAATTTCTGCTACCAATTTTGTGATTACCACATTCATCACCACCACCACTATCACCAGCACCACTATCACCACCAACACTATCACCACCACCTCTACCAACACCACTGCATTCATCACCACCCACTTCAAATATGTCCATCCCTACCATCACTTCCAATACCATCCTTGTGTCTACCACCACTATCACCACCACCATCATCTCAAATACCCTATCTTCGCCTAAAATACCATCCTTGTGACCCCACCACCACATTCTCCGCCACCACCTATCTCAAACATACCCATCCCTACCATCACCACCACTACTATCCTTGTGACCCGACCACCACCACCACCACCTCCAAATCCACCACGAAAACATCGGTCAGGGATCAGCGGAGAAGAGAACGAGCGAAGTCAAGTCGTAAAACTGGAGGGAATCAATATGGCGACGATGTCCCTCCGTAATTTATGGGGAAGCGAAGGGAATGGTTAGGAAACGGAGGGGGGGGGAGGGGGAGAGAGGAGGTGAGAGGGGAGGGGAGGATTGGGAGGAAGGAGGGAGGCTGAGGAGGGTGGAAGACGGAGGAGACGGAGGAGCTGGGAGGATAGGAAAGGAAGCAGGGTTGATGGAAGCAAAGGAGGAGGAAGAGAGGGAGAGGGAAGTGGACGGAGGAAGGGGGAGGAGGGAGAGAGAGAGAGGGGGGAAGAGGGGGAGATGGGGTAGGGGAAGGCTAGAGGAGGGTAGAGGATGGAAGAGAGGAAAGGAGACAAGGTTGATGGAAGCAAAGGAGGAGGAACAGAGGGAGAGGGAGGTGGAAAGGGGAAGGGGAAGGAGCAAAGAGAGAGAGCGGGATGGAAGGAGGGGAGGAGTGGGAAGAAGGAGGCTGGCTAAAGGTAGGTGGGGGACGGAGAAGATAGGAGGAGAGGAAAAGAGAGAGGAAAGGAGCTTGGGTTGATGGAAGCAAAGGAGGAGGAAGACAGGGAGAGGCAGGGGAGAGGGGAAGGGGAAGGGAGGAGGGTGAGGAATGGGAGGGAGAACGGAGGCTATAGGAGGGTGGGGGGCGGAATAGATGAGAGAAGAGTGGAAGGGAGGGAGGGTTGGAGGGAGGGGGAGAGGGGAGAGGGGAGGAGAGGGGGAGAGGAAAGGAGGAGAGGAGATAGGAGAGACGAGGATGGAGGATAAAAATCAAGGAAAGGAATGAAGATGGGAGAACGGGAGTGGGGAGAGAGAGATAGAAAAAGAGGGAAAAAAGTAGAGAGAAAGTGAGGGGAAAGGAAGGGTGGGGACAGCAAAATTGAGGTAATAGGAAAAGAGGGAAGGGAGGAAGGAGGGAGGATGGAGAGCAGAGGGGAAAGGAGTGGAAGAAAGAACGAAGGAAAAAATTAGATAGGGAGAGAGGGAAGAAGGAAAATGGGGGAGAGGAAGGTCATGAACAGAAGAACAGGAATGAGACGAGAGAGATTATAGGGAGAGGGGATGGGGGGGAGAGGAGTGGAAACGGAAGAAAAGGGAGGGAGAGCTTGAGAAGAAAAAGAAATAGATTAGAAGGAAGAAGAGGACTTAGGAGAGGAGGAGAAGGAATAGAAAAGGAAAATGGGTAAAAGAAAAAGGAGAGAGGGATATAGAAATAATAAGAAAGACCAGGATAAGAAAGAAGAGAAAGAGGTCAAGGACGAGAGGATGAATAGCAAAATAAAAAGAAAAGGAAATTAAAGCTTTGGAAAATCACCTTATAGAACAGAGGAAGAATGGGAAAAGCCCGTTATAGAAGGTGAGAAGGTATAGTATTCGAATGAAATAGAAATTAATATGATTTTCTTAAGAAAGCAAATTATATTTATACAGATGGTAATAGAATTCGTAATTTGATGGTCATGGATGGAAGGATGGTGGTAGTGGCGGCGAAGACGACGACGACAACGACGACAACGATGATGATGATGATGATGATGATGATGATGATGATGATGATGATGATGATGATGATGATGATGATGATGATGATGATGATGATGATGATGATGATGATGATGATGATGATGATGATGATGATGATGATGATGATGATGATGATGATGATGATGATGATGATGATGATGATGATGATGATGTGGATGACGAAAGATATAAAAGAAAGGCAAACTGTAAGGAAGTTGAATAGGAAGAGGTCTTTAGAAACAGAAAGGCAACTTAAAATCTTAAAAAAAAAAAAAAAAAAAGTGTTTCCATCTACTGGGTCAGACAAAGCGACAAA
>NC_134781.1:51135688-51138188 GCF_046742065.1 Oratosquilla oratoria | reverse complement strand
CCCACATTTATCTTCAACTTCCTTCTTTCATAAACCTTCCCAAACTCCATCACTAACTTCCTTAATCCCTTCTCTGCCCCTGCTACAAGCGCACTGTCGTCAGGAAAACAACAATTGGCTTATCTTCCATATGTCTGCAATACCTCCCATAATGCCTTCCTGTCTACCCTGTCATAAGCTTTTTTCAAATCCATAACCCCCCGCGCCAATAAATTCTTACCTTTTCCTATAGCTTTCTCACATATCTGCCTTACCACAAAAATCTAATCCATACAACCCCCTACCTGTCCTCAACCCACAATGTTCCTCTCCAATTATTCCCTTTGCTTCTCTCCTAATCTTTTCAATCAAGACCATACCATCAGTATTTTCAACTAATTAAACAAATTGATCCATCTAAAACTACTACACCCACACTTACCCCTTTTTCCCTTGCAAAGTGGAGGTAGCCAAATCAAAGGCACGTACCTAGTATCACCCATTCAGGTCCCATCCACCACCCCTTCCACCCTTTCATCTTAGCTCCTCATGGATGATGGGTCATCCGTATATCCCGTCCACTGCCCTGGGCCAGAAGCAATGTAGCAAGACACAGTAAATCCACAGCAAGGCCGCTTCACTTAATCGGGGAGCCCGCCCCTCTTCGTCCCCTCATGCATAACAAGAGAACACGGGGAGAAAGTTCTTTGGGCTTTGTCAAAGTATCATTCAAACATAAGCACTAAGCACTCCCTACCGTCCCCCACCCTGCCCATCACTTTATATATATATATATATATATATATATATATATATATATATATATACCTATATATACAGTATATATATGTATATGTATATATATACATACATATATATTATATATGTATATATATATATATATATATATATATATATATATATATGTGTGTGTGTGTGTGTGTGTGTGTGTGTGTGTGTGTGTGTGTGTGTGTGTGTGTGTGTGTGTGTGTGTGTGTGTGTGTGTGTGTGTGTGTGTGTGTGTGTGTGTGTGTGTGTGTGTGTGTGTGTGAGTGTGTGTGTGTGTGTGTGTGTGTGTGTGTGTGTGTGTGTGTGTGTGTGTGTGTGTGTGTGTGTGTGTGTGTGTGTGTGTGTGTGTGTGTGTGTGTGTGTGTGTGTGTGTGTGTGTGTGTGTGTGTGTGTGTGTGTGTGTGTGTTTTGTCTCGAGACTCGAACCGGGGCCTTGCTATAAAAATCTTTAACTTGGAAGTAGGTTTAACTCTCGAAGAAGCTAAGTCGACTGCTAACTGCCATCCTTAGTTAATCTCCACAGAGACCCAAGCTCAACACATAGCCGATGGTGAAGCTGGTACGAATCCTTGATGGGCTTTCGTCGTTGTAAGTACCTGAAAAGAATCGCCATTAGCTCAGTCGGTAGAGCTTTGGCCTAGCATCATGCAAAGCCCCGGTTCGACTCACGGGGCAACGGTCGGAATTATTGAGTTGACATTCGCCATCAGTGGCGATTCTATTCAAGTCCATCACTCATTAAAAAGCTATATAAATCGTTAGTTCGTCCACATTTGGAATATGCTGTTTCCGTATGGTCATCGAATCTCATTAAAGACATTGACAGACTGAAAAAAGTACAACGGCGAGCCACAAAACTGATTCCAAATATTAAAAATAAATCATACGAAAATCGATTAAACCATATGAATCTGTTTCCCCTAAAAAAGGGTAGACTCAGAGGTGACTTGATACAGGTCTTTAAGATTTTAAAGGGAATTGACAACATCAAAAGTGACCAAATTTTCACATTGAATGAGAATCAGACAAGAAACAATGGTCTCAAACTGTCCGGAAATAGATTCAATTTGGAAGTAGGTAGAAACAACTTTGCCAACCGTGTAGTTAATGAATGGAATAAACTTCCTGCACAGGTAGTACAATGTAGTTCAGTTGAAAGCTTTAAGAATCATTTAGATAAATACTTAAGTAAGATGCTGTAATGATTATAATTTATCTTATATTATTTGTTTTTGTTTTATCATTTGTCTGTCTGATTTTAATTTATTATTAGTTATATGTTAATTTATTATTTACTATTTACCTGTTTGTTTATCATTTTAACTATACCTATGCATTTATTTATGTATTTTATTTGTTATTTACATTATTATAGTTTTTATTTATTATTTTATTACTAATATGATTTTTTTTTTTTTTTGGCATCCGACCTAGATATGGATCAAAAGGTCTCCTGTCGGCATGCTCCGCCTTTGTAATCCTTTGTAATATATATATATATACATATACATATATATATATTTATACATTTATATATATATATATATATGTATATATATATATATATATATATGTATTTATGTATGTATGTATATACAGAAAGAGAGAGAAAAGTAAACGGGAATTCACAACATCTTTCCCAATCCTTCCATCTTGCGAAAAAAAAAAAATATATATATATAAAAAGAGAATGGATTCGTGTGGTCTCGAAGCAAAATTAAATTGAAATATG
>NC_134781.1:51108188-51110688 GCF_046742065.1 Oratosquilla oratoria | reverse complement strand
GTTTGCGTATACTTCCTTTATGTATGATATACGCATATATATGTATGTATATATATATATATATACATGTATATGTATATATATATATACATATATACACAGGTATATATATATATAATATATATATATATATATATATGCACAAACAGTATATGTTTATATATATATATATATATGTTATATATATATATATATACATATATATATATACATATGTTTATGTTCATACATATATATATATATATATATATATTATACATATATATAATATATATGCATGTATATGTATATGTATATGTATATGTATATGTATATGCATATGTATATGTATGTATATATGTATATGTATAAGTATATATATATGTATATGTATATATCTATATGTATATATTATGTATATGTATATGTATATGTGTATATGTATATGTATATGTATACATTATGTATATGTATATGTATATGTATATGTATATGTATATGTATATGTATATGTATATGTAAATGTATATGTATATGTATATGTATATGTATATTATGTAAGCAGAATAATATAACGTCTGAAAGCGGAGACCTAATTAGAGAGGAACAATGAAGGACATTCTCATTGTCATACTGGGAAGCCAATGTCAGACATTGTAGAATTTCATACAATACCCAGCATACGTAAGAACGATTCTGCTTCTGGTTGTGTGCTAGTACATAAGGTAATGGTGACGGATTGGGCTATATCAAAGCTCCTCCTAGTGTATGTTCTTTATCCATCTAGTCATTGACTCATCTATTTATTCTTTATCTATTTATATGTTTTATCTATTTGCTTATGCATATATTTGTTTTTCATTTATTTTTCTATTTATTCATATATTTGTTTTTATTCTTTTATATATTTTATTCTTTTATTTATAAATTTATTTATCAGTCTATCTCCTTGTTCATCTACTATTTTTTTTCGCGAGGATAGTGTTCATTCCCTAAGGCTTTCTAGCGTTATTTTTCTTTTTTTCATATAATGGCAAATGTTTTTCATTATCTATTTTGGGGTATAAGTATTTACAAAGAAATTTATCCCCTTCATAAGAGGGCTGACCACGTCAAACCCTATGTTTGTTTTGGTTCTTCTCAGGGTAAAAATACAAACATTAGAGATTCCCAGTGCCTTTACTGTCCCATGAGCAAGTAGTCGCGAGTTCAAGTCCCGGTGTCCGCTGCCGGCATGCCGCGTTGATTCCCGACAGCCCTGACCAGGCGGGGAGGTGACTTAACCCATTCAACTCCGATGACAAGATGTCTTGTCATTTGGTCAAATAAAACAAAAAATCATAAAACACCAAAATGTTTGATGAAACACCAGAAAAATATGACGTCAGTCCTCGCTTCGCTCGCAGCGAAGCGTGGACTGACGTCATATTTTTCTGGTGTTTCATCAAACATTTTGGTGTTTTATGATTTTTTGTTTTATTTGACCAAATGACAAGACATCTTGTCATCGGAGTTGAATGGGTTAACGTTGGCCTAAACAATCCAGTGGCTTGCTGCGAGTAACAGGGTTTTACCTTACCAGGGGTTTCTCCCTTCCATTGTATGGAATGGGATGTTGAGAAGGTGAGATGAGATTACAAAGAAATCACACCATCGATAAATTACACCAACGCATGAAGTATAAGATAGCATATGTCAACAGCGCGTCATTGGCCACAAAGATAGAAGCGCTGGAAAAGTATGGCCCACAACAACAGCAACAACGATATAGAGAGCGAAAACTTCAGTAGAAGTTGATTTGTTAACATTACTGGAGTCTCGTTGTATTTGCAGCCGACTGTACACTGTGCTTGTTTATTACCTTTTCATTCTACAATATTTTTTCTAAGCAAATATTATTTTTTTTATTCAGTTAAGGGAAGTCTGGTCAGAGAAAGATGTCGAACCTTTAATAGATGGAGAATATTCTCAAGTACAAGCACTAGATTCTAAATTATAGAGAAGTCTTCTATATACTATTAGAAGTTAGAATGACTGTTTTGACTTTTTATTTATCTATTTTATTTATTCATCTATTTGTTTATTTATGTATCTATTTCTTGCTTCGAACTTTTATTTCGTATTGAACTCTGTATCAGCTCGACAGAGATGCTGTCATTTCAAGATATTATTAATTATCAATAAATTTTCTTGCTCTAACAGATTTTCTTATTATTATTACTTTTGACGCGAAAATGTTGGTGAAGTATTTGTTTGTTTGTTTGTTTTTTGTGCGAGAAAAGTTCATGACTATAAGAAAATTGTACGCTTTTCATTATCATTGATGTGGACGGGTGTTCCTGTTTCTTTTATGAAAAAGATTCTCGGGTGAAATAAAGTATATTAATTAGTAGGCTTATGTTGTATATATAATGTGTCCACCGCGTAAAAACCATAAAGAATTTTCCATTCTAACTTTTTTTGTTTATTCAATATTATATTCATCTATCTAATTAGTTGGATATGAATTTACTTGTTTCTT
>NC_134781.1:51093188-51100688 GCF_046742065.1 Oratosquilla oratoria | reverse complement strand
AGAGATTAATATCAATTAGTAGTCAATTCTCTGTATTCCGGTCTTCATTAGTCTTGTACCTTTTGAATATGCTGCAATATCTAATTATAGCTTCTGTTTTATTATTAGGTGCAGAAAGCCACGCTGGGCTGAACATATCAGATCTCCTGAAGAAAGTAGTGGATGACATTGGGCCATTGAAAGTGTTAGGGGTCTGCACAGATAATGCCTCTAATATGAAAAGGAATTGGGAACTACTTCAGTTAGAGTATCCCCACATAAAACCATATGGTTGCATGACTCACCCCCTGCAGTTGATATTCACAGACCTAAGAAAGATCAAGTCTGCAGAAAATATCCAGTCTGACTTCATAAAGGTGTGCAAAGCAGTCAAACAGTCCCAAAAGCTCACTGCTCTACTCAAACAACATCAAAAGAAGTCACCACAGGGGCAACAGAAGACACTAAAACTGCCTGTTAAAACAAGGTAAGAATTATTAATATATTACTCATTGCTAAAGATCGCAACTTGCAAAATAGTATTTGAAATCTCATTCTTATGCCAGTAAGCTTGCTGTGAATTATTTATTAATGGTACATTTAATTTAATGTTTCTCATGGCTGAGCTATTTTGAATTGAGAATTCATACAGATACTAATATTGTTTTCCTCCTTTGTTTCGGTTAGGGATCCATTATCTAGTGTCTGAAGAGTGTATGCATTAACAAACATGTACTTCAGGTTCTTGCAATCAATGATGATGGAAGCTCCTGCTTTCAGAAGTATTTTGGGATCGGACTGAGGGTATTCTCAAGCTCCTGAAGCCAGTGGCAGATGCCATCACTGCCATAGAAAGAGACAATAAAAACCTTCTCTCTGGTAATGAAAGTGTTTAGTGATTTAAAGCCCTTTGAAGAGAATCTCTCCTCATCCCAAATCCTCAAGAGTGAAGAAGATGCCTTCAAGGGAATAATTCGTGAAAGGAAGAAATTGCTGGTGAAAAGTATTCACCTTACAGCCAACTTGGTGGATCCTTGTTACTGTGGATGTCACCTTTCGGGTGAAGAAGCGGTAAGTAGTTTTTGTTTTTATTTTGTAATAATATGTTCTTATTACCCCCAAATTCCAGTCTTGCCCGTATACCACTGCATATGCCTCCAAGTCTTACTTGACCTGAATTCACCTGACCTAAATTACTAGTAGTATCTCTTTAAAATTATACAAGTTGCGGTATCATATACTTATACTAAAAATATTGTTGATTTTCAGGTGGATGCAATGCAGGCCATTTATGAAATTGCTGGAAACTGCCAAATATCGATGAGACCCAAGTAATAGCTCAGTTGGCAGATTACAGGTACAAACCATTTTTTTTTTCAAAGTCCTTTGTTTGGAGCGCTGTTGATAAGACATCAGCATCTAGTTGGTGGAACGAGATCTGCTGCCCAACTCAGCTGTCCCGTGTTGCCTCAAACATCCTGCAACTGCCCCCATCCAGTGCATCTGTCGAGCGATCCTTTAGCAAACATGCATTGCTACATTCTGCGAGAAGTCGTTTGACCACCGACAGAACTGCCAAGTTGGTGTTTACTGAGGAAAATTTGGCACTAGGCAATATGGACGATGCCCATGAATATCCTCGCCATGCAGCTCATGCCAGTAATCCACCACCACCACAGCCATCAACCAGCAGGGATTCTACTGCTTCAAGCAGCATCCCCACTTTCCAGCTTGAGTCGGACGACTCGGTCCATTCTGAAGTAGATTCTGAGGACTCAATTGATGATCTGCCCAGCCCAGGCCCTAGAGTCATGATTTCATCTGATATAGAGGAGCCTGAAAAGGAGCGGCAGGAGCCACATGACATGGAGTGATGTAGTAAGGAAAGTGTGTAGTGTTCAATCCCTGATGGTTGTGATAAGACTAGAATGGATTTTAGAGGACTATGATGGATATACATGGAGGAAACAATTTATAGCAGTCCATCAAACACATGTACAGCACATAGCTATATTGTATAAAGGCACATAGACTGATCAATGCTTGTTTGTTATCAGGCTGATGACATTGCTAGTGTATGCAGACACAATAAAGTGGCAAATAGCTTCATGCTTATTTAGAGTTTGTAAGGTTGCCATATTGGCCCATATACAGCATCTACACTTGTTGCAGTATCTGACAAAAAGTTTGATTACTTATGCTTATCTTATAGTGTCTGAAGATAGATACACATATGTGGAGGGATGAATCAAGTACTTACACCTGTTTTTATATACTCAATATTAATATCTGAGCAACTTTGGCAGTGTAAAAAAAATGAGAAAAAAAACGTAAAAAACGATATATTTTTATTCATCACTAGTTGCAACAAATCACCAAAATTAACCTTTTTATTTGCAAACTAGGATTGAGATGAAAAAAAATATCTGTATTACGCTTTTGACATCATTGGTTAAAAAGCTTGTGGCATCTAGGAGGCATAGTGTGAACGTGATGCAGAATTATCTAGGAGCACACTGCAAAAATATTGAATGTATCTCATATTTTGAGTGCCCAAAGACAGCATTGAAGAACCAATATGGGCACAGATAAGCACCAATGATGTACCAATATGAAAACTTCTTCAGGGAAATATTTCGGTTCCAAACGATGGCCCATAACCATACCGTCTATCCACACATCTTGCCTGTTTTCAGAAATATTTAGGGAATCGATGCTAGTCTCAAAATATGAAGAAGAACTCTCAATATTGCTGAAACAATCATTTGTTTCCCTTGAAGACGACACTGTCAATTTAGAGGCCTTGGGTTGGTATACATGATGACGTCATCAGCAAGAGATGGTGCTGTTTGCAGACGACGAATGTTTCTGTCAAAAATTCCCTCAAAAACAAATTCTGAAATAAGATATTTGCTTTAAACACGGTTCTCGTAAGAATAAATAACATTACGAAAGGAAAAATGCGAAGTTGTACCTGTACATGGTGGTTACTCGTTAATTCAAAATTTTCTTTTTAATTTGTATTATTTGGTTACTTCATACATATGATTTGTGATTATTGCTTTACTACAACCTTTTTCGTGATATGTACATGATTGTATATGCGTTTATATATGTGATATGTGTGTCTGAAACAAAGCGTGTAAGGATTTATTCAGGAAAGCATGCATGTATGCACGCACGTTTGTAGGCCTATATGTATATATGCATGTATGTATATAGGCATGTATGTATGTATGTATGTATGTATGTATGTATTTATGTATGTATGTATGTATGTATGTATGTATGTATGTATGTATGTATGTATGTATGTATGTATGTATGTATGTATGTATGTATGTATGTATGTATGCATGCATGTATGTATGTATGTATGTATGTATGTATGCATGTATGTATGTATGTATGTATGTATGTATATGTATGCATGTATGTATGCATGTATGTATGTATGTATGTATGTATGTATGTATGTATGTATGTATGTATGTATGTATGTATGTATGTATGTATGTATGTATGTATGTATGTATGTATGTATGTATGTACGTGTGCATGTATATACGTACGTATGTATATATGTATGTATACAATGACAGGTCGTGTGGGAGACGAAATGTAAATTGCAAACATATACGACACAATGTCAAGAGGAATAACATTCCAGGCGCTGTGTTCTCCAGTGATGCAACAACTATAGACGCCCCTGGAATGCAGTGTGTGTGTGTGTGTGTGTGTGTGTGTGTGTGTGTGTGTGTGTGTGTGTGTGTGTGTGTGTGTGTGTGTGTGTGTGTGTGTGTGTGTGTGTGTGTGTGTGTGTGTGTGTGTGTGTGTGTGTGTGTGTGTGTGTGTGTGTGCGTGCGTGCGTGCGTGCGTGTGTGTGTGTGTGTGTGTGTGTGTGTGTGTGTGTGTGTGTGTGTGTGTGTGTGTGTGTGTGTGTGTGTGTGTGTGTGTGTGTGTGTGTGTGTGTGGTGTGTGTGTGTGTGTGTGTGTGTGTGTGTGTGTGTGTGTGTGTGTGTGTGTGTGTGTGTGTGTGTGTGTGTGTGTGTGTGTGTGTGTGTGTGTGTGTGTGTGTGTGTGTGTGTGTGTGTGTGTGTGTGTGTGAGAGAGAGAGAGAGAGAGAGAAGAGAGAGAGAGAGAGAGAGAGAGAGAGAGAGAGAGAGAGAGAGAGAGAGAGAGAGAGAGAGAGAGAGAGAGAGAGAGAGAATGAGAGAGAGAGAGAGACAGAGATAGAGATAGAGATAGAGATAGAGATAGAGATAGAGATAGAGATAGAGATAGAGATAGAGATAGAGATAGAGATAGAGATAGAGATAGAGATAGAGATAGAGATAGAGATAGAGACAGAGACAGAGACAGAGATAGAGATAGAGACAGAGATAGAGAGATAGATAGAAAGAGAGAGAGAGAGAGAGAGAGAGAGAGAGAGAGAGAGAGAGAGAGAGAGAGAGAGAGAGAGAGAGAGAGAGAGAGAGAGAGAGAGAGAGAGAGAGAGAGAGATAGAAGTAGAAATGAGATAGAGATAGAGATAGAGATAGAGATAGAGATAGAGATAGAGATAGAGATAGAGATACAGACAGAGACAGAGATAAACATATAGATAGAGATAGAGATAGAGATAGAGATAGAGATAGAGATAGAGATAGAGATGGAGATAGAGATAGAGATAGAGATAGAGATAGAGATAGAGAGATATATAGAGATATAGATAGAGATAAAGCTAGAGATAGAGAGAGATAGAGATAGAGAGATAGTGATTAAGATAGATATGGAGATAGAGATAGAGATTGAGACAGATAGAGATAGAGATAGAGATAGAGATAGATATAGATATAGAGATAGAGATGAAGATAAAGAGATAAATATAGAGATATAGAGATAGAGGGATAAAAGCAGTGAGGAAGAAAATACACCTCTATTCCACTTAAAAGTATATGCTCTGTTTACTTATCTAATCTAAGCATTCTGTTTGCTCATGTTCGCATTATGCAAGATACTATGCCGTTTTCCTGTCCTGTGACAGTTCATAGGATTCCTAGTCTAGGATCAAGTATTTTCATTCCTTTCTTCATCCAGTCACTGATCTCGTGCGAGTAGCAACATAGTTTGTCTACCGTGTAGGGCCACATTATTTTCTTGATTTTTTTTTTTTTTTTTTTTTGAAAGAGGTAGGATGTACAACAATTTTGCAATTGATGTTCATGTTGAATTTGCAAAATATACAATTCTTTTTGTTTCTCATATTTCATTGTACTTCGAAGATAGGTTTGAATGAGTGTAGCCGGGAGTATACAACAATGCCTCTATTTGTGTGTGTGTGCGTGTGTGAGTGTGTGTGTGTGTGTGTGTGTGTGTGTGTGTGTGTGTGTGTGTGTGTGTGTGTGTGTGTGTGTGTGTGTGTGTGTGTGTGTGTGTGTGTGTGTGTGTGTGTGTGCGTGCGCGCGCGCGCGTGTCGCCTGCCCTCAAACTTGCAAATGCTTGCGTGCTCGTATCGAGAAATAACAAGTAACATTCGCAAGGAATGGTCGAGTAAACACGTGGTATGCAATTTGTACGAGTACTCACGCAATGCCCATGGTTGCATAAGCACACTCGTTAACAAAGTGATTGGTCAGTTATGGTCATTAAGTATATGGCAGTTATGGAAGTCGTACAAATTTGGACCTGGGTTGAGCGTCATAAACAAGTGATAAAGTTGTTTAGAATTTCTCCTACCAAAGGCTTATCCTCGAAAAAAGGGATATGGTGGAAACTAGAATAACATTTATTCGTCTCAAAACGACGACCTACACAATTGCTCGAGATATTGCTAATGTTCCTACATTATTAGTACTTTCTTTGGATAATTCCTCTTGACAGTATTTTCAATTACACAAAAAACACATTGAAATACTAAAAAAAAAAAAAAAATAGAATAAGATCTGATGGTCATGGATTTAGAAAAACAATTGTGGTAAACTAAGCTACATAATGTAGTAAAATGTCCAAGAAAGTAAATAAACGTAATGTAAATAACAAGAGAAATTAGATATTTTATAAGTGATATTGATAAATCAACGTGGGATACGGTAGAGATAGAGAATAGATTGAACATTCATGACAGTATAGTAAAGTAAAATGCAATGAATATCCCCTAAGACAGAATGAAGCAAACTCGAATACTAAAAGGTGTTTATATATATGACAACTGACCATAAAAATGTAATCAGTAATTACTATATAGCACTGGTGGATGACTTCAATTGTGGGAAAGTGAATTGAAAGGATGTGAGAGCAATAGAAATTGAGAAATCACTGAAGAAACGCAGTATCAATATAATGATATAATGGTCAAAGAGGCGATAAAAGTTAGAGGGAAAGATAGAGTAACTAATTAGCTGCTAACCAAAGAAGCAGATGCTACTGAATCACTGAAACATTTGTGTTCTATGGGAAAGATGATCATGTGGCTCTTGAATTACATGTGGTTGTAGAAAATGCATAAACAAATATAAATCGTGTAGACATAGAAAATGATGATTGATGATGATAATTTTGATTAACGTCGTAAAACTCCCCCTATCAGGAGGCTAGGAGGCTGCCCCTTACAGAGTACTTTGTACCGTGGAATTTAACGACCCATGTCCTTTGTTTAACTCGCAGCTGGCAGAGTTCGAGCCGCTACCACCTCGACCTCCGTCGCAAGTCATGACGCCCTAACCAGCTCGGCCAGGGTGTATCGTCACAGAAAATATCATATATAAAGAAATAATCCTTAGAGAATTGAATTGGAGAAAATTCAGAGAGACGAGAGAGTTGGGGAATATAATGTATCGTTCTGAATGTTTATAACTTGAGATTAGAAAAATGTATATCAAGACTAGCAGGGCTATGAAATCGAGAATAGAATACTTCAACAGAAAATATAAGACAGTAAAAAGCGAGAGAGAATCATAAGCAAGATTAAGAAAGAAAATGAGAAAGACCAATGGAACAAAGCAAGACGGAAAAAATAAAGTATAAGACTCAGATGAGAAGGAAAAACTCCTTGAAATTTTTTTAATTAGTAGATGCAATTATGAACCAAAGTTGTTTTACAGACTTGTAAATAGTAATTCATGACACATTGAAAATAATGATAAGTTTAGTGTAGGCGGAATATTTCATAAAGATGCAAAGACACAAGGTTAGATAATGAATACGAGTAGAAGTTTCCCGTCTGTATTTACCAAAGACACAGAGTTCAACCATGAAGAATGGAGAAGCAATGACTAGAGGTAAAGAATGTAGACAGAAACTGGTAGATAAGAATATTTTAGAAGGGAACGGTCCAACAGAAGATTGAAAAAAGTCAATGTAGTCTCAAATTATAAAGGTGGGAGTAGAGAGATCCCTCTAATTTATAGACATGTGTCAATGACCAGCAAGATAGTCAGAATGGGCGAAAAACAGCTGAAAGACGGATTGACTTACTTGACTATTTAGAGGAGAAAAACTGGCAGGTAACCAATCTGGAAATAGAAAAGAAAGGTCATGTGA
>NC_134781.1:51073188-51083188 GCF_046742065.1 Oratosquilla oratoria | reverse complement strand
ATAATGTTCCCATTTTTTCAATGTAATCTAATTTGTTAAGAATGACAATGCAATTGCTTTTATCAGCTCTAGTGATGTGTGACTGTTCATCTCTTTTTAACTCACGGTAAGACTTAAAAAACCTTTTAGGATAATTTGGAATACCATGTGCTGATAAAGAAGCATATACAAAACCCTTGCTGATGTTGATATTTTGAGTAGAGACATCACCAAATTTTTCTAAATTGCAAAATCCTTTGGCCACGTTAACAGAGTCAACTTCGTGTTGAGTTGCTGCAAAACTAAGACCATATCCTAAACCACATGTTGTTGCACTATTTAAAGGTTTATCAGATAAATTTATAACAAAATTAGGGTTGGCATGCTTGGACCAATCACTGTTTTTAATTAATAGAGACAGTTTTTTGTTAAGTTTCTCACTAAGAACGTTACACGAATGTCTTAATTTACTATAACAATAATCAAGTAGTCTATGTTTCAAATTTTTTGGGATGGCTCTATGAAAATTAATTTTTAAAGATTTAGTCATATTAAAAGATTCACGAACTTCAATTCTGGTTAAATCAATATGCTCCTGTAAGATTATGTGGTGAAATTCTTCAAAGGGTTTATGACACATCCTCAACAGTCGATTGTTCAAAATCGATTTAGGCACAACCTGTTCTTGTAGGCAAGTTTTCAAGAAATGAAGACGCAGTTTAGTCTTGTGCAATTTGATGAGTGAAGAACAAAACGATAAGACGACAGGAGAAAGTCCAGGTGAGTAGTTGTAGAAATCCAGGAGATGGCGCGTGGTATCCATATTTTGTAGTAATTCACAAGGCACACGTAAAAATAATATGCAGAAAAAACCCACTGGGAAATAAGAAGCTTAGTCCGAACGTTTTCGTCTATTTAAGACATTATCAAGGAATACACAAATACAGAGACATAGGTGGATATATACATAAAGTAGAAGGCAAGCTAGGAACATGGGAAGGACACACAAGATGCTTCATAATTAGGTAGGACGTTTGGTCACATAACGTTACGTCACCCCGGCCTAGTAACACTTGGAGAATTTTTTACACTTTTATCAATAATAAAATCATCAAGTTTAAATAATCCTAAACTTAAATTAATATCATGGTCAAAGGTTTGCTTAATGTGACTAGATTTGATAATGTTTCTTTCTAATAATTATTACATTAGAATTATCCCAGTCAAAAAGGCCACTGGAACTTTGCCCACTCCTTACACTATATTTGTGCTGATTTATCCTAGTTTTTAAGTCTTTACCAGTTTGGCCGATATAAAATTTGTTACATTTAAGGCATGGAATAGAGTAAACACCTCATTTGCTTCAGGTGAATTTTTAATGAGCTTACTTTTTATAGTATTGTTATTTTCTAAAACCAAGTTAATGTTGAATTGTTTGAGAATATTAGGCAGACCAACTAATTTCTCACTGTAAGGAAGAACCAAAAGGTTCTTTTTGTCAAATACTTTTCTTTCGTGTGAGGTGTTATGGAAAATTTTGTAAGCCATTTTTGTAAGCCATTTCTTATTTCCCAGTGTTTTTTTCTGCATATATATATGTATATATATATATATATATATATATATATATATATATAGAATATATATATATATATAAATATATATATTTAAAAGCCCGGAAATGAATATAGTATTAAGGGAGAGAGACAGGAGAAAGTGGATAGTTTTACATACTTGGGTGCGAATGTAGCAGGAAAGAGAGAAGCGGAGGTTGAATGTACATTGAGAAAGGTATGTAAATGCCTTGGGAGATTAAAAAGTGTAATGAGAAATAAATATTTTGGTGTGGATGCTAAGAGGAGATTGTATGAAAGAATGATTTTGCCAACATTACTGTACGGGGCAGAAATATTGAACATAAGAGATGAAGAGAGGAGGAGTTTGAATGTGCTTGAGATGGGGTGTCTGAGAAGTATGATGGGGGTTACTAGACTGAAAAGAGTGAGAAATGAAGAGGTGAGGAGAACGGAGGTGGATAGGGCGTTGGGAGATAGGGTTGATGAAAGAGTATTGCAATGGTTTGGACACATGGAAAGAATGAGTGAAGAAAGACTAGTAAAAGAGATGCGTAAGGCAGAGGTGGAGGAAGTCAACATGAAGGGGCGACCTAGGATGAGATGGATGGATGGGGCAAAAGGGGCATAGGAAAAGAGGGGAATGCCTATTAAGGAAGAACGAGAGAGGACAGAGGATAAGGGTGAATGGACAATGGTTGTGTATGGATGATGCTGTGATACGTGAGGGGTGGAGAGTATGTATGAGCAATAAATTGACGCACCCTAAAGGAATTTCTCCCAGATTTCTTCATTTCTGCATAAGGGGACGGAGAGTAGAGTCGCCGTTTTAATGAAGCGGCCTTGCTGTGGATGTGCTATGTCTTGGGACACTGCTTCTGACCCAGGGCAGTGGGCGAGATGCAAAGATGACCCGTCATCCAGGAGATGCTAAGATAAAAGGGAGGGAGGGGGTGGACGGGAGAAAAAGCCTTTGGTATATATAAGTATATATATATATATATATATATATATATATATATATATATATGTATATATATACATATATATATATATATATATATATATATTATATATGTGTGTGTGTGTGTGTGTGTGTGTGTGTGTGTGTGTGTGTGTGTGTGTGTGTGTGTGTGTGTATGTGTGTGTGTATATATGTATATATATAATTATATATAATATGTATTTTTATATTTATATATATATATATATATATATATATATATATATATATATATATATGTGCGTGTATGTGCTGGAAGAACTAGACAATATCAAGTGGGATATCTTGGGACTGAGCGAAGTCCAAAGAACGAAAGAAAAACTGATACAGTTACAAGATAATCACCACCACCTGTTCTACTATAGAAGTAAGGAAAAAGAAAGAGCTAGTGGAGTAGGATTCTTGATCAACCGAAAGGTTTCTGGTAATATAGTCAAATTCTGTAGTTTATCATAGAGGGTAGCTTGGATTGTGATTATGCTGTGCAAAAGTAGTTCAGGTTTATGCACCAACTTCACAGAGTTCAGACGATGAAATTGAGTCTTTGTATGATGATTTAAGTCAGGTAATGGATCAATAAAAAAGTAAGTACACATTGGTAACAGTCGACTTTAAGGCTAAAGTTGGAAGAAGATGGGAGATGAGTCGTGCAATGTGAAGTTTGGAGCTGGTGAAAGAAATGGCAGAGGTTAGATGTTAGTAAATTTTGCAGAGAACTACAACATGAAATTAATGAACACTTTCTTCCAAAAGCGTGTAGGTCGTAAATGGAACTGGAAAAGTTCAAATGGAACACCAAAGAAAGAAGTAGAAAAGACACAAAACAAAATAGCATTCAATATCTAAAGATATTTGCAAAACTCACTACTTCCAATAATAAAAACAATGTCTTTCTCCTTCTTATTATGAAGTTGATTAAGAATAGCAACATTAGATTTCAATGGAGAATTTTTTCCATCTTTTCAAAGATTTTGAGATAGGCAATATGTTATGAAAGTTATATACACAGCATTGTAGAGTGTCTCTTACTTAATTTCATTTTTGTTTCACACACACTTTTTTCACTTTTTGTCTAAGACACACACTGCGTAACAATACATTGGCAATGTTCCGAGTCTTCATGACTGACCAAGGCTCCAGGTCTTCATCTCTAACCAAAACTCCAGGTAGTACCTCTATTTGACACCAAGGTTCCAGTAGTTCATGTCTCCCATCACAATCAAGCACTATACATATAAAAAATATGATTACTATCTGTAAAACTTTTGTGTATTAATATTCAATTCACAAAATGTTTCATCAACATACTCCCTATAGTCTTTTGGTTTTAATGTTTCTTTAAAAATAATACGCTGAATGCCACATATATCCTCATCATCAAATTGTATCCTAGCCTTCCCTAGTTTCTAAGTGTAAGATCTTGTATTTATTTACACCTGCAAAATCAATTACCCTATATGGACCTGAGTACCTCGGTGAAGGTTTATTATAGGGCGAATAAAGTTTGACCATGACTAAATCTTCTATTTTTAATTCTATTTTAAGTACTATTTTGTGTTGTTGCTTTTTCATCTCTTGTGTATACTCTTGCATGTGTTCCCTCACTCTTTGGCGTATAGCTTGAAATGTATGAATCCCATTTGGGATATAACCATCTATATTATACATAGGTTTCTGCTCTGCAATCAAGATTTCATATGGAAGAGTTTTGTCTTCCCCAAAAATTATAAAATGAGGTGTTTCTCCGGTTGCTATGTTAATTTGGTTGTTCAGAGTACATTTAACACAAGGAATCCAAGTATCCTAAGTTATACTATGAGGACTTATCATACCTCTAAGGCATGTAAAAATTTTCTTATTTAACCTCTATACAACTTCATTGCTCTGAGAATGATTCACTAAAACATTGATCTTCTGGATCTTAAATAATCTACATAATTCCACCAAAGTTTTGTTATTAAATTCAGCTCTATCATCTGAAACTAAGATCTTAGGTGTAGTGAAATTACAGATTATTTGATCATAGATGACTGAAGCAATTGTTTCAGCTTTCTTTTTTTAAATGGGTTGTAAAATACAAAATCTTGAAAAATAATTCATGGCAGCAAATGCATATTCATATCCATTCTCAAACATAGGTAACTCCAATGTATCTATGTGAACTCTTTCCCAAGGTTTCTGCGGAATGGGATATGATAACATGAGCAGGTTTTGTGTCTATTTCCTTTCACCTTAGCACATTTCAAGGAAATTTCTATGTAATCATATATATTTTTCTTTATATCTGGCCAAAAGTATCTATGTTGTGCTTGTCTATATGTTTTATCCTTTCCTGGATGTGAACTACAATCACTATTATGAAGTAGCTTCAATACCTCTTGTAAAGAGTTTGTGGTATATTCACTGGACCTCTAGATATATCTTTCCTACTTACAACTGTTTTTCTATACAAAAGTTCATTAGTCAAATGAAATTCCTCTATCTTATACCCTTTTGGTAGTTTTGGAGGATTTCCTCTTGGGTTCATTAAATACTGGGCTAATAAGTCGCATGTCTTATCATCCCTCTGGTTTCTTATTAGCATTTCCTCATCTAAGGTTAGTAGCTTATCTATACTATAAACAAAATTAATCAACTTTGTCGTTGGTTGGCTAATGTTTCTAGAAAGTGCATTTGCTGTAACATTCTTTCTACCCGGAATATATTCAAACCTAACCTCATAGCACTGAAGTATAGCAAACTATCTTGCTAGTCTGCCCCCAAGATTCTTATCCTTGAATAAGTTCAGAATAGATATATGATCAGTCCACACTCTGCTTGGATATCCCAGTATCATATCCCTAAAACTTTCTAATGAATATATTACTGCTAACGTTTCTCTTTCTGTTATAGAGTAGTTTCTTTCTGCACTATTACAAAGTCTAGATATGTAAGCTATCGGTTTCAAAGTTCCATTTCTCTCTTGCATTAGTATGCCTCCTAATCCTATGTCAGATGCATCAGTACAAAGAATGAACTCTTTATTATAGTCTGGAAATATTAAAACTGGAGAACACGTAAGTTTATCTTTCAACTTGTCAAAAGTTTGCCGTTGTGCAGGTCCCCACATGAACTTTGAGTCTTTCCTCAACAAACAACTTATGGATTAGCTATGTCCGCATAACCTTGGATAAATTTATTTTAATATCCTGTCAATCCCAAGAAACTTCTAACTTTTTCTACATTGTGTGGAACTGGAAAATTCTTTACTGCTTCAGCCTTTGAATTTACTGTACTAAATCCATGCCTGTCTTTCTTATGTCCCAAATAAATAACACTGTCCTGCAAAATCTTACATTTTTCAAGTTTCACTTTCAATCCTGCTTCAACTAGTCTTGAGAATATGAAATGTAATTTCTTAGAGTGCTCAGCCGCTGTTTAGGAAACTATTAAAATATAATCTAGAAATACATTGGTAGTGTTTCCTAACAACCCATCTAGAACTGTATTCATTAATCTCATGTAAGTTAATAGACTATTGAATAGCCCAAATGGCATTCGTTTGAACTCATAGTGTCCCGTTCGAGTAGAAAATGCATTGAATACTCGTGAGTCGTCATGCAACTCTATTTGCCAAAAATCAGATTTGATATCTATAGAGCTAAAATGCCCATTTTAAGTTCCCAAACATTTAATAATGTCCCCTATCACCGGTAATGGTAATCGGTCACGTATGGTATGCTTATTCAATTCTCTATAATCAATAAATGGACACATGGAATCATCTGATTTTGGCACCAGAATCAGAGGGAAGTTCCACTCACTTTTAATATGTTTGATAATATCCTGCGATAACATTTCAGTGATCAGTTTATCTACAATGACTAGTTTAGAATGTGTTACTCTGTAGGTAGGTATATATATATATAGATTGGTTGAGTCCCTGATTTTAATTTGATCTGATGTTTTAAAACAATTGTTTTACCTAAGGCGTCCCCCGGCAAAGCAATTGTTTTATTGTGTTTCACAAGCAAAGCAACTAAGCTTTCATCCAACTTAGGGCAACTAGTAGATTCTAGATGATTTTTTATTTCTTTCCCAGCTCTGTTTCTTCCTGAACTAAACAGATTGATGAAATTGGTAATTCCATCTCCTCAGTACTCTCATTTAATATCTTTACGGGTTTTGTACAAACTTGAAAACATCCTATTTGTGTACCTTATCTTAGAACTATGTCTTTATTCAAAGTACTAATCACTGATATTTCTACCATGTTCTTATTTGACTTATAAATCCCTGAGTCCAATTTTAAGCCTCTTAATCTAATTGATTCTGGAATGGTTAAAATTTGAGTCTACAATGACTCCTTTCAACTGCACTCCAACCCTGTTAATTGCACTGGAGTGTAATAACGTCGACTTTATTACAACACCATCCACAATTTGCAAGGCTTCATTTGTAGTTGATAAATTACTAATTTCTGGGATTTCTTAAACTTCTGAGTTGGGTTCACTATATGTGACTTTGCTTTCTGTTTGTCTGGACCGCTCGACCTCGTTATCTAAAATAAAATTTTTATATTTCTTGTCTATTTCTAGGGATTCCCTGATTCCTGTCCCTGGCTTTAAGTCTGGTTGATTTAAAAATGGGATTAACTGTGATTTCACTAAGATCCCTAACTCAGCAGGACATATGACCATGTTCTCTTTTCTAATTGTTGCAAATATTATCAGTAAATCTCCTGGAAAAACAAATTCTTCCATGACTATCACTGAATGTGCAAATGCTCATTTTTATATAAGATGGTTTCTAATTCAACCTTACCTAATGTTTTTAACAGATTTCCAGTTACTCCTTGCAATGAGTAACGGATTTGTTCCAAGATTTTTCACTCCTGGTTTCAATTGGTTTAAAACTCTAATAGTTATAACATTAACTGCAGATCCTGTATCAATCAATATTTGAATAAGTTTATTGAACACTCTACCAGCAATGAGAGGTCCTATAGAAGTCCTTCCAATTATTATAGTCAGTTTATAACTATCTATGATGTTGGAGTTTTTTTTTCTATCATTCTTATCTCTAACACAATACTGTCTATGTGTATTTCTATGGGTAGCTCTGTAGTATTTTTTATTTTGCGTCTTGGGTTTTTCCTTTTGTTTCGGGCTGCATACGAAAATTTCTACATTCATGTGTTCTATGTCCTATCCTTTGATGATACATACAGAATGGTGGGTTTCTACAATTATATTCATCATGACCCTCATATATGTAATTTCTACAAATAGTTCCATAATAACAGTCTTGTGCTTTATGCCCCCAGTTATTACAATTGTAACATTCAATTCTAGCATCCCTTGAAGTGCTTCTAACTCTATGTTCAGATCCTCTATTTCTATAATCACTTCTAGAGTTCCTAGTTTCTTTCTGTTGTCCCACTGTCATCACATATGGACTAATTGCTTTAGATTCACTATACCCTTGAAGAAGATAATCTACCTCCCTTAAATTCATATTAAATACCTTAAGATCTTTATACAGCTTTTCTGCAGTTATTCTATCAAAATTATATATAGTCATACCTTTAAATTTCAAAAGTAGATTTGAATCGACTGCCTCCACGTAGTCTTCCTCACGTACGTCAACCTCGTCTTCCTTGTCAGTCCTTGTTCACTGCCTCGTCATCCCTCGTTCACTCGTAGTAGTTACTTGTTGTGGTTGTATACCCCTTCTTTCACTGTTGCTTGCGGTGGCTCGTCCCCTGGTTCCTCGTCTTGTTGTCCCTTGAAGTCAGCATTCGCGGGGTTGTGGTTGCGATTGTAGTTGCGATTGTGCTCTGCGTGGTTGTGGTTGTGCACTGCGTGGTTGTGGTTGCATGCACTGTAGATTGGTGTACCCGTACACTTGTACCCGTAGTCTTGTAAATTTGATGCACTCACTAGTCTTGTAGTCTCTTCAGATCGTTCAATTAATCCGTTACGTCCTTTAGCTGCCGTCACTTTCTTATCCTACCGCTGCCACCACTTTCACCCCAACAGGATTCCATTCAGCACCCTTCCAAGCAAGCGACACATCTAACACCACTCCTCCGCCAACTGCTCTCTTCAAAACGTCACTCTGACATCTAATTACATCTGCCGATCGCCAAAGAAGTGACCTGCAGAATTGGTGGTGAAATCATAAGTATTCGATTTTAAACCACCTGGTGGCATTACGCTACCAATCGGACGACAGCTGTCTCCACAGAGACCACTGTCAGGGTAGGAGAAAACGTCTGTCAACTCAATGCATCAAAATACCAATCACTTATGTGCACCTCCCAGGTGATTGAACTTCAATTAAAACCACATGACTCCCACCTCCCAGGTGATCGAACTTCAATCAAGACTCCCACCTCCCAGGTGATCAAACTTCAATCAAAACCACAAGACTCCCACCTCCCAGGTGATCGAACTTCAGTCAAATCACAAGACTCCCACCTCCCAGGTGATCAAACTCCAATCAAACCACAAAACTCCCACATTCCATGTGATCGAACTTCAGTCAAACCACAAGATTCCCATCAGCTCCGAACACCTCCCAGCGATCGAGCATTTATACTACACCACCTCTCGCCAAATATCCGCCCCTCTCAAGACAGCTGACGAACAACGCAAATCCGCACACTCAACAAAATGACCCACTCGGTAAGTATACCACTGACCTCTCTACTTCAAACAGAAACCAGACGACTCCAATCAAATGTAGAGATCCAGCGCACCGTCTTGAAGGCCGACCCGGTACCCCATCGACTTCAGTCATGACCCATTGGACCCAGGCCGATGAAACTCATCTAGAGGCATCTCCATATCCGCCGTCCCCAACTAACATCACCATTCACCGTGAGTATACTTCTCCAGCAGAAACCAGACGACTCCAATCAGCTATAGAGATCCAGCGCACCGACTCAAAGGCCGACCTAGTACCCCCAACGACTTCAGTCAGGACGCATTGGACCCAAACCGATGAGACTGTCTAGAGATATCTCCACATACGCCGTCCCCAACTAACGTCACCAGTTACCATGAGTATAAACCATAGACTCCCACTAATTTCCCTTTTTATAATTCAGGAGACTGGACGAGAGCCTTCCCTCCTCCCACCTCCACCCCCTTTATGACCAGCAAGGACAGGAACCTTGCCACGGTTAAGCTCTGACCCGCTTAACCTACTTGCTGTCCTCCACCATCCTCCACCCCCTTTATGACCAGCCAAACCAGGAACTTTGCAACGGTTAGGCTCGGACCCGCCTAACCTACCTGCTGCCTTCCACCCGCCTCCACCCCCTTCCACCCACGACCAGGAACTTTGCATCGGCTGAGCATCCTCGTTTGACCACCTCAGCACTTCCGAGTCAATTCAACTTTACCCACCTCAACCTACCAACTACACCCTCCACCCACCGCCAACCATGGCTCGAGTG
>NC_134781.1:51063188-51068188 GCF_046742065.1 Oratosquilla oratoria | reverse complement strand
CTTCAAAACCCTAACAGGAGTTCGTGAACAAACAAACAAACAAACAAAAAAAAAAACAGACAGACAGACAGAGGCAAATAATTTATAATAGTATATTTATATATATATATATATATATATATATATATATATATATGTACATATATATATATATATATGTGTGTGTGTGTGTATATATATATACATGTATACATATATATATATTATATATATGTATATATATACATATATATATGTATATACATACATATGTATATATATATTTACATATATATATATATATATATATATATATATATATATATACAAATAATCACTATAAACCCACTATCGGAGAAATAATATCGAAAGTACAGGAAAACTGTATATTTCGACTACTATCTGTAGTCCTCTTCAGCAGAATAGTTACATGAAGTTAGAGTACAGGTATAAATGAGGTAGTGAGGGGTACAGAAAAGGGGATGGGGAAAGTGAGGGACTCAGGTTACATGCCCTTGATATGGTTGGGTCAAAGAAGGACAGTTGGTGGTATTTTGTCCGACAGCTCTTGACATTAATTTGTTGACTGCTATCCTCGTAATGCAATCTGGGGACCACTGACCTTTTGAGGTATTGAAGTTAGAATAATGTTTTATCAAAGAAGATTCTACAATTTTCCTACGAAAGCTACAATGTGATTTAAAAATAATTGCTGCATTATCCCAATCCATTCTGTGGTCTTTTTGGCTGGCATGAAGGAACACAGCTGAGTTAACTTGTCCTAATTTTATAAAGTTTTTGTGTTCTTGTTTTTGTGTTTTTGTGGCCAGTTTGGCCCCAATAGACATCACCATAGTCTTTACAAGGTAATTTATATACCCCGGAGTTTTGGTCCACATTATTCCTCCGGTGTACATTTACCTTGCTAAAAATACTGTTTGGATAATTGTAAATAAATCTGATTTGGTTGTTAGGTAGTGGTTTGGAGACCGAGTTGATAGATTTATTAAATGGTACAATGATGTTACTGTTACTCCATTTATAAACCAAATAACTTTAGGGAGAAGTTTAAATGGGAGATGTAGGAAATCCAACCAGGATACCTACGTGGAGTACTTTCGGCGAAAGCACCATTTGCTCACCCGGTGGGTGGAAAGCGAGGAGGCTCACGTAGACCTGGACAAACTCAAAGAATTGATATTGATGGAGGATATTAGAAATAATATATCTCCAGATGTGCGAGCCAATTTGGATCAACGTGGTATCCGTACCTTGGAAGAGGCTGGCCCAACGGCCGACTATTACCAATTGACTAATCCTAGAATGTATTCCAGGTTTCACCCTGCCTTGCCCCAAAGCTTTCCCCCTGCTAGGGATCCCAAGCCAATCGGACCTCCACAGCCTCCTCGACCGCCGGCCCACTCATCATCTGCTTCATCTACTTCAGGTAAGCCCGTTGATAGTGAGACCAGGGGATCTACCTTACTTAAGGAAAGAGCTATTGCAAGTATTGCAAAAGGCCAGGCCATCATTTTGATGACTGTTTCAAGCTACAACAACAACAAAAAAGGCCTCTCTCCAAGGGTTCCCCTCTCTCTCAATCAACGTGGCCGAGCAATCGGAAAGTTTTTTTGGAGCCCTGTCTAACAGGTGTTAGTCCATCAGTTGCCCCAGATAATTCTTCCCTGCCTATGTTATATCCACATTTGAATTGTTCTGTTCTTCTGGTTCAGTGGGCCTTGATCAAGATAGCCCGCCCACATCTATTAAGCTTCTAAGAGACACAGGCTCAGCCTTATCACTAATTACAAAAGATGTGGCTGCTTTAATAGATGCATATTATACTAGGAGTTGGGTCCTTGTGAACGGTTTAACAGGCGGGTCACGTATCCCTATATGCCAAGTATACTTGCGGTTAGATGTTAGGACAGGTTATGCCTAGCTTGGAGTAGTCGACAAGTTACCTGTAGAAGGAGTATCACTCATAATAGGAAATGACCTCGCTGGGGGCACGATGTTACCTAATGCCATAGTCTCCTCGTGTCCCTCTGCCGAGAATAATACCTCCCAATTAGAGGCAGACATTCCGGGCATATTCCCTGCATGTCCTGTTACCCGTAGCATGAGCCGCAGGGTGGAGGCAGAAATTAGCGAGCATAAATAGGATACTCATGTTGGTGTAGTTACCCCCCCCCCCCACACACACACCTAAAGAGAATACAGAGGATATTCCTACTCAGCCTGACCTTGCAGCTTTAAATCTAGGTGAATATTTTTAAACTTCTCCTCCACCCGGTGACCTTCAGAATAGGTTTGACAGCAAAAACGACGCTGAGGGAGACAATGTTACCCCCTTGGATAGTTTTGGTTCCTCCCCAGTCACTAGGAGTAAGCTCATTCAACTCCAAAAAGAGGACCCTGAACTATCCAGTTGTTTCCGTAGAGCTATTAGTGAAGAGGAAGCTAAATCTGAATCCAACTGTTATTACCTTAGCTCAGGTACATTGATGCGGAAGTTCCGTCCTACTGATTCCCCTGCAAATTACCCATGGTCTGTCTGTCATCAAATAATGGTCCCAAACCCATTACGGAAGGAGATCCTGGGTATTGCTCATGATGGTGTAGGAGGATATTTGGGAGTTAGGAAGACTAGTGCAAAAATTCTAGCTCGTTTTATTGGCCTAAAATGAAGAAAGATATATTAGTACGTGTCACCGTTGTCAGGTAGCAGGGAAACTGCACTCCAGTGTTATACTGTTCCCTCTACAACCTATCCCTGCGAGGTAATCAGTTTCTCTTTACCATGATAGACTGTGCACCCGTTATCCAGAAACCATTCCCTTGAGCCGCATCACAGCCAAGAATGTGGTGAGAGCCCTCATCCATTTCTTTACGGAAGTAGGCCTTCCCACAGTAGTGCAGTCAGACCAGGGGTCCAATTTTACTTCCCGATTGTTTAATTGGGTAGTGCAGAGTCTGGGAGTCCGGCAGTCTAGGTCTTCAGCCTATCATCCCTAACCCCAGGGGGTGGTGGAGCGATTCCATCAGACATTCAAACGCACCTATTGCTTGGAGTTTGGGAAAGATTGGGACGAGGGGGTTGAACTGCTCTTATTCACGGTTAGGAACTGTGTTTAAGAATCCTTAGGATTCTCCCCATTTAATCTCATTCATGACCATGAGGTACGAGGACCTCTAAAAGCCCTCAAAGAAAGTTGGCTGCTGGAAAATAGTGTCACTCCTTTGCTGCCATATGTAGCTAAGTTTAGAAAAAAAAATTAAAAGCTGCGGTGAGGCTGGCTCATGCCCATTTAGAATCTGCTCAGATCAAGATGAAACAGTAGTTTGACAAACATCAGGTAGAGCATAGGGAATTTAGGGTAGGAGATAAAGTGTTAGCTTTCTTGCCCCTGCAGACACACCCATTCCAGGCAAAGTATGATGGACCTTTCCAAATTGTAGACAGGGTAGGGGAGGCCAATTACGTTGTATATACACCAGACAGGCGTAAGAAAAAACGTCTGGTTCATGTCAACCTGCTTAAACCCTACAGAATGAGAATTAGTAAGGAAGGGGAGGCAAGTGTTGAACATCCCTTGCACACTTGTGTTGTAGTGCCTGCATGTGATAATGATCAGGAAGATAGCTTCTCTGAACTCCAGAGTGGCTTGTATACCAAGGTGGACAATTCCACCATACTTTCTTTCTGATCCCAGTGCAAAGTTAGACCATCTCTCTAATGACCAAGCGAGTGATATTTCTTCTCTTTTGACAGACTATAGTGATATATTTAGTGACCATCCTCACCCCTGTTCAGCTGTAGAGCACAACATCGAAACCAACGGAGCTCGGCCCATCCGCCAACGTCCTTACCGCCTAAAGACATTCAAAAAGGAGTACATCCGTGAGGAGATACAACGCCTTCAGAAGGTTGGTATCGTGGAGCCCAGTACCAGTCCTTGGGCCTCTCCCGGGGTCTTGATACCGAAGCTCGATGGCTCTATACGGCCGTGTGTCGACTACAGAAAGGTCAACGCAGTCACCGAGCCGGATAGCTACCCCTTGCCACGCATTGACGACGTCATTGACGACGTTCGTCGAGCACAGTGGCTGACGAAACTGGACCTACTACAGGGCTATTACCAAGTCCGACTGTCAGAGCGGTCGAGGACCATCTCCGCGTTCATCCCTCCCGAGGGGCTGTATCAGTTTACTGCCCTCCCCTTCGGCTTGCGGAATGCACTTGCAACCCTCCAAGGCCTCATGAACATCGTACCTGCGGGGCTGGTGGGTGTCTGCTACTACCTGGATGAACTCGTCGTCTTCAGCGACTCCTGGGGAGAACACGTGGACCACCTAAGAGCCCTCTTTGCTGTTCTGGCAGCACACCGTTTGACAGTGAACCTCGCCAAGAGTGAGTTCGGCCATGCCCGCATCACATTCCTGGGGCATGTGGTCGGAAGGGGGGGAGGTCCAACCGATAGCCGCCAAGATTACAGCCATTCTGCAATATTCTGCCCCAAGCGACAAGAAGGGAGTGATGAGACTGTTGGGAATGGCGGGTTACTACCGTCGCTTTTGTCCTAACTTTTCCTCCATGGTGGCTCCTCTCACCGACCTCCTGAGTGTCAAGACCTCCTTCAAGTGGACCCATTTCATTTGTAATGGTCCTAGCAATGAAAACTTACGATTTGTTAGCTTTGTTCCTGGCGCTAATGCACAGTTTCATGGATTTAAGCTCAGGACTCACTAGCACGCCCAAGTTTCTCTCGCACTCAGTTTTCTCTAAAAATGTGTTATCTAATTTATATCTGCTTTCTGGGTTGTGTAAACATACATTCAATACACTACACACGCACACGCACGCATACACACACACATACAGAGGGTGAGAGAGAGAGAGAGGGGGGAGAGGGGCACAGAGAGAGAGAGAAAAAAAAAGAGAGAGAATGAGAAAACGAGATAGAATGAAAGAGCACAGTCATACATCGTGAGGGGTTCGTAGGTGAGATAAATCTCGC
>NC_134781.1:51040688-51043188 GCF_046742065.1 Oratosquilla oratoria | reverse complement strand
CCAGACTTACCATAGTAGATCAACTGATCACTGAAATGTTATCGCAGGATATTATTGAACATAGTAAAAGTGGGTGGAACTTTCCTTTGATTCTGGTGCCAAAATCAGATGGTAGTATGCGCCCAGTTATTGATTATAGGGAATTGAATGAGCACATCATACGTGGCAGGTTACCATTACCAGATATAGGGGATATTCTTAGAAGTTTGGGAACTGAAAATAGATATTTTAGTACTATGGATATCAAATCTGCTTTTTGGTAAATAGAGTTGCATGATGACTCACGAGAGTTCATAGCCTTTTCTGCTCCAACGGGACATTATGAGTTCAAACGAATGCCATTTGGGTTATGTAATAGTCCATTAATTTACATGAGATTAATGAATACAGTTCTAGATGGGTTGTTAGGAAACACTGCCAGTGTATTTCTAGATGATATTTTAATACTTTTCCCAGACAGCGGCTGAGCACTTTAAGAAATTAGATTTGATATTCTCAAGACTAGTTGAAGCTACATTGAAAGTAAAACTTGAAAGATGTAAGTTCTTGCAGGACAGTGTTATCTATTTGGGACATAAAATAGACAGACATGGACTTCGTACAGTGAATTCAAAGGTTGAAGCAGTAAAGAATTTTCCAGTTCCAAACAATGTAGAAAAAGTTAGAAGTTTCTTGGGATTGGCAGGATATTATAGAAACTTTATTCAACGATATGCTGACATTGCTAATCCGTTAAGTTCTTTGTTGATGAAAGACTCAAAGTTCATGTGAGGACCTGCACAACAGCAAACTTTTGACAAGTTGAAAGATAAACTTACGAGTTCTCCAGTTTTAATATTTCCAGGCTATGATAAAGAATTCATTCTTTGTACTGATGCACCTGATATAGAGTTAGGAGGTCTGCTTATGCAAGAGAGAAATAGAACTTTGAAACCAATAGGTTACACATCTAGACTTTGTAATAGCGCAGAGAGAAAATACTCTATGACAGAAAGAGAAACGTTAGCAGTGATATATTCATTAGAATGTTTTAGAGATATGGTACTGGGATATATAATCAAAGTGTGGACTGATCATACAGCTATTCAGAAACTATTTAAGCATAAGAATCTTAGAGGCAGACTAGCTAGATGGTTTGCAGTACTTCAGTGCTATGAAGTTAAGTTTAAATATATTCCGGGTAGAAAGAATGTTGCAGCAGATACACTTTCTAGAAACATTAGCCAACCAACGACAGGGTTGATTAATTTTGTTTGTAGTATAGATGAGTTAGTAACCTTAGATGAGGAAATGCTAATAAGGGAACAGAAGGATGATAAGACATGTGACCCTTTAGCCAAGTATTTGATGAACCCAAGAGGAAATCCTCCAAAACTATCAAAAGGGTATAAGATAGAGGAATTTTATTTGACTAGTGGACTTTTGTATATAAAAACAGTTGTAAGTGGGAAAGATATTTCTAGAAGCCCAGTAAATCAGTTGGTAATACCACAAGCTCTTCTAAAAGAGATATTGAAGTTACTTCATGATAGTGATTGTAGTTCACATCCAGGGAAGGATAAAACTTATAAACAAGTACAACTTAAATACTTTTGGCCAGGTATGAAGAAAGATATATATGATTATATAGAAAATATTAAAATGTGTTAAGATACAAGGGAATACACCAAAACCTACTCCTATGTTAACATATCCAATTCCACAGAATCCTTGGGAAAGAGTTCATATAGATACATTGGAGTTACCTATGTCTGAGAATGGATATAAACATATATTTGTTGCCATTGATTATTTTTCAAGATTTTGTATTTTACAACCCATTCCAAATAAGAAAGCTGAAACTATTGCTTCAGTAATCTATGATCAGATAATCTGTAATTTCACTACACCTAAGATAATGGAACTGAATTTAATAACAAAATCTTGAAAGTTTTATGTAGTTTATTTAAGATCAAGAAAGTAAATATCTTAGTAAATCATCCACAAAGTAATGGAGTTATAGAGAGGTTAAATAAGAAAATTATTATATGTCTTAGAAGTATGAGAAGTCCTCATAGCATAACTTAGAATACTTGGATTCCTTGTGTTAAATGTACTCTGAACAACCATATTAACATAGCAACAGGTGAGATACCTGATTTTATTACTTTTGGGGAAGACAAAACTCTTCCGCATGAAATCTTGATTGCAGAGCAGAAACCTGTGTATAATATAGATGATTATATCTCAAATAGGATAAATGCATTTCAAAATATTCACCAAAGAGTTAGAGAACATACGCAGGAGTATTCACAAGAGATGAAAAAGCAACAACACAAAGTAGCACATAAACTAGAATTAAATATAGGAGATTTAGTCATGGTCAAACTACATTCAACCTATGATAAACTTTTATTTTAATTTTATTTTATTCTAATTGGTATTTAATGTCTATTTTAATATATTTATTTTTATTATTGTAAGGTATGCTTTGTACAATTGACTGAAAGGGTGAACTTTT
>NC_134781.1:51023188-51030688 GCF_046742065.1 Oratosquilla oratoria | reverse complement strand
GGAGAAGGAGAAGGAGAAGGAGAAGGAGAAGGAGAAGGAGAAGGAGAAGGAGAAGGAGAAGGAGGAGGAGAAGGAGAAGGAGAAGGAGAAGGAGAAGGAGAAGGAGAAGGAGAAGGAGAAGGAGAAGGAGAAGGAGAAGGAGAAGGAGAAGGAGAAGGAGAAGGAGAAGGAGAAGGCGAAGGCGAAGGCGAAAGAGAAGGAGAAGTATAAGGAGAAGGAGAAGGAGAAGGAGAAGAAGAAGAAGGAGAAGGAGAAGGAGAAGGAGAAGGAAAAGAAGAAGGAGAATGGGAAGAAGAAACAGAAGGAGAAGGAGAAGAAGGAGAAGGAGAAGGAGAAGGAGAAGGAAAAAGAGAAAGAGAAGGAGAAGAAGGAGAAGGAGAAGAAGAAGAAAGAGAGAAGGAAAATGAGAAGGAGTTTGAAAAGGAGGCCGTTGTCTAGATCATTTACATATATTAAGAAGAAAACGGGTCCCAAAACTGAAAAACCGATCCTTTCGGTACGCCACTTTTAACGTCGAGCCAGCTAGATGAGGACCAGTTAATTACAACTCTCTGTTTTCGATCAGAGAGCCAATCTTTAATCCAGTTGTGGATGCTACAAGAAATATTGTGCGTTTTTAATTTGTCGAGCAATCGATTATAGGGAACTTTATCGAATGCATTCTGGAAATCTAGAGAAATTACATCAACAGATATACATTCCTCGTATTTGTTAAAGACGTCATGAAAGAAATAGGGGAGATTAGTTAAACATGAGCGTTTGCTACAGAGGCCATGTTGCGAATCTTTTATAATTTTCTTTTCTTTTAATAATTTAACTACATTGTCGCGAATGATGGTCTCTAGCAGTTTACACACAATCAAAGTCAGGCTAATCGGTCTGTAGCTGCCTGGTTGTGATTTCTCCGCCTTCTTGAATATTGGTGTTATGTTAGCACATTTCCAATCTGATGGGACTTTACCAAGTGTTAAATAGTTGTTGAAAAGGATGCATAAGGGTTTACTGATTTGATTTTTGATGGTCTCTAGCAGTTTACACACAATCGAAATCAGGCTAATCGGTCTGTAGTTGCCTGGTTGTGATTTCTCCCCTTTCTTGAATATTGGTGTTATGTTAGCACATTTCTAATCTGATGGGACTTTACCAAGTGTTAAATATTTGTTGAAAAGGATACACAAGGGTTTACTGATTTGATTTTTGAAATGGAAAGAGAAAATGTAGAAGAGAAAAATCATAAGAAATAGAAAAAAGGGTAATATAAGAGAAAGAGGAGGAAGAGAAAGAGAGAGAAGAAGAAGAAGGGGAGGAAAAACAGGAGGAAGGGGGGGAGGAGGAGGAGGAGGAAAAGTGGAGGAGGAAATGATGAAAAGGTAAAGAGTAGAAAGAAGACAAACCGAGAGAGAAAAAGTGCAGGAAAGAAAATAAGTAAGAAGAAAAGGAGAAGGCAAAAGCGGAAGAAGAGAATGAGGAGGAGAGAGAGGAGGAAAACGAGGGAAAGGGGAGAAGAGAAAGAGAGGAAGAGAAGGAGGAGGAGAGAAAGAAAAGGGAGAGAGCGTAGGGGGCAAAATAAGGGCAATTGGATAGGACTTGTTTAGAGGATATGAGACTCTAGGTGGAGTGGGAAATGAGGCTTGAGGGAAGGAAGGGAAGGGAGGGAAGGGAGGGAAGGGAGGGAAGGGAGGGAAGGGAGGGAAGGGAGGGAAGGGAGGGGAGGGAGGGAAGGGAGGGAAGGGAGGGAAGGGAGGGAAGGGAGGGAAGGGAGGGAAGGGAGGGAAGGGAGGGACGGGAGGGACGGGAGGGACGGGAGGGACGGGAGGGACGGGAGGGACGGGAGGGACGGGAGGGACGGGAGAGACGGGAGGGACGGGAGGGACGGGAGGGACGGGAGGGAAGGGAGGGAAGGAAGAAGGAGGAGAAGGGAGGGAAGGGAGAAGGAGGAGAAGAAGGAGAAGGGAGGGAAGGGAGGAAAGGGAGGGAAGGGGGGAAGGGAGGAAAGGGAGGGAAGGGAGGAAAGGCAGGGAAGGGAGGAAAGGGAGAGAGGAAAGGTAGGGAAGGGAGGGAAGGGAGGGAAGGGAGGAAAGGGAGGAAAGGGAGGGAAGGGAGGGAAGGGAGGGAAGGGAGGGAAGGGAGGGAAGGGAGGGAAGGGAGGGAAGGAAGGGAAGGAAGGGAAGGAAGGGAAGGAAGGGAAGGAAGGGAAGGAAGGGAAGGAAGGGAAGGAAGGGAAGGAAGGGAAGGAAGGGAAGGAAGGGAAGGGAGGGAAGGGAGAAGGAGGAGAAGGGAGGGAAGGGAGAGAAGGAAGGGAAGGGAGGGAAGGGAGAAGTAGGAGAAGGGAGGGAAGGGAGAGAGAGGAGAAGGGGAAGGGAGGGAATTAAGGGAAGGAAGGGAAGGAAGGGAAGGAAGGGAAGGAAGGGAAAGAAGGGAAGGAAGGGAAGGAAGGGAAGGAAGGGAAGGAAGGGAAGGAAGGGAAGGAAGGGAAGGAAGGGAAGGAAGGGAAGGAAGGGAAGGAAGGGAAGGAAGGGAAGGAAGGGAAGGAAGGGAAGGGAGGGAAGGGAGAAGGAGGAGAAGGGAGGGAAGAGAGGGAAGGGAGAAGTAGGAGAAGGGAGGGAAGGGAGAGAGAGGAGAAGGGGAAGAGAGAGAAGGGGAGGAGAGGTAAGAGAACGGAAAGAGGAGAGAAAGAGAACGGAGGGAAGAGGAGAAGAGAGGAAAAGGTTGGAAAAGGAGGAAGGGAAAGGAGGGAGGGAGGGAGATAGAAAGGAAGGTAATGTAGGAGGGAAAGGAGGGTAAGGAGATAAGGGGAAGGGACAGAATAAAGGGAATAAAAATGGAAGAAGAAGAAATAAAATAGAATAAGGAAGAAGTAAAGACGTATAAAGAGAAGGAAAAGGAAAAGAATAATTAAGTAAGAAATAAGAACAAGAATATAAAGAGGAATTGGAAAAAGGAAAGAAAGAAATAAAAATCAAAGAGAAAGAGAAAAAAGGGGGAAATTAAAAAGGAGAAAAAGAGGAAAAGAAGAGGAAGATATTGAGTGGAGCTTGAAAATCTGATTAGAAGATGAATTGGGCCGAGGTGGATAAGGAGGAGGAGGAGGAGGAGGAGGAAATGGGGGAGGAGGAGGAGGAGGAGGAGGAAAAGGGGAGGAGGAGGAGGAGGAGGAGGAGGTGGAGGAGGAGGAGGTGGAGGAGGAGGAGGTGGAGGAGGAGGAAGAGGAAGAAGAGAGGGAATGAAAAGGTCAGGAAGGGGAGAGGTGGTAGGAAAGGAAAGGATAGGAGGAGAAGGAGGAGGGGGGGAGGAGGAGGAGGAGGAGGAGGAGGAGAAGGAGGAGGAGGAGGAGGAGGAAAAGTAGGAGTATTAGGAGAAAAAAGGCGCAGCAGCAGGAGGAAGAGAAGAGAAGGAAGGAAGAAAAAGAAAGTGGAGGAGCGGAAGGAGTATTTGTAGGAGTGAAGATGGAGAAGAAGCACTATAAGGATGAGGAGAAGGAGGAAATGGAGTAAAAGAAGGAGAAGAAGAAGAAGAAGAAGAAGAAGAAGAAGAAGAAGAAGAAGAAGAAGAAGAAGAAGAAGAAGAAGAAGAAGAAGAAGAAGAAGAAGAAGAAGAAGAAGAAGAAGAAGAAGAAGAAGAAGAAGAAGAAGAAGAAGAAGAAGAGAGAAGAAGAAGAAGAAGAAGAAGAAGAAGAAGAAGAAGAAGAAGAAAGAAGAAGAAGAAAGAAGAAGAAGAAGAAGAAGAAGAAGAAGAAGAAGAAGAAGAAGAAGAAGAAGAAGAAGAAGAAGAAGAAGAAGAAGAAGAAGAAGAAGAGAAGAAAGATGATGATGAAGAAGAAGAAGAAGAAGAAGAAGAAGAAGAAGAAGAAGAAGAAGAAGAAGAAGAAGAAGAAGAAGAAGAAGAAGAAGAAGAAGAAGAAGAAGAAGAAGAAGGGAGTAAATGAGCAGAAGGAGGAGGAACATGAGGAGAATAAGAATTAGGAGGAGGAGAATGAGGAAGAGGGGGAGGAGAAGGAGGAGGAGAAGGGCAAAAGAGGAAAATAAGAATGAGAAGGTGGATAAAGAGGTGAATAAAGGAGAAGGGGAGGAGGATAAGGAGGAAGAAAAGGAGGAAGAGAAGGAAGAGGAGAAGTAGAAAAAGGAAACGGTAGAGGAAGAGGAAAAGGAAGAAGAGGAGTAGGAGAAGTAAGAGGAGTAGTTGGAGAAGGAAATAGAGGAGGAAGAGAAAGAGAAGAAAGAGAAGAAAGAGAAGGAAGGGGAGGGGTAGAAGAAGAGGAAAAGGAACAGGAAGGGAATGAGAACGAAATGAAGAAGAAATAGAAGGAAGAGGAGGGGAAGTAGGAGGAGGAAGAGAAGAAAAATAAGAAAGACGAGGAGTAGAAAGAGAAAAAAAGAGGAAGAGGAGAAGAAAAAGGAATTGAAGTATAAGAATGAGGAGAAGGAGGAAGAAAAGGAGGAGGAAGAAGAGGAGGAGGAGCAGGAGGAGGAGGAAGAGGTCGGGCGAGGTGAGAAGAAAAACAAAGATCAAGAATTGGAATTGGTAATCAAGATTAGTGTATAAATGAGATTCAGGAGTGAGTAAAAAGATTTCTGGGGAGAAAATCCCAGGAAATGGGGAAATAAGGATTAATTCTAGGGGAAAGACAGCAAAGGATGAGGAAAGAGATGTGTAGGAGTGGAAATCAAATTAGAAATTGAGGGAGTGGGGAGGATATAGCGAGTTCACACCATGAGACGCTTACCTAAGACAATTGATCACTTTTGTCCTCAGCCAATCGTTTAGTCAAGTAGAAAATGAAATAGAAGCGGCAATGAAAAAGAATAAGGTTTAGAAGAATACATATAAAAGAAATTGCATTCTTGGGTGAATATATCATGCAGATCGAGAAAATCTTTTATCAAAAATTTTACGAAAGTCATATCAAACGGAAACGAGAGAATAAGGGACGAAAACTCGAAGAAACGAAACAGAAGACGATCAGGTCTGAAAGGAGAGCAGCGTTGGAAACAGGGGCGATTGGAATTGGATTGCCTAAGCTTTTGGATCCAACTGGGAAGAGAATAAGTTGGTTGGAATCACAAGGAAGATACAATGAAGTTATGAAGACTTGGACTGAAGAAGTTTGCGACCCTAGAATGATGTTAGGGAGAAAGGAGGGAAGGTAGAAAGGGATAATAGGGGAGGAAAGAAGAGGGGAGGAGAGAGAAATAAAGAGAAGGAAGGAAGGTTTAGATGCTGCTCTGGGAGAGGAGGGGAGAAGAGAGGAGGGGAGAAGAGAGGAGAGAATAGGATAGGAAATGAAGGAAGAAAAGAGAAGGAGAGGAGAAAGATAGGAACAGATAATGCTTAGGAGAAAGAGGGAAGAGAGAAGTAAATAAGAGATAGAAGGCAAGGAGAAAAAAGAGAAAAAGAGAGAAAAAATACTAGGTTTCAGAGATTCTGCAAGGAGAGGAAAGGATAGAAAAAGAAGAAGAGAAAGAAAAAAGGATTAATTAAAAAATATTTTCAATGTCTAACTATCTAGCTAGGTAACTATCTAACTATCCACCTATTCACATATCCATCTATCCATCTATCTATATATACATATATTCATCTATCCATCATTCCATCTATCCACCTATTTGTCTATCTGCCTATCTATACATCTATCTATCCATCTATCCATTCATCTATCTATCCATCTGACCACCCATCTATCCACCCATCTATCCACACATCTATCCATCCATCTATCCATTCACCTATCTATCTATCTATCTATCTATCTATCTATCTATCTATCTATCTATCTATCTATCTATCTATCTATCTATCTATCTATCTATCTATCTATCTATCTATCTATCTATCTATCTATCTATCTATCTATCTATCTATCTATCTATCTATCTATCTATCTATCTATCTATCTATCTATCTATCTATCTATCTATCTATCTATCTATCTATCTATCTATCTATCTATCTATCTATCTATCTATCTATCTATCTATCTATCTATCTATCTATCTATCTATCTATCTATCTATCTATCAATCCATTTATTCATTTATCCAGCTATCCATCTCTCTATTCATCTACCTATCTATGTATCTATCTACCCACCTACCTAACTACTCATCCGTCTCCTTCCATATATTAATCATTTTATCATTAATATGAATTAATATCTGATACATTGACGATCAAGTACGAGTAAACTACGAACTCAGTTATTAAGTCAGTTAATAAGTCAGTTATCATTAAACACAACTGGTATGGACTAAATTGCCTCCTATCATATGTAGGGAGCAGCTGAGCCCACGCTGGCACCGTTGATAAATGGCACGATGAGAACAATGTCGTAAATGAAACGACAGGGCCAAGCTAATTACTAGGCACTGTCCCATGCCACAGGTAGTGATAATAAATTGTATTATATGCCACGAATAAATGTCACGGTCAGAGCTTTTTGTCCACTGATAAGATAAAATGTTATGGTGGGTCGTGAAAGAGTAGTTTAGTATATGATTTTTTCTGTAACAAGGATAAAATATAAAACAAACACACAGACACACATGGTCATAGCGAAACAAGGGTATAGAGCAAGTTGGAACCATATATGAGTTTGAAGCTGGGTATGATCAATTGGAGAGTAGGAGACAGGACCTCACTCGCAGTGTTCCTTTCTTGTATACTACAATTAAGTAAGAAACATTAGGTAAACTAACTCTAACTCACTCACTCACTCACTCATTCACTCTCTCTTTCTCTCACTCTCTCACTCTCACTCACTCTCTCTCTCTCTCTCTCTCTCTCTCTCTCTCTCTCTCTCTCTCTCTCTCTCTCTCTCTCTCTCTCTCTCTCTCTCTCTCTCTCTATCTATCTATCTATCTATCTATCTATCTATCTAGCTAGCCTATCTCTTTCTGTCTCTCTTTCTCTCTCTCTCTCAAACATACACTAAAAAAACTCGCACACAAAACACACACACAAACACACACACATAAACACATACAAACACATACGAACACAGACACACAAATACCCACGAACACACAAACACGTACACACACACGAACACAGACACACACACACAGAAACACACACACACGCACACACACACACACGCACGCACAAACACACACACAGACACTCACACACACACACACACACACACACACACACACACACACACACACACACACACACACACACACACACACACACACACACACACACACAGACACACACACACACACACACATACACACACACACACACACACACATACACACACGCACACACGCGCACGCACACACACACACACACACACACACACACACACACACACACACACACACACACACACACACACACACACACACACACACACGGCCCGGTGGCGGATTGGTAAAGCACTGGCCTCACAAGCCGGAGAACCGGGGTTCGATTCCCCGGCCGGGCGGAGACAAGTTGGGTTTGTCTCCTTTCACGTGTAGCCCCTGTTCACCTAGCAGCGAGTAGGTACGGGAC
>NC_134781.1:51003188-51010688 GCF_046742065.1 Oratosquilla oratoria | reverse complement strand
GTTTAAGTTAGGTGAGGTATGGTTAAGTTAGGGATTATTCACGAACTCCTAGGTTTTTGCAGATAGACCCCTATAACCATATATTTTCTGAGACCTTATAGCCCTAGGTACTTGGATAACTATCTTTCATTTGTTTGTCTGTCTGTTTGTTTGTTTGTTTGTTTATCTGTTTGTTTGTTCACGAACTCCTCCTAGGGTTTTGGAGATAAACCCCCATAACCATATATATTCTGATGCCCTCTCACTCCAGGTACTTGGATAACTATATTGCATTTCCCCCCAAAATTATTTTGGTTAGGGTTAAAGGTTCATGTTAGGTGGGGTATGGTTAGGTTAGGAATTATTCACGAACTCTTCATAGGTTTTTGCTGATAGACCCCTACAACCATATATATTCTAAAACCTTATAACCTAAGGTACTTGGGTAGTTATCTTTCATTTGTATCTACTGTAGTAAAGTAGTAGCCTCTGTCTGTCTGTCTTTTTGTTTGTTCACGAATTCCGCCCAAACCATATATATTCACCACAACCCATGTTACTTGGATAGGTATATTTTATTTCTAAAGGGCGTCTCCCTCCTCAAATTTATTTTTTTATTACTTTCTAAACATTCTATTTTTGTTGCCTTTTCCATTGGGTTATATTGATACGTGTAACTTTTCTCCACAAATTTTATCAAATTTAAAATGATCATCATTTGCGCGCATCAACGCGCGGGTAATTTGGCTAACGTATATATATATATATATATATATATATATATATATATATATATATATATATATATATATATATATATATATATGTATATATACACACACAGATGTGTTGGCATGATGTATAATACATACATTGTATTATTTCAGTACATTTCTTTATCATTGTATTGTGTATTAAGTATATTTATATTGTATTATATTCTGTGTGTGTTTTGTATATAAATTTCTAAATTACGTATTTATTATTTTTATCAAATGCCGCAAGGCTTGGCAGGAGTAATCTGGCAACCCTACATGGGCAGTGTCGAAAGCCAGTTGACACCTGACGTTCACGTCTCCCGCACGCTTGTATATTGTGTTCGTGTCATTTTGTCATTTGGCTATATTATATAAATATTCATTGCCTCTTGAATTTCATTAGCCACCCAGAATATTTGGTGGCAGCACAAACTTACTAATCTTATTACAAAGACTAGAACTATACTTTCATATGAAAAGACTACGAAGTGACTTTGATTTGCGTACCGGCTTATACGTAACATTTTGTGTTCTTGGGCTGTGTTTTCTCCCCATTTTTTTCGTTCCAGCCAGGTATTTTCAGTGAATATGAACTATTAAAAGACATTATAGTACTCTGGACACTGTCTTCAGTTGTATTTCGGCGCAGGCCGGTTGCCGTCAGGTGATTTTTTTCCTGCTATTCCTGGACGCCATCGTCGCCTGTCCTGATCATTGCTCCGTGGGTACCCTCAGCAGAAATTGCGCCTGGATGGTGAATTAGACATTTTATTTCCTCCAGGAGAGGCCAAAGTTAAATCTGTGAAGACCGGTTAAGTGACGCTTCCCTGCTCGAAACCGTGACGTCATAATTTGAATGTTGGAACTGTCGCTGGGCGACGCATGCTTAATTACGTATACGTATTCCAATGCTTATGTTATATGCATTATATTTTTCATGCTTGTATGATTTATGTAAGTTTTTGGTGACGTCATTTGTGTACTTTGAATTGTTACCCCGGAATGTTAGATTCTCGTCGCCTATACCGTATGTCTATACTTACGTATTGTGCTCTATTGTAGTATTAAATTTTTGCTATTTACGGTCCTCCTATAAATTTTTTCTCATTATTGATGTATGAATGGCATTAATGTCAATGCTTGTTTCTGTAACTTATGTCATTGTCCGTGTGATTCACTATATTATTTTTTTTTACATTTCATATTGGTGTTAGTGTTTTCTTATGCTTCTAAGAAGTGGGACAAAGTTATCATCTCCCACCATGTCTAAATCGAGGCCTTCGTTTCTCAGCCCGACATACTCATCTGAGCCAATGGGAAATAGGGTAACATTACTGCATCAGAATCCAACTGTGGTCCCTTTTTCTGGGATAGACCCTAATTATAGGGCTGCTGTATTTATCCGTCAATGTGAGGACGCAATCGTACAGTCGAATGTTTCGACGGGGCCTGAGAAGATCTCCTTTGTGAGGTCCCAGATTGTGCCACATTCTTTTGCTGCAGAGCTCCTCTCGGCTTCATGTTTAGATCCTAAACTTCTAAACTATGATTATGACACCTTTAGGGCTAATTTTCTTAAAATTTTCGCAGATAATCTTGGTGGTGATGCGTTCCATTGGTGCTACAAATTGGCTGATACTCTCGTATCCAGACTGGGTACTATGGATTATCGTCGGGCGCAAGCCCAGGCCAGTATCCTTGCAGTTGAGGCATTTGAATCATTGTCCCAGTCGGACTGGGTAGAGAAAGGTAACATTTCCATAGATAGATTTCGCATTATCGTAGAGTTTCTTCTATATATTCTTTTTTTGGTTCCTTCTGAGAGACGAGCAGCGTCTTCTCTCAAGTATAAGCCTGATGACACTCTACTGTCCTTTGCATCACAACTTTCACGTAAACTGGGAGAAGTTCCATCTAGCTCTTTGTGTATTAGCAATGCTCATCAACAGGGTCATGTCCCTTATTCTCCTCAACTCCCTCAATCTACAGTTACACCCCCTCCCCTGTTGTGTACTTTTTGTAACAGGTCTGGTCATTCCAGCGATTTTTGTTTCCGCCGTAGGCGCCAGGTACACAAGTCAAAACTGTCCCCTGTTGGTAGGAGTGTACCTACTGTTTCTTCTAATCAATCGCAAGACCTTTCCAGAGTAGAGCCTCCAGGTAGACTCAGTTATTGCCATATTCATGGTCAGTGTAAACATTCGACTGATCAATGTTTCAAGGTTTTGAAACTTAGGGAGGAGACGTCTCACCAGCCTCGTCAATCCCATTTTCCCCAGCGCATGTTTCCCAACCCCAAGAGTTGACCAGCAATGTTCGGTCTCAAATAATTCCTTTTGTGGTTGTTGAATCTTCTCAATTACTTACCTTTCAATTTTTCACTAGGGAAACGCCTATTTCAGTCACTGTAGATACTGGTGCAGAATGTAGTCTGTTAAGTAGAAAGGCTTACTTTGCCTTGCGAGAATTGTATAATCTCCCTTTATCTCCCTTTTGTAATAATTTGCATTCTGTGCAAGGCTCTCCCTTGCTTGTTCTTGGATCAGTTTGTCTTCCTTTACATATTTCCACGCATGCTACAGTATTCAATGTCACTTTTGCTGTTGTCTCTGGCATTGCCCTTAAGTGTGATTGCCTCCTGGGTATTGATGCTCTTACAGCTCATAGCATAGATATTTCTCCTAGTCGCCGTGTAGTGACTTTCGGCAAAGTTGATATCTCTGCTTCGGATAGGCCAGTTTCAGTTTGTGATTCTTTTGTGCCTGTCCCAATTTCTCAGACCTCTTCCCCTGTTGCTCATTGTGCTGCTGTTGTTGTAGGAGAGCATCTTATTGAACCTTCAAGTTCTGTTCGAGTTCCAGTGCGCGTCTCAGGTGCCCCAATTGGGTCTGACGTTCTCTCTTTGCCTGATTCTATTCGTATTCGTCGGCTTGCCCTAGAAGGAACTCTCTCCACTATTCGTGAGGATCACGTTACCACAGCGATGGTAACCAATGTTACGGGTGCTCCTATTTCTCTCTCTCCTGGCAGTCACTTAGGCTCCTTTGAGGTGGTACGCGTTGCTGCTTTCCAAGATTCTCCTATTATAACAGCTTCTGTTCTACAATCTCCTCCAACACGTGACCCTGCTCGCGTAGCTTCTGAACTTGCCACATTTGTAGGCGAAACTGATTTTCCTAAAGAGACACCTCGTCTCCTTGACCTGCTAGTTACCCACTGTCAGACTTTGGCTTTACCAGGTGATCCGTTAGGGGTTACGGATCGTATGGTTCATAGAATTGACCTTCAGCCAGGCACTCGTCCTGTTTACGTCCCCTCTTACAGGTTGCCTCACTCTCGTCGGCTTATAGCCCAGTCCTTGGTTGACGATTTGTTGAGTGAAGGTGTTGTACAGGAGTCCCACTCCGAGTGGAATTCGCCTCTTCTCCTGGTGCCTAAGAAGGATGGATCTTTTCGTCCTGTGGTTGATTATAGGAAAGTCAATGAGGTCACTCTTCCTGATCATTATCCTCTGCCTATCTTAAGCGAGCTTCTTCAGTCCATTGGCAATGGTAATACAGTGTTCACCACTTTAGATTTAAAAGCAGGTTTTTGGCAGATACCCCTGGAGGAGAAGTCTCGTAAGATCACGGCCTTCTCGACTCCCAATGGGCACTATGAATGGCTTCGTTGCCCCATGGGTTTGCGGAATGCTCCTTTGACTTGCCAGCGTTTAGTTAACTCTATATTTCATGGCTTAATTGGGAATGGACTTTTTGTTTACCTGGATGATTTGATTCTTGTTTCCAAAGATGTGGAGAGCCACTTTTCTAAGTTATCCATGGTTTTGCAACGGTTTGCTGAAGCTGGGTTAAAAACTCAACTTACCCAAGTGTTCCTTTTTCAAGGCTAGTATCCAGTTTCTAGGTCATGTTGTAGACAAACATGGTATCCATACCACTAGTGAAAAGATCAAGGCAGTCAGAGACTTCCCTGTACCGAAGTCGGTTGAAAATGTACGGTCCTTCCTTGGACTTGCAGGATACTATCGTGCATTCATTAAAGACTTTGCTTCAATTGCTTCCCCCCTCACTCGCCTTCTCAAGAAGGACTCTTCCTTCCAGTGGCGTGATGTCCATCAGACAAGTTTTGATTCTTTGAAGCTTGCTCTTACTGAAGCACCTGTATTGGCTTTCCCTGATTATAGTATCCCCTTTACTATTTGTACAGATGCTTCTGGTACAGGTATTGGAGCTGTACTTATGCAACAAGTAGAAGGAAGTAGACCTCATGTTATTGCATATGCTAGTCGCATTCTAAACAAACCTGAGTCCCGTTACTCTGTTACTCATTTAGAGGCCCTGGCTGTGGTGTGGGCTTTAAAGCACTTCCGTGAGATCATTTTTGGATATCCTATTACAGTCTACACTGACCACACTGCTGTCACTCAGCTTTTCCAAGGAAAGAATCTGTCAGGTCGCCTAGCCAGATGGTTCCTCACGATTGAGGAATTCAATCCAACCCTAAAGCATTTGCCCGGGCGAGCTAATCATGTTGCTGATGCACTTTCACGGAATATCCCTGTTGCTGCTGTTACCGTGATTAATAACTTTTCCCTGCAGGATCTGGTAAAAGCTCAGCGTGAAGACCCTGTCTGGTCTGCTGTCATCTATGCTTTGGAGTCTGGTGATGATTCCACCTTACCAGATTTACCAGTACCTCTGTACCAATTTTCCCTGCAGGACGAAGTTCTCATTCGCAATGTGGAAGTGTTTGAGCAGGATGTGGCGCAGCTAGTGATCCCTGAGTCTCTAGTTCCCATTGTTTTGTCCCTTGCTCATGATGCCCCTCAGGCTGGTCACCCAGGTCGTGACAAAACTCTGGCTATGGCACGGAAGAAGTATTATTGGCCTAAAATGCGACTAGACATTGCCTCTCATGTGGCCCGGTGTAGTCCTTGTGCCCAGAACAAAGGTTCTACGAGCACTGCTCCCATTTTAGAGTACCCTATTCCTTCTCGCCCTTTTCAGACTATAGCTATAGACCTTTTGCAACTGCCTCGTAGCACACAGGGCTCTGTGTATGTCCTTGTATGTGTGGATCATTTTAGTCGTTTTGTGGTCCTAGCTCCCTTACGTAACAAATCTGCACTAGTTGTAGCACATGCTTTAGTTTCCCATGTGTTGTGTCCATACACCACTCCTTCGGTGCTCCTTAGTGATAATGGGGCTGAATTTAAGAACGAGGTTTTGGCAGGCATTTGTGCACGTTACGGCATTAAACAAACTTTTGTTACTGCTTATCATCCGGCGTCCAATGGGCTTGTAGAGAGGACAAACAGGAAAATTTTGGAGATCTTACGTCACCTTGCTACTCATTTTCATGAGTCTTGGGAGGATTGGCTTCCCCATGTTAGTGCTTGTATCAACAGCACCATAAACGCTTCCACGGGAAAAACGCCCCACTATGTTGTCTTTGGATCAGAGAAACGACTCCCTTATGACATGCTTGACAGTCCTGCTCGTCCCCTCTACAATGTGGATGACTACAGTAAACTTCAGAATCATGTGCTGCATGATATTTATGCGTCTGTTAAGGACAAACTTGTTATTTCCAAGGCTGACATGTTAAAACACCAACATGGTCGTGCTAAGCCTGTGAACATCATTGTTGGGGATCATGTCTTTAGGAGCATGCCGGACCGCCAATCCAAACTAAATTGTAAATTCACAGGTCCCCTTTTAGTAACAGAACAGCTCCATCCCAACAAATTCAGGGTTTTTGATCCATCTACGGGTCTTAGTGAGATTTGCCATTCTGACAGGCTTAAAAAGACGCAGGTGCCCATACCTGCATTCACCCAACCTCCCCCAACACTCAATGTTCCCATTGTATCACCCATTGTGGGCCACTCGTATCATCTACGTTCACGAAGTGCTAGGCCTTGATGGTCGAGTGAGCTTCTTGTATGTATTTTTGTGTATTTGTATGTAATTGGATTGTGAAGTTTTGTACCCCTAGCCCGTACTATTGTAAATTGTGTATTTTCTTGGGCGCAGACTCATTTGGGTTTAGCGTACCTGTGGTAGGGGATGTAATCTTTGTTATATTTGCAAACTTATTTTTCTGCCAATGGTGTTTTGTTCTTCCCATTGTCCTATGTCTATTGTCTAATTCATGTGTATTTTGTATATTGTGTATTTTGTATTGTTTCATATTTCATGTCCCGGACGTCCGGCAATTGTCCTATGTATTTTTTTTTTACTGGCGCCAGTACATTTCTTTATTCAATTATGTATATGTATTTGTGTATATGTTTTGGGTGTGCTTAAGTTCCATGTGTGCCACACTTCTGTCTGCCACTTGTGCGTGTAGTTTGTGTGTGGCTTGCCTGTATTTGTACTCTGCCTCGGTCATTTTTTTTCTTGATTGCTCGGTGTGGGCACCGAGGGCGCGGGCCGAGCGATGTGTTGGCATGATGTATAATACATACATTGTATTATTTCAGTACATTTCTTTATCATTGTATTGTGTATTAAGTATATTTATATTGTATTATATTCTGTGTGTGTTTTGTATATATATTTCTAAATGACGTATTTATTATTTTTATCAAATGCCGCAAGGCTTGGCAGGAGTAATCTGGCAACCCTACATGGGCAGTGTCGAAAGCCAGTTGACACCTGACGTTCACGTCTCCCGCACGCTTGTATATTGTGTTCGTGTCATTTTGTCATTTGGCTATATTATATAAATATTCATTGCCTCTTGAATTTCATTAGCC
>NC_134781.1:50980688-50988188 GCF_046742065.1 Oratosquilla oratoria | reverse complement strand
GATGTGACTTGATCAGAATTTGCTAGGACTAAATCTTGCACATAGGATTCCAACTAAATTTTCATCTCAGATAATTTCAAATGAGATTCTCTAAACTATCTGTAATTTCAGAGATCAGTTCCTCAATGTTCTTTACACCTGTTTATAAATTAGAGATTTTTGCAACTTTCTCATTCAATTCATTTATAGATTTTTTTTAAGTCAGCAAGGAAGGCAAAACTGGATATTACCAACCCGGCAAGAGCTCCTAAAGTTACCACTAACATACTTCTCTTTTGTCTACCATTTCTTTTGAAGTTTGAATCTATGACATCAATTTTATGTTCTATCTCATTTATCTTACTTTCAATTTTCTTTTGAACATTTTTACTAGAAATGTTCTCTTTTAATAATTTCAAATTTACTCTCAAGGAGCCAACATTCTCCTCAATTATAGTTATGTTTTTATAATCAAGAACTATTCTGATAAGCTTGTCTACCATTATCAGGTTACCTTGATGTTGTACCAATGCTCCAGGACGAATTGGATTCCAGTTCAGGGCACTCACCAAAGACAGTGGTATTAAAATGGCAGTCTTTATCCGTAAAATTATCAAGATTAATATTCAATTTCCGTATGATATTATTAACATATCCCCTATACTCCTCTGTGTTTAGTGTTTCTTTGAAAATGATATAATTATTTTCAAAAGCATTTTCATAATCAAATTGTATCCTAACATTCTTCATATCATCTATGTGATTAATTGACAATTACGATTGGAAAGACTTCTGTAGGACCTCTCATTGCTAGTAAAGTGTTCAATAAACCTATTCAAATATTTATTGATACAGAATCTGTAGTTAATGTTATAACTAGTAGAGTTTTTAACCAGTTGAAACAGGGCGTGAAAATCTTTTAACCAATCCATTATTCATTGCAAGGAGTAACTGGAAATCAGTTAGAAACATTAGGTAAGGTTGAACTAGAACAACCCGCAGCGCAGGGATACTTAAATTATTTTAGTCCTAGGGGAAATTCGAACCCGGGTCGCGTAGTGGCAGCCGGGAATTCTATCAACTGCGCCACGTGTGTGTGTGTATGTGTGTGTGTGTGTTTGTGTGTGTGTGTGTGTGTGTGTGTGTGTGTGTGTGTGTGTGTGTGTGTGTGTGTGTGTGTGTGTGTGTGTGTGTGTGTGTGTGTGTGTGTGTGTGTGTGTGTGTGTGTGTGTGTGTGTGTGTGTGTGTGTGTGTGTGTGTGTGTGTGAATACGTGTGTTTGTGTGTATGTGTGTGTGTGCGGGTCTGTGTAAGTGTGTCCATTTTAATTACCACCATGAAAAGATCTCATGTAATTTCTAATAACCACATTAATATTAGTCACGCATATACGTAGGTAACAATGCCCCCCAAGCTACGTAGAAAAGACGAAGTATTGATTAAGTTCTCTCAAAGAAAGATACAATATTAAGATGATCTAAGTCATCCATATTTGTCAAGCATACAAACCGTCATCTATATAATTTGTTGACACAAATTTAATACAATAAAAAATAAACAATGCAGCCAAGACTCACTTTTGATGAATGATGACTGTCCTCTGTCCAAACTATTCAAACACATAGGGCAAGGTGATTATGTCGGATGAAGTTATACGTCAAGTAACAAACATCTTATGTTTTCTTAATTTAAAACTGAGGGTGGAAAAAGAGGAGAAAGAGGAAGAAGGGGAGATATAGAAAGAAGGGGGAGGGAGACAGAACATCCACTTCCAGGGATTGTGACTAGGTGATGAAGGAAGAAGAGAAGGAGGACGGGGAGAAAGAGAAGGGAGAGAGGAAAGATGAGGAAAATGAGGAAGAGGAAGAGGACGAGGAGGGGAGGAAGGAAAATGAGGTGGAGGAGGAGGAAGAGACATTGAAACAGATAGAGAGACGATAAAGAGAAGGAACGATGTAGGACGAGAAGAGCAAGATGAAGATAGGAAGTAGACGAAAGAGGGAGAACAGTAGAAGATCAAGAGGAGGAGGAGAAAAGTAGGTAGTGGATTAAAACAAAGATGACGAAGATTACTAGGGAACGAAAGGGGAAGAAGAAACGATAGAAGATCAAGAGAAGAAGGAGGAAGAGGAGGAGGAAGAGGACGAGAAGGAAAAGGAGGAAGAGGAGCAAGAGGAGAAGGAGGAGGAAGAGGGAGAGGAGGAAGAGGAGGAGGAAGAGGACGAGAAGGAAAAGGAGGAAGAGGACGATGAGCAAGAGGAGAAGGAGGAGGAATAGGGAGAGGAGGGAGAGGAGGAGGAGGAGAAAAGGAAGAGAAAGGAGTATGAGGAGAAAGAGAAAAGTCTGTAGAGAATTAAAACAAAGAATTCGAAGATGAGAAGCATGATAATGTAAAAAAAAATTAGGAAGAAAAGAAGAATAGGGTGAGATGGAAAGGAGGAGGGAGAATGGAAGAAAAGACGAAAGAGAAAGAAAAAAGTTATTAAAAGAAAAAAAAAAATGAGTGCATGATATAGAGAGCAAGGATGATGTAGAAGAAACTAAGAGATCGTGAATGAAGGGAATGAAGTGAATGAAATGAACAAAGTAAATGAAATTAATGAAGTGAACAAAGTGAATGAAGTGAACAAAGTGAATGAAGTGAAGGAAACAAATGTAGTGAAAGGGGTGAATGGAGTAAATTAAATAAATGGCGTGAATGAAGGGAAAGAAAGAGATAACGAATGAAGCTAATTAAACTAATGAAGTGATTAAAACAAATGAAATGAATGAAGTGAATTGAAGTGAATGAAGTGAATGAAGTGAATGAAGTGAATGAAGTGAATGAAGTGAATGAAGTGAATGAAGTGAATGAAGTGAATGAAGTGAATGAAGTGAATGAAGTGAATGAAGTGAATGAAGTGAATGAAGTGAATATTGCAGTGAAAGAATCGCAAGATTTGACTGAAATGGAGTGAATAAATAAAGAAGAGGAGAATGAAGAGAAAGTGGCAATATATATCTTGGTTTTGAACAGTCTGGGATACGAGACTGACGAATCTCAGAACCTTGAATAAAAAATAATAAAAGAGAGAGACACACACACACACACACACACACACACACACCCTAACACACACACACACACACACACACACACACACACACACACACACACACACACACACACACACACACACACACACACACACACACACACACACACACACACACACACACACACACACACACACACACACACACACACACACACACACACACACACACACACACACACACACACACACACACACACACACACACACACACGCACGCACACACACACACAATCACATGCACACACACTAATACGTATACACACACAAGAAGTCAGACAGAGAAGTACAAGTAGACAGACAGAGAGAAATACAAAGGGAGAATGAAGTGGAAGGCAAGGAATATGTACTGACTAGCAAGGGTCATGAAACGAGAAAATGAGTAATACCAGAGGATCTCTAGTTCGGAGAGAGGAAGGAGAATTTTTTTATTACGAACGAGAAGAGTGGTCCGGTTCGGGTGGTTGAAGATACTGCAAGAACTAGAAGACCATCTAGAAGACCTTTTTTTATATAAAGAACGGTGATGATGTAAGAACTAGAAGACTAATAAAAAACCATATACTACTTTTGTGACAAAAGAACAGTGAAAAAGAGAGTAGTCTAGCTCGAAACACCAAAGACAAGTGAGAGACAATCTACCTCTTTGAGACAATAATTGGAGAAAAGAAGAGCGGCACATTTGAAGGCGTTGTAGGTACTACAAGAACTGAAGGACCACTGGGAGACCATCTAGCTCATTTGAGATAAAGAACGATAAATAAAAAACTTCTGTACCTTGGTTCTTCTGTGGCAGTAAGGTTTCATGGAGGAGTCAAGACATCGGTTTGATCCGAGAGGTTGGCCTTCAGATGTACAAGGTTATCTGATATTATAGGGAAGGATTGTGTAACCGCGATAAAGAATTGGTCTTTTCACTCCGGGGACCATGACCCGATTTAACGTCAATAGTGAATTACACTGATCAAGCAGAATGATTAAAGTATTTTTGACATGAGGGAGGGTGGGGTTCGATAAACTCAGTATCCCACTCCCATGTAGTGGGAAGCGAGAAATATCTGGTAGGGCAAACCCCTGTAGTTTGCAGTAATCTGGTGTTTTTTTGTTTTTGTTTTTGTTCTCTTTCTTTCTTTTTTTTTGGGGGGGGGAGAGGGCGTTGATGTTGGGTCTCCCTCCCGCCTGGCCAGTGATATCGGGAACCAACGCAGCAAGCCCGCATCGGGTCCCGAGAATCAAACTCACGACCGCCTACTCATGAGTTCAAGGCGGTAACCAGTGGGAGAGTTGATATTCCTTTACTGCCCCAGTAACTGTATTGGGCCAAAGCACAGAAACATAGAAATAGCATTGCAATGTATAATCATATGTCAGAGATGATTTTCATTTCAATTGGAAACATACGCCAGGGGGTACATTGCTTCACTCGCATGCCGTCACAATCTTTATGGTTTCTCTGATCAAGGTCTCATGCAGACACCCTTCCAATTCCAAACAACTCTCGGCAGGAACTATCAACCTGACCTAGGCAGGAGTTCTGTGGGTTTCTCCTTCGGTTCTTCCACCAAGGACTGTCTCTTTAGGAGAGAATCCTGTGAGTGGGATCAACATTAAGTATAAGTAAGCGTGCCAGATGGCCATATAACTGGAACAATAAGCACAGGGAGACAGACGCTGCCACACCATGAACACAAAGTACAATAACTACAAAAGTTGCATCCTGACATGCATTGCAAATGAAGATATGGATGAAAAAGACCTCTCCCCTGTATGTACATATAGCCAGGACAATGATCTATCATTAATACCTGTCGTAAATAAGAAATAGAGAAAAAAAAGACAGGTAGGGAATACAGAGAAAATTGGGAGTAGTATAAGAAAAAGAAAAGAATTGTATGAACAATGCCAATGCGTAAGAAAGGAAAGAAAAAGAAAATTAAATATTAGGAGGAAAAAACAGAAGTAGGTGAGGAGAAGCAGTACGAGAAGAAGGTAAGATAGAAGCAAGAGGAAGACAAGAATAGGAGAAGGAGGAAGAGAAGGTGATGGAAAGGCAGCAGGAGGACAAGGAGGAGCAGGAGGAGGACAAGGAAAAAGAGGAAGAGCAGGATGAGGTTAAGGATGGGTAGGAGAAAAACAATGAGTAGAAAGAGAATATAAGAACATAAGAATGGAGGAGACTAGAGGATACCATCAGGCCTACACTGGGCACGTCCATCTCCCTTACCACCTGTCATACCTATCCATAAAGTCATCCAATCTTCTCTTAAAATATTCAATTGTTTCAGCGCTCACTACATGGGTACTAAGTCTATTCCATTCGTTAACCATTCTGTTGGTAAATCAGTTCTTGCCTATGAGGAGGGAGAGGAAAAATGAAAATCGAGCTGACGGAATAGGAAAAAGAAAACCAAAAGGAATGAGGAGAAATAAAATGGAGGAGGAGGAGAAGGAGGGGAAGAAAAAAGAAGAGGATCATCAATGGGAGAAGACTGAGAGAAAGAAAGAAGAAAGGGGAAATATGAAAAAGGCGAATCAACAGAAGTTCAAGGAGAATGAGAAGGAGTACAAAGAGGAGGAGGAAAAGGAGGAGTAGGAGGAGGAGGAGGAGGAGGAGGAGGAGGAGGAGAAGGAGGAGGAAAATTCATGAGCCAGAACTTATTGTCTTGTTCCTGTAAGCATTGTGGAACTCCTCGCTAGACAAAAGTTAAAGTGACGCCATAGAGGGGGCGGTCTTCCACCCTCGCGCCATCTCGCGACTCCTCCGCGCGGGCTGTCACTCAACATATCTCAGACCGACGGCCCAGGCCACCCGCCCTCTGATGGTAAGAGTCTGCATATAGTGTTATTTATCTGAGTACTTTGTCTTTGTCGGTGGCAGTGTTTTTTTTTTTTTATGTCACTTTTCTGTATATCAGTCACGTGATTTGTTTTATTTTCTCTTTTTTATTTTTATTTTAACTTATCTTATTCTGTTTTTTATTGTTTTATTTGATTTGATTTCATATTATTTTGTTGAAATTTTATTCTATCTTATTTGGTTGTATTCTATCTTATTTGATTTTATTTACATGCTTTATTTATTAATTTTTATTCTACTTTATTTTATCTTATTATATTGTTATATTCTATTTTACTTTATTTTATTTATTTCGCTTTATTATGTTTTGTTTTATTTAATCATATGTTATTCTATTCTATTCTATCCTACATAATTTTCTTTATTTTTAGGAAATAGTCGTGGTCTCGGCAGACGAAGAAATTTGTAATTCTATAAAACAATGTCTAGAAACAATTTTAGAAAAAATTATGTTTATGGCAAGCCAGTTTTCAACAAAATGTTTTGATGCTCTCTTTCTTAAAAAAGAGAAAGGTAGAAAGAGAAAACAGAGTAATCTTCATTGTTAGATCCATGAAATTAAAGCTTTCATATTCTGATATGATTAGATAGATAAGAATAGAATAGATTATATATTTTTCCGGATAAGTTGTTTGTTTGATCTTTTATTCATATTTGAATTCGATTAAAAGAACGCATTCAATAGAAATTTTTTCTTCTAGTAAAACCTCAATAAGGTTCTTTTATCATATATTTTTCTCAACATAAAAATATCTGAACTAATACTATAATGCCGTGTAGTTTTGATTAAACTATTTAATCTTTTTTATATTTTTATACGACTTTGCTTTATTGTAGTGGAATGATCAACAACTCAGACTCTTTTCAATTTAAATCTACAATAGAAATAGAAATAAAAGTATCAGTTCGTTGGTAATCCGCAAACAAGTAAACAAACTTTTGTCTTTCAGTGTACATCAATATCATGGTGGTGGTGTCCGTCGTTGTCTGTAGGGATTTTTTTTAATACAAAATCTCGGATAAAGGCTTTTGCAAAAACTTCCCAGAACTCTACACTTCCGGTTCTGAATGCTGGAAATAAGATGAAGAAGTAGATATAAAAAAGCTACTAACGTGGCAAGTTGGTTTTGGCGCGTACTCCTGGGCTCGCCACTGTCCACGAGGCTGCCATTGTCAGGCACCATGCCTTTCACGGGCCATCCTTTTCGTGGGTTTTCCCAGCATCTTCAAGGGTTAACTCCACCCCATATGAGGTCACGTGATTGTGGCCCTAGGAGGCGATTGGACAGTGCCCATAGGCAGGGAGCCCTCTGGCATCCGATGTGGGCCGGCCCGGGAGACAGCCACTTAGGTCTATGCAGGTAAAGAAGCCAGTCACGGCGTGCGTTGCTCCAAAAGTAAGGCTTTGCTCCATCAAAGTGTAAGTACATCTTGCCATATCCGCAGTTTACACAATAAAGTAGAGCCAACACGCAACAGTGTTTTTGTCAGCCTCACACCCGCTCATACTACAGACTACCATACTAACTCAGTCGGAAGCGTGCTGGTCTCGCACACGCTAAGTTGTGGG
>NC_134781.1:50922732-50947688 GCF_046742065.1 Oratosquilla oratoria | reverse complement strand
CCTGGCAGTGAGAAGGAGTGTAGAGGAAAGGGAGCCTTTTGGATCGATTTAGAGTGCATAGAGGATTTGGGAAGAAATGGTAATGTGATAGTATGGGATAACTTAATGCTAGGAGTAGGAAATTGTCCAATCGATGGAGTGGTTGGGAAATGTGGAGTTCCAGGAAAGACAGGTAGTGGAGAGTTGATGGTGGAAATGTGTCAAGAAAGAGAGTTGATGATAGCAAATACAGTGTTTCGGAAGAAGTCAAGCATAAGTACACTTGGGAGAGGGTGTTGGAGGGAAGGGTTGGTAGATAGAGCGCTAAGGGATTATGTTGTGGTAAATAGGATTATGATAGGAAGCGTTAAGGCTGTCCATGTGCTAGGGGAGAGGGTGGGGGAATATCAGATCATTTTTTGGTGGAAGGTAAGTTGAAAGTGGAGGATAGATGGAGAAGAGGAAAGGGACAAAAGGTAGGGAGGTTCTTAGAGTGAACTCTTTGAATGAGAAGGAAAAAGGAGAAGGAGTACGGAAAGAAGCTGAAGGAGGAGTGGGAGGGAGTAAAGGGTAGAGTAGCGCTAGGTGTGGAGGAGGAATGGGGATGGTTCAAGGAGGGAGTCATAAAGTGTGCAAGATGGTGTGTGGAACAAGAAGGACAGGGGGAAATAGAAGAAAGGGTAGTGAATGGTGGGATGAGGAAACAAAAAAGGTTGTAGAAGAGAAGAAGCGAGCTTTCACAGATTGGTTACAAAATAGGACGAGGGAGTCATATGAGAGGTACAAAGAAAAGAAAAGAGAAGTAAAGCAAAAGGTAAAGGTTGCAAAGAGGAGAGCAGATGTGAAATGGGGTAAGAGTTTGACAGAAAAATTTTAAAGTAATAAAAAGATGTTTTGGAAAGAAATTAAGAGAGGAAGAGGAGGCGAATCAAGTAGAGAAGAAAAGGTAAAAGGTGCAGATGGAGAGATGATAATGGAAGAGAAGGCAGTAAGGGGAAGATGGGCAGAATATTTTAGGGAGTTGCTAAATGTGAAGGAGGATAGGGAAGGAAAGATAGCTGCAGTGGGAAATGCGAAGAAAATGAGAGTGATGAGTGAGGAGAATGGAGGAGAAATAAGGAAGGATGAGGTGAAGGCAGTTGTTAAGATGATGAAAGCAGGTAAGGCACCTGGTCTGGATGGATGCCATGCGGAATGTCTGAAAAAGGGAGGTACAGTGATGGTGGACTGGTTGGTGAGGTTATTTAATGTTTGTTGGAGAGAGGGTAGAGTGCCGGAGGACTGGAGGAGTGCCTGTATAGTTCCTCTTTACAAGGGAAAAGGGGACAAGTGTGAATGTAGTAGTTTCAGAGGGATTAGCTTGTTGAGTGTAGTTGGGAAGGCTTATGGGAGGATCTTGGTTGAGAGGATTAGGAGAGGAACAGAGGAGTAATTGGTGAGGAACAGTGTGGATTTAGGACAGGTAGAGGTTGTGTAGATCAGATCTTTGTGGTAAGACAGATATGTGAGAAAGCTATAGGAAAGGGGAAGGATGTTTTTTTGGGCTTTTATGGATCTGGAAAAGGCTTATGATAGGGTAGACAGAAAGGCACTGTGGGAGGTTATGCAGATATACGGGATAGGAGGAAAGCTTCTGGGAGCTGTCAAGAGTTTTTATGAGAATAGTAGAGCTTGTGTCAGGATTGGAAATGGAGAGAGTGAGTGGTTCGAGGTAAAGGTGGGACTTCGTCAAGGATGCGTTATGTCACCCTGGCTGTTCAACTTATACATGGATGGGGTGGTGCGAGAGGTAAATGCAAGGGTAGTGGGTCAGGGATTGGAGATGGTTAAAGAAAATGGAGAAAAGTGGGAGGTGAGCCAGCTGTTGTTTGCGGACGACACTGCGCTTGTGGCAGGATCGGAGGAGGGATTGAGGAAGTTGGTGGCAGAGTTTGGGAGAGTATGTGATAGAAGAAAGCTAAAGATAAATGTGGGTAAAAGTAAGGTGATGAGATGTACAAGGGGTGAAAGGGGCAGTAGACTGGAAGTGAGCATTAAGGGAGAGCGACTGGAGGAAGTGGATAGTTTTAGATACTTGGGTGCAAATGTGGCAGGAAAAGGTGGAGTGAAGATGGAGGTAGAATGTAGATTGAGAGAAGCGAGTAAATGCCTTGGTGGATTAAAGAGTGTAATGAGGAATAGACATTTGGGAATGGATGCTAAGAGGAGACTGTATGAAGGAGTGATTGTGCCAACAGCACTGTATGGGGCAGAAACATGGAACATAAGAGAAGAAGAGAGAAGGAGTTTGAATGTGTTTGAGATGTGTTGTCTGAGAAGTATGATGGGGGGTTTCTAGGCTAGATAGAGTGAGAAATGAGGAGGGGAGGAGGTGAACAGGGGTGAAAAGGAGCTGGGAGATAGGGTTGATGAAGAATATTAGGATGGTTTGGATGGAAAGAATGAGTGTGAAAGACTAGTAGGTGTGGAAGGCAGATGTGGAGGGAGTGAACATGAGGGTCCTAAGAGCAGGGATGGATATAAGTTTGGGTATTGGGGCGAGGGGAATGTCAGAAGAGGCGGAGAGCGGTAGAAGGGGTAATTTGAATGGTTGTCTAAGGCTGTTGTAGACAAGAGTATGGCGCGTGGGGATGGGGGTGAGGTAGTATGTGTGAGCAAAAATTGGACCCAATGATTTGTACCCTTCTATCTCTTTCTGCCACTCCCTCTGTGGATTGCATCATCTCACATATCTCTCTCTACTGACTCAGCAATCTCTCTCTCTCTCTCCTCTCTCTCTTTCTCTCTCTCTCTTCTCTCTCTCCTCTCTGTCTCTCTCTCTCTTTCCTTGTCTCCTTCTCTCTTTCCTTCTCTCCTATCTTTCTCTCTTCGTCTCTTGGTCTCCCCCTAGGAAACAAAATACATTAAGTATTACTCATATCACAAACACAATTATAAACAAATTCAAATACTATAACAAATTATAACTATAAACACATAAAAACAATTTCAATAAATCTAAAAATAAATATTGTAAACATACTCACATTTATCAATAAATCTCTATCTATGATAATCTCAAAACTCTAGAGAATACAGACTATTTACATATATAAGAACAAACACAATTATACATACTTACGATCACACACATACAAAATATAATAATAATAATATATACAAACTAAAAATAATAACACAATTAATAATTTAATAACAATAATAAATTCACTAAAAATAATACATTATAATAATAATAATAAAATAATAATAATAATAATAATAATAATAATAATAATACTAATAATAATTATTTATAATAAAACAAAATAATAATATTATTTTAATAATCTCAAATAATAATGATAATAATGATAATATATAATATTACTCTTTCTAAAAATAATTAACAAACTACTATCAATAACTATAATCATAATAATCACAATAATAAACAATATAATAATAATACACATAACAAAAAAAATAATAATAATAATAATAATAATTAATAATTGAAAATACCAAAATAACAATTTATGATAATAATAATGATAATAATAATAATAATAATAATAATAATAATAATACAAATAATAATAATAATAATAATAATAATAAAAATAATAATAAATAAAAATAATAATAATAAACTTTGTATACTAATAAATAATAATAATAAACATAATATATTATAATAATAATATAATAATAATAAATAAAAAATAATAAAATAAAAATAATAATAATTAAAATAAAATAAAAAATAATAACAATAATAAAAATAATAATAAAAAAATAAAAAAATAATAATAATAATAATAATAACCATAATAATAAATTATAATAATATACAATAATAAATAATAATAAAAATAATATGATAATAAATAATAATAAGAATAATAATAATAATAAAATATAATAATACAAAAAAAAAATAATATAAATAATAATAAATAAAATAATATTAATAATAATAATAATAAACAATATAATAACCAAATAATATAATAATAATAATAATAATAATAATATAATAATAATAATAATAAAATAATAATAATAATAATACATAATAATAATAATCCTAATAATAATATAATAATAATACAATAAAAGAATCTATATAAGAATAGTAATAATACATAATAATATAATAATAATACTAAAAATAATAATAATAAATAATAATAATAATAATAATAATAATAATAATAATAATAAAATAATAATAATAAATAAAAAGAAATAATACTAAAATAATAATAATAAATAATAATAATAATAATAATTAATAAATACTAATAATTTAATAATAATCATAATATAATAATATTAATAATAAAATAATAATAAATACTATAATAATATGATAATCTAAAATAATATAATAATAATATATAATAATATAATTAATTAATAAAATAAAAATAAAAAGAATAATAATAATAATAAAACAATAATAATAATAATAATAATAAAAATATAATAATAATAATAAATAATAATATATACAATTAATGCTAATAATAATAATAAAAAATAATAATAATAATAAATAATAATAATTATATAATAAAATAATATTAATAAATAAATTTAATATAATAAAAATAATAATAATAATAATATTAAAAATAATAATAAAAATAATAATATAATAATAATAATTAATAATAATATAATATAGTATAATAATAATGTATACTAATAAATAATAAAATATAATAATAAAAAAATAAATTAAGAATAATATAATAATAATAATAATAATATAATATATAATAATAATAATAATAATATAATAAAAATTAATATATAATTTTTATAATTTTTAAAAAATTTGAATATTATTAAAATATTAACATAAAGATAAAAGCAATGTTTTTTACATTTTCACAATATGTATATATATTAATATTAACTCAATATTAACATACATACAAAAAATCCATTAAAAAAATAAAATTTACATTACAATATTAAATAAATTTTTTTTGAAACAAAAAAAATTTATAAACACAAAATTTAACAAAAAAATACAAAATATAAATAAATAGCAAAACAATTTATAAAAAATAGAAAAAAAAAAAAATTACATACATTATCATTAGAAAAATATACATGTTTATATAATTTTATACATAAATATAAAACAAATTTTATATTAAATAAATAAGAATATATTATAGATATCATAATTTATATATTATCAATAAAAAAAATTTTTATATTATGATCATAATTCAACATGCAAAATTTTTTAAGAAAAAAAATTATTTAACACATAAATGTTATATTGAATAATATATATGAATAACATTTAAAAATATCACACTCATATTTAATATCTTATAATATTCTTATGTAATTTTATTATTAATAAAACTAAAGTTTTTTTTTTTTTTATTATTATAATATTTTTTATCAATTTTATATTCATACTTTTATCCATAATAATATTTATTTGTCATACTATTCTTTTTATCTTTCACTTTATACTAATCCAATATTTTTTTTTTTTTTTTTTATTTTATCTCTTTTTTTAATTTTATTTTTTATTGTATTTTTGGTCACTTTTTATCTTTTTCTTTTTTTATACTTTGTAAATGTTTCTTTAAATACTGCATTACTTTCTGTTACTTATCTTTATGTTTTTACTCTCTTACATTTTTTTTTCTTTTATGCCTTTTTTTTTTTTATACTTATTTATCTTTTTTTCAAAAAATATCTAATATCAAATTTATTTGTTTGTTTTTTAATTCTTTAAAATTTGTTTTCTTTTTCCTTTTTTCTTCTTTTGAAAATTTTTCTAAAAAACAGTTTTTGTTTTTTTCTTTCTTTATGTTCTTTTTATAAAACAATTTCATTTTTTTTTTTGTTTTCTAATTGTATTTTTTTATTTTTTTTTTTTTTTTCTGTTGTGTCACATAATTTTTTTTTTTTTTTTTAAAAATTGAATCCTCCAACTTTCTCGGTATCTCGTAAGTTTTTATTATTAAAATTAATAATTTTTCAAAAACAACAATCCACGAACAATTTTTGCTTATTTAATTCTTTGTATTTCTTTTTCTTTAATTTTCTTCTTTAAAAAATACTATTTTAATTTAATGATATATAGTCATTTGTTTATAATTTTTAAAGTGTATCAAATAATAACAATGATAACAATAGTAATAATAACCGTAATTAAATAATGATAGCAATAGTAATAGTGAAATATAATAACTTGATTTTTTAGTTTATATTTATCTTATTTTTTCTATTTTATTATTCTCTCATTTATTTGTTTCTTCATTTACGCATTTATTTGTTTGTTTACATATCTATTCATTTATTTATTTATTTATTGACTTATCTATTTATCCTTTATTCATTCATTTCTAATCAAGAGACTTATTGTATATATGAAACGAGACTCGAAAGTAGCCTGACATGATCCTTAGTCAGTCGAGATACACACACAGAAAGAAGAAAAAGAAACGCTGAAGGAAATCGCCTAAAAATGCTACCCCTGAGATTTCAAAGATAGTTTTGTTACTAGAATAACCACATTTTAGTCCTGTCCTTCCTCAGGTACTAGGAATATTTGCGAAATTAGATTCGTAGAAAGATTTAGCAAGGAAAATCTTTACAGGACACTGAGACAAAATTGAAAAAATAAAGATAAAAGAGCAAATGTCGGACAAAGAATTTTATTTTTGTATCATGAAAAAATCTAAGTGAATCAAAACTTTTACTAGTAACAGTACATCAAAGGAAATATACACATATATTTATACATATACCTACCTACATACACACGCACGCGCACATACACACACACACACACACACACACACACACTACAACGAACGGACGGCTTAGAAGACGTTCTGAAGAAAATTGAAGTTTGTGGATCCCAACGCAAAGAGAAGTGCCTATTGTTTTTACAGGGTGGGGGGGAAATTGCTCGTGGAGTAGTAGGAAAGTAGGGAAAGAGGAAAGGGGGAGGGATTACTGAGGGAAATGGAAGGAAATGAGGAAGGAGTAGACTTGGCCCAGGCAGACAGGCGAAAGGTAAACAAAAGGCCTCCCGACGACGACGAAATGTCTAATAAAAATGTAAAGATTAGAAGTATAGATAAGAGCAATACAGTAGAAAGTGATGAGAATATTTTCAAGGGATTTAAAGAGGGTGGGGGGGACACAACCCCCCCCCCCCCCGACTGACAAGACTAGAGGAGAAGGTTGATAAGGTGATCGAGGACTTGGAGAGTAGGTTAGGTCATATGAACACCATTTTACAAAGGGTTGAAAGATTGGAAGAACTAGAAAAGGCGAATAAAAACTTAACTGATGAAATAGAAGACCTAAAAAGACAGTTAAGAGAAGTAAAGGTGGAGAATGAGGAATTGAAGAAGAATAGTAAAGAAAACAGAGAGACAATAGCTAAAGAAACTAAGAATTGGAAAACAACCCAAGAAGGAAATAAGGTTTCATTCACTGACATAGTCAAACAGCAATTGAAAGAACATACTGAAGACTCAGTTATTAAAGTGATGAGACAAAAGGAGAATATAGTAAGAGATTTAGCAGACAAGAAGAAATGTATAATTATATTAGGAATGGAAGAGAAACACAACACAGATAGAACTACAAGAATCAAAGAGGAAAATGAAAAAGTAAGCCAATTACTAGAATCAGTTCAGGAAGATGAACCAGAAATTATGAAACAAATCGAAGAGAAATTTAGACTCGGAAAGTATAGCACAGACAAGACCAGACCAATTAAGATTAAATTCAAGTCACAAACAACGGCAGAGAATATCTTATCCAAAACAGGGAAACTAGCAACAAGTGAACAATATAAAAAGATATGGATAAAAAGGGAAATGAATAAAGAGGAAAGAGAGGAAGAAAAACAGAAAAGACTGGAAGCTAAGGCAAAAAACGAGAACAGAACGGAGTCAGAGAAAGAGAGATTCTATTGGAGAGTAGTGAACATGAAACTAAGGAAGTTCGACATACAAAAGAAAAACATAAGGGAAACAGAGAACACAATGGAAGTGGCAGAAAACTAAGAGTGTCTTACACAAATATAGATGGATTAATAACAGGATTGAATGAGCTGAATGATTATTTGAAGGAAAAAGAACCGAACATAATGGGAATTGTAGAAACAAAATTAAAAGGCCCACTACCACCCAACAGTGTAGGACATGATGCATACAATTATTGGATTAGAAACAGAGAGAAAAAGCAAGGGGGTGGAGTTATGTTCCTGACTAAGAAGGATATAAACGTGAAAGGTGTCATATATGGAAAGAATACAGTAGAGATGATTATGATAGAAGTGGAAGACAGAGATAAGAAGAGCAGAAAATTTGTGATAAATTATGTGCCTCCAAAAACAGCCTCATGGGAGGAGAGTGAACATAAAAGTATGTTAGAGGACACAAAGATAACATTAAATAAAATAATGGAAGATGGAGGAAGAATAGTTATGATGGGCGACTTTAATTGCAAAGAAATCTGCTGGGAAGAAATGACAGTAAAGGGTGGAGACGACTCATGGGGAAACGCTCTACTTGAGATGATTATTGACCACACAATGACACAATGGATACAGGAGAACACTAGGTATAGAAATGAAGAAGAACCATCGAGACTAGACTTATTAATTACATCTGAACCTAGAATAGTGGACAAGATTGAATATAAAACACCAATAGGTAAAAGTGACCACATATTGATTGAACTGGAACTTAATGAAGAAAAATATATGAAAAGAAATGAACAATATAGAAAAGGAAGAATGATGTATGAAAAAACAAACTTTGATAAAATAAGAGAATTCTTTCAACAAGAAAACTGGGAAGAAATATACAAAGAAGAAACATCAGTGGAAAAGAAATAGAATATTTTGACAAAAAATTACAAAAAAAGAGTGGAAAAGTATGTCCCAAGACAAAAACAAGAAAAAGAATATGTAAAATGCTGGTACAACAAAAGTTGTAGGGAGTTAAAAGACAAAAGAGACAAAGCCTGGACCAGATGGAAAAAAGACAGAAGACCTGAAAAATGGAAAATATATACCGGTTATAGAAATGAATATGTACAAACGTGCAGAGAGGAAAAGAGAAAATATGAAAAAGACGTCATAGAAAAATGTAAAGATCAACCAAAACTATTCTACAGATTTGTAAACAATAAACTGAAAAACAAACAGGACTTGGAGAAATTAAGACAAGGGGGAGTTGAATACACTGAGGAAATGGAAATGGCGGAAATTATGAGCAAACATTTTAAATCAGTGTTTACAAGGGAGAACATACAACCTGAAGAGATTGAATGGAAAGAGAAAGTCCCCCCTATAGAAGAAATAGAAGTATCAAAGAATGAAATATTGATACACTTGAGTAATCTTGATGTCAGAAAATCGCATGGACCAGATGAAATAGCAAACTGGATTCTGAAAGAATGCAGGAATGAACTGGCAGACAAAATACATAGCATAATAAGCAGTTCCTTGAAAGAAGGAAAAGTTCCAGAAAATTGGAAAAAAGCAAATATAGTACCTATATATAAAGGAGGAAATAAAGAAGAACCTACCAACTATAGACCAGTCTCTCTAACAAGTACAATAGCAAAAATTTGTGAAAGAATTATCAAAAATAGATGGGTAAAATATTTGGAAAAGCAACGTACTAAATCCAAGGCAATTTGGATTCAGACAAGGACGATCATGCGTCACCAATTTAATATGTTTCTATTCAAGGCTAATAGATATAATACAAGAAAGAGATGGATGGGCTGATTGTGCATTTCTAGACCTAAAAAAAGCTTTTGACAAAGTACCACATAAGAAGTTGCTTAAGAAACTAGAATCTGAAGGAGGAATACAAGGTAAATTACTAAATTGGATGGAAGACTTTTTGCAAGACAGAAAGTTGAGAGTAGTGATAAGAAACCAGCACTCAAAATGGAATGAAATAATAAGCGGTGTCCCGCAGGGAACAGTTCTGGCCCCAATAATGTTTGCTATATATATTAATGATATGGATGAAGGAATTGAAAGCTATATGAGCTTCTTTGCAGACGATGCAAAACTACTGAAAAGAGTGAAAACTGAAGAAGATTGTGAATCACTACAGAGATATCTAAATAAAGTACAGGAATGGAGTAGGAAGTGGGAGATGGAGTTCAATACAAAAAAGTGTAGTATAATGGAATTTGGAAAAAGCAAAAACAGAATAACAGGAGCATATAATTTGGGAGAAGAAGGAATAAAAAAAGTAGAACATGAGAAGGACCTGGGAGTCATTGTTATGAATAATATGTCACCTGAGAAACATATAAATAAGATTTTTGGAGAAACTTATAATTTAATAAGAACAATCAAAGTGGCATTTACATACCTGGATGAAGAAATGGTGAGGAAAATCCTAATCACCCTGATAAGACCAAGATTGGAATATGCAGCAACGATATGGTCACCAAGTACAAAAAAATGTATAAAAAAAACTTGAAAGAATACAAAGAGCAATTACAAAACTGGCACCAACACTCTCAAAACTATCATATGAAGAGAGACTACAAAAACTTGAACTACATACACTAGAGCAAAGAAGAGAGAGAGGAGATTTGATAGCTATTTACAGAATCATGAAAGGCATAGAAATTACTGACAGAGAGAATCTGATCAAATGGGATGACAGAAATACAAGAGGACACGGAAAGAAAATAAAAAAAGACAGCTATAGAAGAGATTTGAAAAAGAACAGCTTTCCTCACAGAGTAATAGACAGTTGGAACAAGTTAGATGAGAAAGTGGTGTGTGCAAAAACAATACATGAATTTAAAAATTGTTTAGATAAAATGAGAAATGAAGACGGGACCCCACGAGCATAGCTCCCCTTCCCGTAAAATACAACTAGGTAAATACAACTAGGTAAATACACACACACACACACACACACACACACACACACACACACACACAAATACACACGCTTTCAAAACTGACATATGAGCAAAGACGGTCTAAACTGAAACTACCAACCCTGGAACAAAGAGGAGAAAGGGGTGACCTATTGGCCATTTATAGAATTGTGAAAGGGATGAAAGTCTTTGATAGAGAAGAATTATTAAATTGAGATGGAAGAGAAACAAAGGGACATGAAAAGAAAGTAAAAAAGAACAGTTATAGAAGAGTTCAGAATAATAAAACAGCTTTCCGCACAGAGTGGTGGATGCCTGGAACAAATTGGATGAGTGTGTCCAAACACCATACATGACTTTAAGAACAAACTAGATGTTGCGAGATACAAAGACGGGACACCATGAGCATAGCTCCCCTTCCCATAGAATACAACTAGGTAAACACACACACACACACACACACACACACACACACACACACACACACACACACACACACACACACACACACACACACACACACACACACACACACACACACACACACACACACACATATATATATATATGTATATATATATGTATATATATATATATATACATTATATATATATATGTGTGTATATATATATACATGTATATATATATATATATGTGTGTGTGTGTGTGTGTGTGTGTGTGTGTGTGTGTGTGTGTGTGTGTGTGTGTGTGTGTGTGTGTGTGTGTGTGTGTGTGTGTGTGTGTGTGTGTGTGTGTGTGTGTGTGTGTGTGTGTGTGTGTGTGTGTGTGTGTGTACAATACTGAATGGGTCCCAGTGATTATAGATACATTTTTATCAACCACAATGCACTTTACAGATATATAAGAAAAATTGCGCTCAACTTATATCTTTCTTGATGTATTGGACTAGTCACTCGGCACCGGTAATGTTGGTCTCGCCGCATGAGAATTTTAAACGCTAGCAGCGATCACTAACGCAGCATAGTGTTCGCCACCACTCCTCTGCGCTGCTTCACATCTACGACCGCCTGTCCTAAATGAAGTTCCGAATTGACACCGGCGCTGACGTTAGTGTCCTTCTGGCGCCAGCCAGTCAACGGTCTCTGCTTCCTGCCTTACACTTGTACGTCGCCAACATCACCAAGATACAGTGTACTCGTGCAGAACATTGCAGCTGGATTTAAACCTACGCCATTCTTTTTTATGAACATTCTACGTTGTAGCCGTGTCTAAAGCCATCCTTGGCGCCGACTTTCTAAGGCACCACAACCTCATGGTTGCCATTAAAGGTCGGCAGTTAGTGGATCCCCTCACTGCCTTCTCCACTAAAGCACAAACTACGCCTGATGACAGTCTAAACTGTCTGTAATCCTCCAGGACCACAAGTTCGCCGACCTCCTCCAGGCCTTCCCAATGCTGACACAGCCGTATTCTTCAAACATGTCTGTGAAGCACCACGTGACTCACCACATCGAGACGATTGGAACACCATTCCACGCTCCCGAACATTTCAATAAAGTCAAGGCTGAATTCAAATCTCTCATGAGTCACGGCTTCATACGTCCCAGCAGCAGCAACTGGCCATCAGTACTACATATCTTCCCTAAGAAGAACGGTGATATCAGGCCCTGTGTGGACTACCGTGCCCTCAACGCCCACACAGTCAATGACATATACCATGTGCCCAACATCCAGAAGTCCTCACCATAGCTCTCTGGCTCCACCGTCTTCTCTCTGATCGACTTGTTCAAGGCCTTCCATCAAATTCCCATTCACCCAGCAGACATCACTAAGACTACCATTATAACACCTTTTGGCTTGTTCGAATACGTCAGAATGCCGTTCGGCCTACGTAAGCAGCGCAAACCTTCCAACGCTTCATTGATGAGATCCTGCGAGGATTTCCCTACTGCTTCGCCTACATCGACGACCTCCTCATAGCCAGCCCAGATGAAGCCACTCACAAACAATATCTGAAACTAAGTTTTCTCCCAGCTACGAGATTACGGCGTCTAGATCAACGTTGACAAGTCCGAGTTTGGAGTCACCTCCTCTCTCCAACAGATATCGCTCCTCTTCCAGCCAAGTGCGAGTCCATCAAGCAGTTCCCGAAGCCGTCTACTCAGCGCCAGCTCTAACATTTCCTTGAGATGCTCAACTACTACAACCGCTTCATTCCTCGCTGCTCACTCTTACTTCGACCCCTGTACGCCTTGATCAAACCCTGCAAAAGGGGACAGTCCATCACCCTCGTCTGGACACCAGCAGCCGAGACTGCTTTCCTTACCGCCAAACAAGCCCTCAGTAGCGCTGTCACGCTCTGTTTTCCTGCTCTAAACGCAAACACCTCTATCGCCACAGACGCCTCTCACGTCGGTGTTCGTGCTATCCTCCAACAACTTATTGCCATACATCGAAAGCCCATCGCCTTCTTTTCCAAGAAGTTTAACTAAGCGAAATCCAAATATGACGCCTACAATTGGGAGCTCCTCGCCATCTATAAGGCCATCAACGTTTAAGCTACTTCAGTGAGGGCCGCCAATTCCACATCTACACTGACCACAAACCCCTGACCACTATGTTCTACAAGAACAAAGACTCATACACACCACGACAGCTGCGTCACATGGACTTCGTAGCTACATCAAAGGAGTCGCAACGCCCCAGTCGACACCCTCTTTCGCAACATCTCTGCTGCCATAGCCTCTCCTATTGACTACGCCATCGCTTCAGACCAGACTAACAACACCGAGCAGCAGCAGCTCTTGCAAAACCCCGCGCTAAAAATGAAGAGGATCATGCTTCCAGGAGTCTTGGTCGCCGTCTTTGCTGATGTATCCACCAATACTCTTCACCCATACATCCCAACAAACCATCGATACCAGTTCTTCCGATACCTGCACGACATTTCTCACCCTGGAATTTGGGCATCCTAGCAGATGGTGACCTTCCGTGTTATATGGGTAAACAGCAACAAAGATGTCAGGCACTGGACACGAACCTGCATCAGCTGGCAGGCCTCCAAAGTAACTTGTCACACCACCTCTCCTGCGGCCAACTTTACACCCGTCTCGGAGAGATTCGACGACACCCACATAGACCTCGTTGGTCCGCTGCCTTACTCCAACGGCTATCGCCACCTGTTAACCCGTGTAGACCGTTTCACACGCTGGCCCGAAGCTGCACCCCTAGCATACACCACCTCCGACTCCGTCGCACACGTCTAAATCACCAAGTGGGTCTCTAGATTTGGTGTCCCACTAAACCTCACCTCAGGCTGTGGCAGCCAATTCTAATCCAATGTGTGGAACAAAATTATGATTCTCCTCGTTATCCGCCGCAGTGAAGACCTTCGTCCACGATGACCTTATAACCTGCAAACACGTCCTCGTCAGGGTGGACGCCGTCAAGAAACCATTGCAGCAGCCCTACCACGCTCCCTTGAGGGTGATACGCCGCACGAGGAAGACCGTCATCATTAATAGGCATGGTTCTACGGACGCCGTGGTCATAGACCGTGTTAAACTAGCCTACACACTAACATCAGTCCTAACACCTCCTGCCACGTCGGTGGCATCCGATACTGCTGACAACTTGTCACGCCTCAAAACAAAAATCTCGTTCCTCCTATCTCGTCACTAAGGAGGGGGGGAGTATTGTAGTGACACGTTACTATCTAAGTTCTCTCTAATATTCAGTTTTCTCGGCCGGTGTACAATTATGTAGCCTATAGTCAGCCCTTGTCTTTGACTATTATATTATGCCTTTCTTACACGGACATTGTGTTCACCGGCGAGTCATCTTGCTTATGTGTAGACTTGTTGTAATTTTATGTTAATAGAGAGGGTGAAAGTAAGATTTGAGAAACAAGAGTTTTCTTCACTTCTTCTTATCAGTACACTCTACCACCAAGTGTTTAGTGATAGCAACAATGGCATCCCCTCGCCAGCTACTACAAGACTACCAGCGAGGTCCAGCGGCTAGAAAGGCAGTCCCAGCAGGTGCTGTGAAGCGGCAAAAGTGAGACATTGAGAGGTTCTGGCCATGCACTGCAGCAGGAGTAGCTTCCAGACGTAACGGTTTACCGTGCCACTGAGATAATGTTCTTTCTGCCAAGTGGAATTGCCCCTGTGCAATGGTTCTTCCACTTAAATTAAACTCACGCACAGATGCCTGTGCAACTTATCTCAACTCTCTTCATTTCAACTCATTTCAATTGCAACCCTTTATACCGGCGATAGGGGACAGGTGGATGTTGACATTGGAAGTCCTAGTCATGAGCCTGCACATACTCGTAGGTGGCCTGTGGACCAGTGGTGCACTGCGTAACGGAGGACTTCGGCAGCATCACAAGTGAATGAGGAGCGTCCTCAGGATAGCACCGCTCGCCCTATCAAGGGAGGGGCCCAGAAAAAGTGATTTGAAGAAAGCTTACCCCAAAAAAAGTGCCAAGCTCAACATACATATAGTCCCTCTTCACCGCAAGCGCCCAAAGTTCATCAGACCAGCCTTCAACATAGCTAAGTTGCTCTAAGCCAAACATCAATAGGAGTTCAAAATCAGCCTCAACGACAAGCTCAAGACAATTGTACCCTTACCCTGTGAACCAGAAGAAAAATGGGATCAGCTGAAAGCAGTTGTGACAAAAACAACTAATACGGTACTAGGGGCCACCAAGACTGCTTGGATGAAAATGATGAGGTTGTGCAATTATTACTGTGGTTTGTGATGCGATAAATTAAAAAAAAAATGGTCAGGCCAGTATCCATAGAGAGCTCCGCAACATGCAAGACAGACAGTGGCAGCAAAAAGCCGAGGAATTGCAACTTTATGCAGACACCAACAACTATAGAATCCTGTTCAGCGCTATCAAGACCATCTACGACCCCTTGTTGTCACCCGATGGTTCGACCATCATCTAAGACAAAGAAAGTATCATAACAAGGTAGAAAGGGCACTTCAACAATGTACTTAGCAATATGTTGTCGACCAGGCAGCTTCGCAGCAAACAACTCGGAAACCTTTGCATGAGGACCTCGACCTTCCACCCAGTGAGGCTGAAATCAGGAATGCCATAGAGTAAACGGACACCGACAAAGATCCGGGAAGACATGAAATTTCCGCAGAAATATACAAGGCACTTGGGGTTACAACCATCAAAGCATACCATGATGTTTTTCTGACCATTTGGGAGGATGAATATTAGCCAGCAGGCCTCTGATGTGGAACTATAGTAGCACTGTACAAAAACAAAGGAGCAAAATTAGACTGCGGAAATTACAGAGGAATATCTTTATTCTCTGTTGCTGGTAAGATTCTGACCTGCATCCTACTTAATAAGCTCATCGCTGGCATCGCTGAGAACAATCTGCCTGAAGCCCAGTATGACTTCCCCCTGATCGTAGCACCGTAGACATGGTGTTTGTTCTGCGGCAAGTTCAGTGAAAATATATCAAACAACGGATGGACCTGACCGAAATATTCATAGACACAACAAAGGTATTTAACACCGTGAACAGAAAAGACTCATGAAGCTGGGATACCCACGCAATTTTACCACCCTGGTAAGGCTTTTCCATGATAACATAGTTGGAAAAGTCTTCTGGAGTGAGGACTATACAATCTCACTATTATCTCTAATGAAGTAAAACAGGGATGAGCACTTACTCCCGTGCTGTTCAACCTGTTCATTACTCAGGTACTACTCCACATTATGAAAGACCTTGACTTTGTTATATACACCAAATATCAATCAGTTGGGGGTGTCTTTGACCTCCGCCGTCTCTCTATTTATATAAAAAAAAATGGAAAAACTTCTTTAAGCCCTATTTGCGGACGACTCCTCATGGCACACACGGAACATCATTTACTGGTAATTGCTGACCGTTTTGCAGAGACGTCAAAGCTCTATGGTCTGACAATTACCCTAAGAAAGACAAAAGTCCTGGTCCAAGCAGTTCCGAACACAGTTCCTCCCCAACCAGACATCACCATCAAAAGAGTCAGGCTTGTATAATGATCTTCAAATACCTAGCTAGTACAATCTCTGCAGACGATTCACTGACCAATGAGATCACGTCCAGAATTCAGAAAGCTATCCAAGCACTAGGTAGATTGAAAGAGAAGGTTCTCCAACAGAGAGTCATTAGACTGTCTACAAAGCTTAAGACCTACAAAGCCGTAGTCGTTTCTTCATTAGTGTATAGTTACGCAGGCATATTAATCAACTGGAACAATTCCGCATGAGATCGCTTCGCATGATCATTAATATCCGCTGGCAGGAAAGTCACCAAGCAAATATTGCTTGACAAAGCTGACTCGAAAAGCAATGTTGTAAAAAGTTCAACTACGCTGGACTGGCTATATCATCAGAATGGATGACAGTCGTATACCCGACAGCTGATGTGTGGTGAACTCAAGCAGGGCTCACACAAGAAGTGGAGACCCAAAATGTGATAAAAAGACACTCTGAAGAATAACCTGAAATGACCCGGTATCCAACTACACGAGCTTGACGCCTCTACCTCAAACAGACCATCATAGATGTCGCTTAATTTCAAAGAGGTTAATGGCCTCGAGGACCGGCGACAACGTCCCACCACTGCAAGGGGCAGACGTCACATAGTTTTGTCTTCTTGAATCCAAACAACAAACCACCGTTATGTTACCTAAGGGTATTTGTGTGCTTCCGGCTTTGAACTCCTCCCATGTCATTGAGAGCACAGATAATGTCATCGTCGAAGTCGATGGGCTTAGAGATAATTAAAATGTGTGTGTGTGTGTGTGTGTATGCGTGTGTGTGTGTGAGAGAGAGAGAGAATGAAATGAGTGCGATTCACCACGGGTCTGATTCACGTGTTGGACTCGTGACAGACAATTACTACACTCTTGAATAAGTTCTAAATAGTTTGTACAGCCAGATATGTTGGTAATTCTGAGACCCTGTATGTATAAATGAATTAGTATGAATGTGTGAATATTTATACATACCCATGTCCCCTGTGGTACTATCGCATGAGCTTACAGCTGTCACAGCTGAGTCGCCTCGCCAGACAAGGTTCGGACAGGTAATGTCCTTCTTCCCTCGAAAGCTGGACCAAACGAAGTAGTAGCCCAAACGAAGTAATTGACGCCCGCAATGGTTGGACCAGTGGTGGGATTTAAATATTTTGTCATCCGGTTATATATATATATATATATATATATATATATCATATATATATATATATATATATATATATATATATATATATATATTTATGTATATATATATATATGTATATATATATGTATATATATATATATATATATACATATACATTAACATATACACACACACATATATATATATATATATATATATATATATATATATATCATAGCAAATAGAATTATCAATCATAGCTATTTCCCAAATAAAATATGTAAAAAATGGTTAAACATCATATAATGATGTATAGGTAATGATAAACTTAACAATATGAAGATATATCCATGTACCACAAGATATGCACTACCATGTCTAGGTTTGTCTGGCCCGTGTGCACAACTAAGCTATAAACGACACGTTATCGGATGTGATGCCAGTAGGCTATTGACTATGAGCGACTAGTAGATGGTAGTCGTTCGCCAAATTAGCAAAAAAAAACATTAGATATAGAGTATTTGTTAAAATAAAAAGACAATATTTTCAATCTAGCTGCCAGTGTAATTTCCTTGAACTATTAAGTCTTCATCTGGCAGCATTTGTAATTCAGTTATTTGGAGGAAATCGTAAATATTTCAGGAAATGAATTCGTATGTTTTAATAATATCATATGAAAGAAAACATTGTGGACAAGGGGTTATTGCTACATTTCCTTAGAATAAGTTTAGAATTAATAGTGAATATAATAATTATGAAAAAAGACAGTTATGAATAAATATAATATTATTAATTTTAATATTTTTCTACATTCTCTATCATGAAGATCAGCAGCGTATATTACTGTACTATATAGATAAAGAACTTAAAACCAAAAGGTATATCTCTATGTACCAGCATACTGAATACACATGTTTGAAAGTTGTGCTTTTTTGAATTGTCATTACTTTTCCTATAAACTATATATTATTGCTTATAGATCTCATGATTATGTATCTTTTTCAGAAGGCAATAATAGAAATATTCTATTATATATTCACTATTTATTATTTGGCATTAAATGCTACTATTCTATAAAAGAAAAAATAATAAATCAACTCTTTATCAAAGAAAAAAAATTACTGAATCTTTTAACATAATTTTTTTAATATTTTACTTTAAATATTTCCAAATGGTGACCTGATTATCACCAATGACCTTATCTTTCTTTTACTTCACCCTGAGTGATTTCTTCTAAGCCATGTCTTGACCAAAGGTGTGGGCGCCCATGAGCTAAACGGGAGACCAATTAGATTGTCATGAGATTAACTACATTCTTAACAGTAAGGCGACTTCTTTTACCTGAATATATGATATTCATTCTTGAAAACCCTCTTTCAGCCTCTGCAGAACTGACAGCAATAGCATTGATGATATTTTTAGTTTTCTGTACACTTTGAGGAACCTCAGCCTTCGCAGGGTCGCTAGAATTTTGTAAGACATTTTCCACGTAGTCCTGAAAATCATTTACACTGATTTCATGATGAAAATGTTACTAAATGCCCTCAGTCCTCTGCAGCTCTCCAAGGTACAACTACTTCCTAAATACTCCATGAATTGGGCTCGAAAAAATTAATCAGACCATGAATTTTGTCATCTCAATCATTCTTCTTTGATATTAAACTGTCACAGTTCATCACTCTCTTTTTCATATTTTCTATTACTGTTTCAAGATGCTTTTGACGAGGAAGGCCAGTGACTTTGTTATTTTCAACAAAATGAATATCCTTAGAAGTATCTGAAGCAGCTCTGACATCAATTTTCTTTTCATAGGTTTCCTTGCTTTCTTTAAGCATTTCAAATGCCTTAATGGTCCTTTTTATTAGCTGTTCAGCTTTTGTCAATGTTAAACTTCTGGTTTAAAGAGCATTTGAAGGTAAGGAAACTTCTTGGGGTATATCTATCATCAGTGTCAAATTTTCCAAGAAATTCATGTTGCAAAGACGTGCAGCCATCCCTAAATGTTTTGCTTCACTAGAAAAATATTTGTACAATGCTGGATAAGCACGCCACACAGAAAACGCAGATCTTAGACAACAAGCAGCCCACCGTGGTCCTAGAACTCTACCTATCTTCAAAATTTGTTGTCCAAGCTCTTCTGAAATTTTAAATAGTTGCATTTGGTTTTTGTTTGATTGGTGAAGAATTGTGTAGATTTTATCCATGAATATTTTGAAATGGTTCACTTGTTTTATATCATTGACAGAATAGTCCAAAACAAGTTGCAAACGATGAGTTATGCAATGCCAAAGGACAATGTTAGGATAATCCTTTGTAAGTCTAATGCCTACCCCAGAATTGCGGCCAAGCATTACACTTGCCCCATCTGAACAGAAAGCAATCAAATTATTTCTCAAATATTCATTATCAAACCAACTATCGTGCAAACTCGTTAACAGCGACGCGTATATTTGTTCTGCTCCTTGTCCTTCCAATTCGACCGAATCAAAGAAAATTGTTGGCGATAGACCACAATCTTCAATCTTTAAAAAAAGATGATAACAACTGGTTTATTAGATATGGTTGAAGCTTCATCCACGATGACACAAATTTTCAAGTTTTGTTAAATAATTTTGGTAAATATTTCATTCTTTATACCCTTTGCAATGTGATAAACTATTTACACAGCAGTTTTGCGAGAATGAAGTATTCCATTGTACTCCAGTGGTCTAGCAGAGATGATGCGGCATCTGTCTGATCTGCCGGTGACACATTAGTTACAGTACGCCTATGAGAAGCAGACGTTGCATCAATATTATTCATCAAAGATGGAGGTACAACTTGTTGCATTCTCAGTTGCTTCTTCCACTGAACTTTCAGTTCTTGGGATTTTATGCATGAACTTTAGTATATTTTGTTGTCTCTTCATTTAAGAGCTAAAGGCCTAAAAGTATAACAAAAAGAAAAACTGCTTTACTAACGTTAGAAATTATGATTACTACAGTCTTTTTATTGAGCGATGTTGAATACGATTTTCTTGATGGCTATTTCCAGAATAAATTTCATAATCAGAAGGAAGTAACATGAATTGTGTACGGATATATTTAATACTTACCTGTTATAAGGGATTTCCAAAATATAAAAGCAATTGATTGAAAAATAGAGAAAAGATAGGGGCTGTAATCAATGCGCTTCGTCTCCTGTAAAAAGGGAAGGGAGAGGAAAAGATATGAATCCTATGATAAAAAAATGGCCACAACTGGCCGGAAGGGAAGAATGAAAATATTGGAAAGGCTCTAGTAAAATTTGCTAACCTTTAACTGTATGCATGTACTTATGCATGTATGTAAGATTAGTCAGCGCCTTCTTGGTATGTGATTTTAATGGTAGTATATTTCTTTATCATACGTTTGAACATACAAAACTATTTCATTGATTACCCAACCTGCTGAACAGCACCATTAGTTATATTGAAGTGTAGTTAAGTAACACACATGTACAGAGAAAGCAAGCATGGTACACATGGTAACAAACCTGGTCACCACTTGTATAAATAAACTATGCACTAAATCACTAACGAAACGTACCGTTCCGGTATTACAATCCAACTTGTTCAATGTGTGAAGATGCATATTGAATATTACCCTGCAGTAACTATAACATTAAACTGTATTGTTATATTTATCAAATTATACATGTACATGTATTGAATATCACGTGTACATTAAATGCATCCAATTGAATTGTTCACCGTGTTCAAAATAAACATTGTTAAGTGAACTAAGAGATGAAATAAATACAAATCTTATATTAGAATAGGATATTCAGAAAACTTTCCTTAGCATTGAATAAAAAAAATACCTTTTCATGTTCGACGTTTTTATGTTACATAAAAACCAGTTACTAAACTAAACTCTGTATAACATCTATGTTAGGAGAACTAACTGTATCATTGTTGATGTAGATAAATAATACACCTGTATACAATGGGTGTTATCACTTCATTCCTGAAAAGTAACCTCGCCAAGCCTAAGCAACGTCTTCAAGAACGGACACGTTGGTCTCCAGCCGGCACAAGTATAGATGACGTTTGAGGATTTTTAAATATCAAAATTAACGTTTCGTAGCTCATTTGGTGATCGTTGAAATGTTAGTTTTAGATGTCCACACACACAGTTAATGAATGATAAAGTGAGAGTGTAAGAGTGTAAGAGAGAGAGAGAGAGAGAGAGAGAGAGAGATGGCGTGTGAGGGGAAGAGAGAGAGAAGGAGTAGGAATAGAGAAGAGAAATATGATGGGGGAGGGATAGAGAGTAAGAGAGACATGGCGGGGTGGAGAGAGAAAAGGGGAGGATTTGCTCCATCGCACCCAAGAAGCAACCAAGAAGGAAAAATATATCAAAAGAACATAGATATAGAAATACATTAATGAGGAGCAGAACCAAAATTGGAAAATCCCTCTCCAACAACCACAAAAAGGACAGTCCACGCAATATAAGAGAAAGAGATAAAGCTGAAAGGGAACTACGTGATCTAGAAGAGAAAATAAAAACATCTCACGAGACCGAAAAGATGGACAGTGAAAGAAAAGCCATAAAAACAATGAAAAAAAATACCAGATTTTTCTTTAATTATGCAAAAAAGAACTCCACACTAAAGAACAATATCGGACCACTAGTTGGGGCAGATGGACAACATACTACCACATCCCCACAAGAAATGGCGGACTTCCTTCAAACCCAGTATGTCAAGGCCTGGAGCACCCCGTCAACTAATATCCACACAACTGAAGAAGCTCCGGTCCAAGATAAAGATACATTAGAAGACATAGAAATAAGAAAGGAAGATATAGAGAAGACTATAGACAATATGAAAACATCAGCGTCACCTGGTCCAGACGGCATATGCACCTACATTCTCAAAGAATGCAAAAAGACAATATCTACTCCCCTCCTTACACTATGGAGAAAGTCCCTGGACACAGGTGAAATACCAGAAATATTCAAACTTGCCAATGTCACTCCAATACATACAGGAGGATCCAAAAAAGAACCGAAAAATTACAGACCAATAGCACTCACCTAAAATATTATTTAAAAAATTTAAAGAATCATAAAATATATATATATATATATATATATTTCCTAGAGAAAAACCAATGAATAAGAGACTTCCAACACGGTTTTAGAAGCAAACGTTCATGCCTAACAGAATTGATAGACTTCCGCAATTTCATCCTAAAATCCATTGGAGAGAACAGAAATGTCGATGCAATATAGACTTCTCAAAAGCCTATGATAAAGTTGACCATATGATCCTCATTCAATAGACCAAATCACTAGGAATAAGGGGCAAGCTTGGAGAGTGGATTCAGTCATTCCTTACAAATCGGAAACAAATTACCTATGTGGATGGAATAGCATCAAGAGAAGAAACAGAGATAAGTGGCATTCCGCAGGGTACTGTCCTTGACCCTATACTATCATTCTATTCTTGATTATGATCAACGACATCAACACCGATATCTCCAGCCCACTACTATCATTTGCAGACGACACTCGGGTATTCGAAAAAAAAAAAATCTGACAAAAAAAAAATAGCTCCCAACTACAAAAAGGTCCAAATAAAACGTACAAATGGGCAGAAATGAATAACATGAAATTTAATTAGGACAATTTTGAATTTATAAAGTTCGGTAAGAACGAACACAAAACTTATTATAAAGATACAAAAAGGAAACCATATCACACAACAAACATCTGTAAGAGATCTAGAAGTTATACTTTTGGATGATGCTACATTTGACCAACACATAGAAAAACAGTATCAAAATGCAGACAACGAATGGGATTCATACTTAGAACCTTCCACACCAGAGAACCAGAAACCCTGCTAACCTTAAGGAAAGCTTTAGTCATCCCTATCATAGACTACTGCTCACAACTTTGGGCTCCATAGAAACAAGGCCACATCATGCAGCTGGAGGCTCTGCAGAGAACCTTTACCTCAACAATCAAAAGAACTCCAGCTCACCAAGATGTGGACAACCACAATTACTGGGAAAGACTGGCTGAAAATAAACTCTACTCAATAGAGAGGCGACTAGAGAGATATCTGATAATATATACATGGAAAATCCTAGAAGGCCAGATCACTCCACCCAAAACAGAACCTATTAAACCAGTAAAGACCCATATCACCCCAAAAGAAAATAGAACCGGAAGAAAATGCACCCAATTGACCCTGCCATCAGAGTGCCCGCTAAAAGTCAGGACGCTCCAACACAACAGCATCTCAAGCAATCACTTACCTAAACACCTACGGAACATAACAGGTGTTAAAACGGAAGTTTTCAAAAGGGAACTTGACAAATTCCTGTCAATCCTACCAGATCAGCCGGGCATCCCAGGTTATACAGCATCACGTCCAGCGAATTTCAACTCCATTTTTGACCAGCTGGACTATAAACAGCAAACTGAAAGGTGGCGGCTACGCCGTGGCCTTGCCTCAAGTTCCATCGGGGGAGCAACATCCCCTTGAGGCAGAAGCGCTTCAAGGTAAAATCAAGGATAGAGAAAGAAATATGGCGGGGGAGGGATATACAGTGAGGTGTATGACAAAGGAAGAGAGAGAGAGAGAGAGAGAGAGAGAGAGAGAGAGAGAGATAAAGAGAGATAGAGAGAGAGAGAGAGAGAGAGAGAGAGAGAGAGAGAGAGAGAGAGAGAGAGAGAGAGAGAGAGAGAGAGAGAGAGAGAGAGAGAGAGAGAGAGAGAGAGAGAGAGAGAGAGAGAGAGAGAGAGAGAAAGAGAGAAATATGGTGGGGTGAGGGATAGAAACACAGAAAAAGCGAGGGAGATAGAGAGAGAAAGACAGAGAAAGAAATATGGCGGATGGGATAGAGATAGAGAAAAATATATGTCAGGGGATGGGGAAGAGAGAGATAGGGGGA
>NC_134781.1:50912732-50917732 GCF_046742065.1 Oratosquilla oratoria | reverse complement strand
GAGGAGGAGGAGAGGAGAGGAGGAAGGGGACGGGGAGGAGACGTGGTAGAAGAAGGTTGGATGCGGGGGGGTGGGGGAGGAACCAACTGTGCAGTTTTTACTATGTTTGCTCTTTTTCTTTTTCTCTTTTTCATTCTAAAAAAAAAGCCAAAAGTAAATAAGAAAAAATAGAAAACGAGAATTGTTAGAAGGTCTGGATACGATGTAAAGCTGGTTGATTAAATGACAAATAAAATCCAATATTGACAAATGTAATGTAATCAAAATGAATATTTGTCTAGGTTAGAACAACACAGAGAAAAGGGGGTGGGGGTATGGATGGAGGTGGGGGCTTTCATATTACCCAGACAAAAAAAAAAAAAAAAAAGACATGATATTGTGTAAGACGTTGTTTCACATTTCACAATGTCACGATTTCTCAATAAATAATATTATGCGTTGGTGGCGTAATAGGAAGCGTGCTAGTCTCGCATTCGCTGAATTGTGAATTCGAGTCCCGCACTTCTCTCTGCCCTAGCAGTCCACACGCATTGGGCAAAAGTGATCGCTTCGGTCGCAGCTACATGTAGGCTTCATACATACATACATACATACATACATACATACATACATACATACATACATACATACATACATACATACATACATACATACATACATACATACATACATACATACATACATACATACATACATACATACATACATACATACATATATACATACATACATACATACATACATGCATACATACATACATACATACATACATACATACATACATACATACATACATACATACATACATACATACATACATATACATACATACATACATACATACATACATACATACATACATACATTCATACATACATACATACATGCATACATGCATACATACATACATACATACATACATACATACATACATACATACATACATACATACATACATACATACATACATACATACATACATACATACATAAAGGGAGCTCCAAAAAAGATGTAACTACTTTGATCGGCTATAACACTGGCCTGCGTTTAATTTTTAATTTTTTTTCAAAGGTCAGGTTTTTCAAGTGATTTATAGGTTTTTTGGTGCGCTGAATCCAAAAATGCCATCCGTTTCCTTGGATCAGGTCTAGTTTTTGAGATATGAGAAGTGCGACTTTTGGGCCTTGTATAGTACTAAGTATAAGGAAAACGAGGCTGCAGGTATAGCCTATTCTTATTTTTTTTTTTTTTTTTGCATAAAAATTATACTGTAGCACCCCGAAACTGATACTGAAACCTAATGATGTTTTTGTTTACTTTCAGGAAACTGAAACCGAAACTGAAACTGAAACTGCATTGACTACATTGACAAACTGCATTGACAACACTGAAACTGAAAATGGTTTAGAAAAGTGTGATCTCCAATCAATGTGACTGATTTTATAAGAATCTGTGCTTTTTACAAGAATCTGTGCTTCTTGTGTTTCTATTTTGGACACGTATCTTAGATTGACAGAAAATGGAACGTAAATGCATAAATCATCCTGATAGGTTTTGCTACATATGTGGTAATGTGATTCTTCCTCGTCGACTAGCAAATATAACTGATTTTGTGAAGAAGGCATATCATGCTTACTTTGGAGTTAAGCTTGGGGACCAGGACAAGCCATTTGCACCCCATGTTAGCTGCAAAACATGTGTCGAGAACTTGCGTGATTGGAGAAATAAAAAAAGGAAGAGTATGCCATTCGCTGTTCCAATGGTTTGGAGAGAGGGTAAAGATCATGTGTCAGACTGCTATTTCTGCATGACTAATCTTAAAGGAGTCAACCGCAAGAACAAGCATTGTATTCAGTATCCTAATGTTCCGTCTGCCATACGACCAGTCCCTCATGGTCCAGGCCTGCCCGTTCCCGAGCCAGATGTTGCAATGGAATCTAGCTCTGAATCGGAATCTGATAACGCACTAGACAGGGCAGAGGGTGGAGAATACATGCCAGAAGAGAATGACCGGCCAGTGCCTCTAACACAAGCAGATCTCAATGACCTGACACGGGATCTAAACCTATCAAAGGAATCAGCACAGCTTCTGGGTTCTCGCTTCGTGAGAAAAATTTGCTAGCACCTGAGACAACATTCTTTTGGTACCGAGAGCGTGAAAGAGAATTTACACAGTTCTTCACAACCCAGAAGGACTCGTCATTAGTTTACTGCAACAACATTGCTGGTTTGATTCAATCAATGGGGCTGGACTATGTTGCTACTGAATGGAGACTGTTCATCGACTCTTCCAGCAGAAGTCTCAAGGCAGTCCTCCTTCACAACGGAAATAAATACTCTTCAATTCCAATCGGTCATTCGGTGCAAATGAAAGAAACTCATGACAACATGGATCAGCTACTGTCTGCTCTGAACTACAATGACCATGGTTGGTTGATCTGTGGAGATCTTAAGGTAGTTGGATTGGTTTTGGGACTACAGGGTGGGTACACAAAGTATCCAAGCTTTTTGTGTTTGTGGGATAGTCGGGCTGATGATCAACATTTTGTCAGACAAGAATGGCCACCACGACAACGTTTGGAACCTGGTTCACACAATGTTCAGGCTCGTTCTCTTGTTGAACCAAACAAGGTCTTACTCCCACCTTTACATATCAAACTGGGACTAATGAAGAACTTTGTGAAGGCAATGGACAAGGACGGCATGGGATTTACTTTTCTTCAGCAGAAGTTTCCTCGGATCAGTCTGGAAAAGCTTAAGGCTGGCATCTTTGATGGGCCTCAGATAAGGAAACTTATGAAGGACTCAATGTTTGACGATGCACTGAATGCAGCTGAGCTGTCCGTTTGGTGGTCGCTTAAGTCAGTGATAAGAAACTTTCTAGGAAATAACCGAAGTGCAGAATACGAGAAAGAAGTCGATGAGCTCTTGAACAGCTATAAAAAATTAGGGGCTCGCATGTCAGTCAAAATGCACTTTCTACGGTCCCACTTAGACTATTTCCCTCAGAACTGTGGTGACTTCAGTGAGGAACAGGGAGAACGTTTCCACCAGGATATTCGTGTCATGGAAGAACGCTACCAAGGCCGGTGGGATGTGAACTTTCTTGCGGACTACTGTTGGTGTTTGAAACGAGACGTGGTGGCTGCCCAACACAGGAGAAAGTCACTGAAAAGGCCCTTCATCCATGATTAGATTTTCTGTAATATATCCTCTTTATCTTCTGAACTATGCAAGAATTTTTTTTTCTTTTGTCAATAATTTTTTTTTCAAAATTAAAGGGAATAAATAACACTAAATGGCGTTTTTAATTATTTTTACCGCCTCGTATCTCAAAAACGTGACCTGATTGAACAAAATGAGTGTGATTTTTAGATTCTGCATAGCAAATTACCCTAGAATCAGTCATCAGATGCTTTACCTTTGAAACTTCGCAGGCCAGTGTAATAAATCTGTTGGGCGCGCACGGACTTTTCCTTTTCAGGTTACATAGTCAACTAGGTTGGATTTGTTAACATGTCTTTGTTTTTCTTGTTTTCTAGATTGTATGCAAAATGTACACGCTAGAGCAGAAGTTGAAAATCGTCTAACTCTGGTATGAAACCAAGTCACCCGCAGAAGTCCGCCGTCGGTTCAACACACACCAGGGTCACAAATCTAAGTCTGAGTGTGCAGCATTTACAAATTTGAAAATACAGAGGATTGTGCAGCATTTTGAAAGGAAGAAAATCCTGGAACACGTCCACAAGGGAAGAAGTGGCCGGCGACCGATCATCACTCCTGAGAAGAGGGAGTAAGTCCGTGAGTCGGTGGTTAGCAGTCCGAAGAAATCTTACCGAATCCGCGCTCAAGAGCTGGCTCTCTCTCCAACTACACTTTTGAGAGTTATGAGGAAGGACCTGAAGCTGTTCCCATTTAGAATTTCAACTCACCATGTGCTGCATCAACAGGACAAAGAGAAGAGAATCGAGATGTGCGACTGGCTGAATGAAAAGATCGAGCAAACTCCCAACTGGCTCAATCACATTTGGTTTAGTGATGAAGCACACTTTCATCTTAATGGGGCTGTTAGTAACCACAACAGTGTGTTTTGGGGAGAAGAGAAGCCAGAAGAAATCAGTGAGAAGCGCCTCAAAGGTCCGAAGGTCACTGCATTTGTGGCGTTCAACGCAAAGCACGGTCTGCTGGGACCTTACTGGTTCGAGGAAAATGGGCGCACCGTTACCATCAACAGTGAACGTTATATCGCCATTCTTGATCAGTTTCACGGTGACCTGACTCAGAAGCTAACCCAAGGACAGTTAAGGCTTGCTTGGTTCATGCAGGATGGTGCAAGACCTCATACAGCCCACGCATCATTGGATCATCTCAGGGGACTCTTCCGGAATCGTCTCATCAGCCTCAACATAGATCATGAGTGGGCCCCCCACAGCCCTGACTTAAATCCACTTGATTTCTGGTTCTGGGGAGCAGCAAAGAGGAAGGTCTATGCCAACAGACCTCAAACACAGGCTGATCTAAAGCAGAATGTGGCAGCTTATGTAGCTGAAGTTTCCGCTGAAACATGGAAAAGAGTTGGCCAGAATTTCTGCGTCCGCGTGAAAGCATGTTTCAACAGAAATGGGGCTCATATCGAGCATGTGGACTACCAGAAGTTTGTTTGACTTTCAGACATAATCCAACCTTATTGACTTTATATATCTCGCGTATTAAGCTTGTTATTCAAAGTCTGTCTGAATAAAGACCAATCAAACTAGTTACATCTTTTTTGGAGCTCCCTGGTACATACATACATACATACATACATACATACATACATACATACATACATACATACATACATACATACATACATACATACATACATACATACATACATACATACATACATACATACATACATACATACATACATACATACATACATACATACATACATACATACATACATACATACATACATACATACATACATACATACATACATTTATACATACATA
>NC_134781.1:50905232-50907732 GCF_046742065.1 Oratosquilla oratoria | reverse complement strand
CTCCTCATGTTCATTCCTTCCACCTCTATCTTCCACACATCTTTTACAGATCTTTTTTCACTCATTCTTTCCATGTGTCCAAACCATCCTAATACTATTTCATCAACCCTATATCACAAATCCCTTTCCACCCCTGTTTTCCTCCTCACCTCCTCATTTCTCACACTATCCAGCCTAGTAACCCCTATCATACCTCTCAGGGATTACATCTAAAACTCATTCAAACTCATTTTCTCTTCCTCTCTTATGTTCCATTTTCTGCCCCGTACAGTGCTGTCGGCACAATCACTCCTTCATAAAATCTCCTCTTAGTATCCATTCCTAAATGTCTATTTCTCATTACACTTTTTAATCCACCAAGACATTTACTCGCTCCTCTCCATCTACAATCTACCTCCACCCCCACTCCTCCCTTTCCTGCCACATTCGCACCCAAGTATCTGAAACTATCCACTTCCTCCAGTCTTTCACCCTTAATGCTCACTTCCAGCCTGCTGTCACTGCCTCCCTTGTACATCTCATCACCTTACTTTTGCCCACATTTATCTTCATCTTCCTTCTTTCACACACCTTCTCAAACTCTGTCACTAACTTACTCAATCCCTCCTCTGATCCTGCTACAAGCACAGTGTCGTCAGCAAACAACAGCTGGCTCACCTCCCACTTTTCTTCATTTTCTTTAATCACCTCCAACCCCTAACCCACAAGCCTTGCATTCACCTCTCGCACCACCCCATCCATGTAAAGATTGAACAGCCAGGGCGACATAACACATCCCTGACGAAGTCCCACCTTTACCTCAAGCTATTCACTCTCTCCATTTCTAATTCTAACACAAGCTCTACTACTCTCATAAAAACTCTTGACTGCTGCTAACAGCTTTCCTCCTATCCCATATATCTGCAGTACCTCCTACAGTGTCTTCCTATCTACCTTGCCGTAAGCCTTTTCCAGATCCATAAAAGCCCAAAAAACAGCCTTACCTTTTCCTATAGCTTTCTCACATATCTGTCTTACCACAAAAATTTGATCTACACAACCCCTACCTGTCCTAAACCCACACTGTTCTTCACCAATTACTCCCTCTGTTCCTCTCCTATTCCTCTTAATCAAGACCCTCCCATAAGCCTTCCCAACTACACTTAACAAGCTGATCCCTCTGAAACTACCACACTCACACTTGTTCCCCTTTCCCTTGTAAAGTGGAACTATACAGGCACTCCTCCAGTCCTCCGGCACTCTACCCTTTCTTAAACTAACATTAAATATCCTCACCAGGCAGTCCACCATAACTGTACCTACTTTCTTCAGACATTCTGCATGGCATCCATCCAACCCAGGTGCCTTACCTGCTCTCATCATCTTAACAGCTGCTTTCACTTCATCCTTCCCTATTTCTCCTCCATTTTCATCAATCATCACTCTCATTTTCTTAGCGCTTCCCACTGCAACTACCTTTCCCTTTCTATCCTCCTTCACATTTAGCAACTCCCTAAAATACTCTGTCCACCTTCCTCTCACTGCCTTCTCTTCCATTATCATCTCTCCATCTACACCTTTTACCTTTTCTTCTCTACTTGATTCGCCTCCTCTTTCTCTTTTAATTTCCTTCCAAAACATCTTTTTATTACTTTCAAAATTTTCTGTCATACTCTTACCCCATTTCACATCTGCTCTCCTCTTTGCTTCCTTTATCTTATGCTTAACTTCCCTTCTCTTTACTTTGTACCTCTCATACGATTACCTCGCCCTAATTTGTAGCCAATCTATGAATATCTGCTTCTTCTCTTCTACACCTTTCTTTGCTTCCTCATCTCACCACTCACTACCCTCCTTCTATTTCCTCACGCCCTCCTTGTTCCACACACCATCTTTGCACACCTTATGACTCCTTCCTTGAAGCATCCCCATTCCTCCTCCACTCCTAGTTCTACTCTATCCTTTACTCCCTCCCTCTCCTCTCTCAGCTTCTTCTTATACTCATTCTCCTTCTTTTCTCATTTAAACAGTTCACTCCAAGTACCTCCTTACTTTATGTCCTTTTCCTCTTTCTCCACCTATTTTCCACTCTCAATTTACCTTCCACCAGAAAATTTTCTGACATTCCCCCACTCTCTCCCCTTAGAACATATACATCCTTAACTCTTCCTACCATACTCCTGGTCACCACTATATAGTCCATTAACGCTTTGCCTGCCACCCTTCCATCCACCACCCTCTCCCATGTGTACTTATGCTTGACTTTCTTCCTAAACACTGTATTTTCTATCATCAACTCTCTTTCAAGACACATCTTCACTATCAATTCTACACTACAGTTTTTACCTGGAACTCCATACTTCCCAATCACTCCGTCTATTGGTTCATTTTCTCTACGCTTTTCTCACTACCAGGCCCATACACACTTACAAAAACCTACATCTCCCTTCCCAGCTTCACCTTCATCCACATCAACCTTGATGAAACCTCCTTCCACACCACTACCCGCTTACTTATCTCT
>NC_134781.1:50892732-50895232 GCF_046742065.1 Oratosquilla oratoria | reverse complement strand
ATTACCATTATGTGTAGTTTCTCTATACCATCTATGTTAGTATATGTTATTTTGAATTTATCCTTTTCTTCTCTTTTTTATGTTTCTTTTTATGTACCATTTTCACAGCCTCAAGTCCAGTACTCTCTCTCTCTCTCTCTCTCTCTCTCTCTCTCTCTCTCTCTCTCTCTCTCTCTCTCTCTCTCTCTCTCTCTCTCTCTCTCTCTCTCTCTCTCTCTCTCTCTCTCTCTCTCTCTCTCTCTCTCTCTCTTAAAGAAAAGTCTCCGTTCTTCTCTTGTTTTTTATTTGCTTCATTTCTAAGTGTATTTTCTTTCTCTTTTCTTCATCGCTAATTTCCTTTTTTATGCATACATTTTTGTAAATTTCTCTATTTGCCAGCTTTACTGCTTTTGATAGTACTTCTTCAGCTATCATTTGAGACCTTAATTTGATTTTTAGTGGCCCATAGTGTTTTTCTCTAGAGAGAGTATTGTCCCATCCTATGCACTTCTCTAATCTCTTTGTCCAATTCTTGCCCCTCATCTTGAACCTCTTTCAGAATTGCCTTTGCAATTTCTTTCTCTTCTTTTTCTCTTTGGTATTTATGTACATTATGTTTTTCTTTGGCTACCTTCCGTGTAAGGGGGAAAAAGCCTTTGGTATATGTATGTATGTTTTTCTTTAATATCATAAACTACAATGCACCTTTTTTATCCACTGTGTCTTTTACCCAGTTTTCCTTTTCTTTAATTACTTTAATTACTATTTCTTTAGCATTTTCCTCTACCTGCTGTTGTACTATTTCTTTATATGTTACTTTCTGATTTTGTTGTTCTTGATTCCATTGATTTTTTTCATTTCTAGGAGATCCGTCTCCTTAATTGATTCGCCAACTTTTTCAGTCACTGCTTGTATTTGTTCTTTGACCTATTTTTTCAACCCTTCATTTTTGTTTCTATCTTCATTTTTCATTCTTTCGTTATCACTTCTGACCATATTTAATTATCTTTTTAGATAATTAAGCTTTCTGTTCATCTCCTCGTTAGCTTTCCGTAGATAGCTTATCTCTCTGTGCATAGACCTATAATAATTTTTTTAATTTATTAGTTCCTCCATCAGGTCGTTAATATCTCGACGTTTTAGTACATTTTTATATCTAGTTTCTCTTTCTACATCTAAACTTTTACCTAATAGTCCTCTTTCTCTTGGAAACCCTGAAAATAATTGTTATTCCACCTTTGAGTTGACCTTGGGATATCATTCAAACAAGTTTTTTTTTTCGGTATCACCCCCAGTGGTAACTCGACTTTGCTCATGTCCAATCCTCCCTTCGTTGGTTCATATTTTCCTTTTTCTTCTTTTCCTTCCTCCCTTTTGTACATTAATATATTGAATCAAACTGGATGCTTACTTCATCATGGCGGTCACTCGAAAAACACAACTTCTTTTTCCTAAACACAACTTAGGCATTTCCTTGTTCTTGGCGAAAAATGTGTGTGTGTGTGTGTGTGTGTGTGTGTGTGTGTGTGTGTGTGTGTGTGTGTGTGTGTGTGTGTGTGTGTGTGTGTGTGTGTGTGTGTGTGTGTGTGTGTGTGTGTGTGTGTGTGTGTGTGTGTGTGTGTGTGTGTGTGTGTGTGTGTGTGTGTGTGTGTGTGTGTGTGTGTGTGTGTGTTACAAAGTTTCAGAGTACTGAATAATCACCAAAAAGAAGAATATTCTCACAAGTCTAGCGTCCTTCAGTATTATTATTTATTCTCGAGGAGAAGAAGAAAAAAGTGTCCTCAACTTCTGCCGCAGAACGCCATAACAATTTTTTTTTTCTTTTTTTTAATACGTTCTCAAATTTTTGGACATATGAACCATGGAGATGATGAAATGGGTGTGTTTGGTTCACCGAAGTTAAGGTTGCTCTCTGTGAGCCAGAAACTATATTTGTTATTCTTCAAGAAATTTCAGTTTCTCTACAGTTAGAAATGGCGACGTTAGTTCTCATTTTCCTAAAACTCTTTTCTTGACATTTCATAACGCAAATAATACGCTTGCTTTCATAAAAGATGTAAAATAGATACAGAGATTGATGATTTTTTAATATCTTTCTTACCATTGACGGCATGACTTTTTTTTCTTTCTTCAAAGATATGTTTGTGAGGAATCATGACAAACACTAACCTTTTTGTTCTTCTATGTTTTTCGAAAAATATTTCAGGTCTTTGATGATTTGATAAAGGTGTTTTGTCGTTTTATTTCGATTTTTCAGTACGTTCAAAAACTAAAATTGTACATTTATAAATTTCATGTTTTTCTTTCGCAACTGGAGTCCTTTTCTGGATGTCATCAAGTACTTCCAAAATATGTATATATATATATATATATATATATATATATGTATATATATATATATATATATATATGTATATGTATATATATATATATATATATATATAATGTATATATATAAATATATATATATATGTATATATATATTACAGGTGAAAAATGTAATCACACATTTGTCAATCAC
>NC_134781.1:50872732-50875232 GCF_046742065.1 Oratosquilla oratoria | reverse complement strand
TGTGTGTGTGTGTGTGTGTGTGTGTGTGTGTGTGTGTGTGTGTGTGTGTGTGTGTGTGTACGTGTTTACTAGTTCTAATATTCAGGATATGATCTATGTTCGTGAGGTCCCGTCCCTGTGTCTCCATCGATAACAGGCCATTATCTACACACTGTAAGCTTTCTTCAACTGCAGACTGCATTCCACGGAGCCCCACACAGGCGGCATTGCACACGTCTACATATCGCTTCATCTTCAAAAATATTATTTATGATTTCTTATATTTATTTATTATTGTATATGTTTTCGTCCATCTTTTCTTTTTTATAAACATGATCATTGATGGATTTTTTTTTTCTACTGAGATACTTTTTCTAAGCTAATCTTTGTTGGGCCTATACATCAATTTTCCGCCAAACGATGATATCTTGTATTATAAACAAATGTCTGATTGAACTATTGATTTTATCTAACAGTACTTGTTTGTACGTGTGTGTGTGTGTGTGTGTGTGTGTGTGTGTGTGTGTGTGTGTGTGTGTGTGTGTGTGTGTGTGTGTGTGTGTGTGTGTGTGTGTGTGTGTGTGTGTGTGTGTGTGTGTGTGTGTGTGTGTGTGTGTGTGTGTGTGTGTGTGTGTGTGTGTGTGTGTGTGTGTGTGTGTGTGCTCGCGTATGTGAGCTTGTATATAACGCTAAACGCATATATTACATAAGATAAATGATCATTACATTCTCTTTATTTCGCGAGGACCAGAAGTGTGATTTCAGGACTGGCGGCTCGTAACTCTCAGAAGTCGTAACTTCTTTGTTATAGCGTACTGCAATGGCGATTTCCAGAGGAGGAGTTACTCAGATTGGTGACGCTATTTCTCGGCAATATACGAGATATCGACAGCGCACCGGCTCCGCTCTGCAGTCCTTTCCGTGGTCATTCAGTAGCATAAAGGTGGCGATACACTAAGCTAGCATTCTACTTCCTTTGGCTACTTTGTTTGAGTAGAAACGACTTCAATCACGCTATTCTAGACATTCGTAAGGACTTCTCAGTATTGCGTCTAACATTCGTACAGGTTTAGATTTATTAGTCTGTCATTCAACTTCTCACTATATGACGCAAGAATAATTTGACGTTTGGAAAATTGAAAAAAACAAAAGATCGTAACCGAAGTCATTTCAAGTAGCAAAAGCAAGTAGCATGCTAGCGAGAAATTCCTAGTGTGCCATCACCTTATTTGATAAAAACTGTAATAAAAAAGTAATGGATTTCACAGTATTTGTATGAATAGGAGCCTTAATGGCATGAATTTGGGTTTCAATGACTGGGAATTAGCAGCCCCACAGTAGCAGACAACGATCCGTCGACTTCCAATGTTTGTGTCTCTTTTAAACCAGGTTCGGACACCGAGTGCCAACCCCTCGGGGCTTCACCTCCAAATGTTTGGGATTTCATGTGTGTGCCTTCTCCCTATCCCAGAATTCCTATTCAGGATCAAAGGGATGTTAAAAAAGAGGGAGGGGAAGGGGGAGAGGGAGGGGAAGTGGATGGGGAGAGGGGAAGGAGAGTGAGAAAGGGAGAGGAGGGGGTGGCAACGTTTGAGGCAAAATTCTATTTGCGAAACTTACTATTCGAACGCTATCACCAAACTGCAATTGTTTCAAATTGTTTCACTCAGTCAATACGTAAACCTGCATTATGTAGAACGAAAATATAAGAAACGTGACACCTCCACTGGTGAACTGGTAACATTCTTTGATTTATGATCCACTGTTTACTCGGGACGTTTTTCCCTTCTCATCCAAGATAGTAAAGCTGTCGGTCACGAGTCCAACACACACACACACACACACCTCTCTCTCTCTCTCTCTCTCTCTCTCTCTCTCTCTCTCTCTCTCTCTCTCTCTCTCTCTCTCTCTCTCTCTCTCTCTCTCTCTCTCTCTCTAACACACACACACACACACGCGCGCGAGCACACACACACACACACACACACACACACACACACACACACACACACACACACACACACACACACACACACACACACACACACACACAAAGTGATAAAATACATGCTCAAGAGAATATTCAACTGATGTGTAACTCTAGTCCGTAGAGGCGCCCCTAAACATTCCTTTAAAATGCATATATCGGTTTCATGTTACCATACAGTCATGACCCAAATACAGCCCGTGTGTGTGTGTGTGTGTGTGTGTGTGTGTGTGTGTGTGTGTGTGTGTGTGTGTGTGTGTGTGTGTGTGTGTGTGTGTGTGTGTGTGTGTGTGTGTGTGTGTGTGTGTGTGTGTGTGTGTGTGTGTGTGTGTGTGTGTGTGTGTGTGTGTGTGTGTGTGTGTGTGTGTGTGTGTGTGTGGTGTGTGTGTGTGTGTGTGTGTGTGTGTGTGTGTGTGTGTGTGTGTGTGTGTGTGTGTGTGTGTGTGTGTGTGTGTGTGTGTGTGTGTGTGTGTGTGTGTGTGTGTGTGTGTGTGTGTGTGTGTGTGTGTGTGTGTGTGTGTATGTGTGTGTGTG
>NC_134781.1:50852732-50860232 GCF_046742065.1 Oratosquilla oratoria | reverse complement strand
CCCTGTTTTTAAGAAGGGAGATAGATCGTCTATATGCAACTACAGGCCAATCAGTTTGACATCGGTTATAGGAAAAATGCTTGAATCAATGATAGTAAGTAGACTTAGAGAACACATCGAAGGGCATAATTTAATTCGTGATTCACAGCATGGTTTCTCCAAGGGTAAGTCATGTGTGACTAGTCTTCTATCCTTTTACACTAAAGTATATAAGGCGTCAGATAACAATGATAATTACGATGTTATTTACCTTGACTTTAGCAAAGCGTTCGACAAGGTGCCACACCAGAGACTACTAAATAAAATCAAAGCCCATGTCATAGGAGGAAAAGTGTTAGAATGGATTAGAGCTTGGATTAGTAACAGAAAACAGCGGGTCACCATAAATGGAGTAAAATCTAGGTGGGGCAATGTTACTAGTGGGGTCCCCCAGGGCTTTGTTTTTGGGTCCCTTGTTGTTCATTATGTACATAAACGACTTAGACGATGGGATAAATAGTGATATTAGTAGATTTGCGGACGACACTAAAATACGACGCCTAATTAGGTCAGGAGACGACGCAGAGATTCTGCAGGATGATCTTAATAAATTGTTAACACGGTCGGTGAAATGGCAAATGAACTTCAATATCTCTAAGTGTAGCGTGTTAAACGTAGGGCTACACAACCCCGAAAATAGATACAGCTTAGATAACACGTTTTTAGAAAAATCTGAGCGCGAGAAAGACTTGGGAGTTTTGGTGAGTCCGGACCTTAAAACCAGGAAGCAGTGCATTAGGGCCAGAAATAAAGCTAACAGTGCATTAGGTTTCATTGCTAGGTAACGAATAGAAGTACAAAAGTAATTATTAAGCTCTATCTAGCGATAGTTAGACCCATCCTTGACTATGCAGTACAGTTTTGGTCTCCGTCCTACAGAATGGACATCAATTCACTAGAATCAGTACAGAGAAGAATGACCAAAATGATACATGGACTCGGAAATTTGTCCTACGAAGAGAGGCTTAGGCACCTAAACTTACACTCTCTGGAAAGACGCAGAGTGCGGGGTGATCTAATGGAAGTGTTCAAGTGGATCAAAGGGTGATGCAAACAAGGTCATCATAATGAAACAACAGGGCAGGATTCGCATTAATGGGTATAAACTGGACAAATTTAGATTTAAGAAGGAAATAGGCAAGAATTGGTTTGCTAATAGTGCGGTCGATGAATGGAATAAACTTAGTAACCATGTAGTAAGCACTGAAACTATCAGTTGTTTTAAAACACGATTAGACGACTTTATGGATGGGGATGACAGGTGGTGATGGATACGGAGCTGCCTAGTGTAGGCCTTATGGTCTCTTGCAGTCTCCTTTATTCTTATGTATATTATGTTCTTATGTATGTATGTATGTATGTATGTATGTATGTATGTATGTATGTATGTATGTATGTATATATGTATATATGTATGTATGTGTGTATATATCTATGTATGTATGTATATATGTATGTATGTATGTATGTATGTATGTATGTATGTATGTATGTATGTATGTATGTATGCATGCATTTATGTATGTATGTATGTATGTATGTATGTATGTATGTATGTATGTATGTATTTATGTATGTATGTATGTATGTATGCATGTAAGTATGTATGTATATATGTATGTATGTATGTACGTATGTATGTATGCATATAAGTATGTATGTATGTATGTATGTATGTATTGTATGTATGTATGTATGTATGTATTTTATATTTATGTATGTATGTTATATATGTATATGGATATATATATATATATAGTTACGACCACAGACTCGTCGTAGTGAAGATTTCATACAGACATTTTTTATGTGCGCGTATGTACGTATGTGTACTTTGCTAAGTTGAGTTATTTCCCACGGTCAGGCATCTTGGACGCCCTCGGATCAATCCGTCGGTAACGACGTATGAAGACTGACAAACTTATTAATTTGTTTTATATACGTATTTTGTTCTTCTCTTGCTTTGTCAAACATGTTCCATTCATTGCATATAGATTTATGTATGTGTATTATCTTGTGGATCTATCTTGTCAATCTTAGGAACTGATTCACGTAAGATCTGAGAAATTGCATAATTTCTCTGTCCTCGGACGTCGTAGGGCGTTGGTGGGAATGTCATTGCTTACTTGCCCTCTGATTAAAAATTGCGTGGGAGTGAACGCTGTGGCAACAGATTACCCCAACTTTCATTTACGTATGTTAGGTTCTCATATAAAATATATTAAGTTTCTGCTTATCTAAGATTGACAAGGTAACTTTATCATATATTATTTTGTATACATTGATGTAAAGAATATCCGTGTATGTACTTGGAAGTATTCAAAATCTCTCATGTTAATCGTTGCATCTAGCGACACTTGGCAGCCCTCCGGATCTTACGGAGAAGTGTATAAATATCAGTGTTTGTAACGGTTAAGTTGGACTCTGCGTCCGACAGATTCAACACAGCGCTCCTAGAGGTCGGACGTCTCTTCAACCAACTCTCTCAACAAGCTCCAATTATCATCGCCGGCCGGTGGTGGCTGGGAGATACATCTCCTAGCTGCCGCCGGTCTGGCATGGCCGACCTCTACGCTGACGTCGGCAGGCGGGTTTACACCAATACAAATACACACACACATTTCCCAAGTCACGTAAATCTCTGTTTTCAGAGTAGTGCTTGGAAGAAAAGAGGCACATGCACACTTTCTCGCTAGCAAAGCAGAGGCCCAATCGTCTCTCTCAGTACGCCCAATCTGACCGCGGGCTGGTTGACGGAGAGACTTGGGACACCTTTCTGTCCGACCGGCCCGCAACCAAACGCTGGCCTCTCGCTGACGCTGGTGAGCGAGTTTACACTTCTGACATTTACACACAATTCCCAATCGCGTAATTCTCTGTTTTCAGAGTTGTGATTGGAAGGAAAGAGACCATACAACACCCGCCCGTCTGCCCCTCCCTCGCATCGCCACTGAATCTACTCTTCCGAATTCCAAACCCAGTCTGGGGATAAACAGACAACGCTCGCCCCACCTGTGGCTCATCAGGTTCGCGCTCGCCAGCGGTGGCGGCGAGGAGTTATCTCCTTGCCGCTCCCGTTCTGGTCACTGATCTCTTCGTTGACGTCGGCAGGCGGGTGTACACCGCCCGTCTGCCCCCCCTCGCACCGCCCCTTGATCAGCTCTAAAAAGGACTTCAAACCCAGTCTGGTGATAAACAGACAACGCTCGCCCCACCTGTGGCTTATCAGGTTCGCCCTCGCCAGCGGTGGCGGCGGGGAGTTATCTCCTTGCCGCTCCCGTTCTGGTCACTGATCTCTCGTTGACGTCGGCAGGCGGGTGTACACCGCCCGTCTGCCCCCCCTCGCTCCGCCCCTTGATCAGCTCTAAAAGGACTTCAAACCCAGTCTGGGGATAAACAGACAACGCTCGCCCCACCTGTGGCTTATCAGGTTCGCCCTCTACACGCGGAAAGTGAAATCAACTCACTTCTCGTAAGATACACACATACACCTCTCACGAACAGAGCCACAAATCACGCACAAACATATACACTTACTTTTTCTTCGACTAAAATTCGCTTCCTTTCTAACTTTCTCTTCTACTACATCTTCTCATTTCAGTTTACCTCCCACTAAAGATTTTTCCGTTTTTCCACCTTTCTCTACTACTACGCCTCCTACCATTTTCTAAACTTTAGTTGGTGATCCTAACCCCGTTGGTAATCCTAACCTCCGGCGTCAGGCGTTTCCCTCCAAGCTCCTGGTCCAGTCCTCCTAAGCCATGACAACAATCTAGCCCCTAATCGCTCGCAATTCGCCCGGTGGCAATAGCCCTCTTTTATACACTACTATCTTTTCATTTTCTAACAGACATTCTTCCCCTCCCACAAAACCCGATCCCGCGCAAGCGAGGTGGTCTTTTCTTGGAATCCAGAATCCAGACTCTGCGTATACAAAGCCCCCTTGCTACTTACCCCTTGTCTAGCTTTGCTAGTATTTATCCACTTTGTTGGACTTAGACTTAGTCGTAGTTTCATCTCGACTTGTATTTACGCGAGTCATTGTAGGACTCCGCATTCTTTCGATAGTCGATATAACTCTCGACTCTATATATTTACGTACGTCTTTTTAAAGACTGTATTCTTTTGATTGTCGATATTTGATCGATTCCTATATTTACGTGTCTTGGCTATTTTAGCCATTTATGTTCTAAAGAAACCCATTGTCTGGTATTTATTTATCTTTGTGAACTTTACTGTGTATTCGGATATTGTAATTTTTGCTCGCTTGGCGATTTCTATTCTTCGATCTTGTTTGTTTTGTTTCTTTTTGAAGGAAATAATCATTCTTTAAGCAGAACTCTAGTTTTTTAACCTGGCCCTTCCCCTTAGGCGTCACAATATGCATATGTATATGTATATGTATATGTATATGTATATGTATATATATATATGTATATATATACATATATATATATATATATATGTGTGTGTGTGTGTGTGTGTGTGTGTGTGTGTGTGTGTGTGTGTGTGTGTGTGTGTGTGTGTGTGTGTATGTGTGTGTGTGTGTGTGTGTGTGTGTGTGTGTGTGTGTGTGTGTGTGTGTGTGTGTGTGTGTGTGTGTGTATGTATGTGTGTGTGTGTGTGTGTGTGTGTGTGTGTGTGTGTGTGTGTGTGTGTGTGTGTGTGTGTGTGTATGTGTGTGTGTGTGTATTTACCTAGTTGAATTTTACGGGAAGGGGAGCTATGCTCGTGGTGTCCCGTCTTCATGTGTGTGTGTGTGTGTGTGTGTGTGTGTGTGTGTGTGTGTGTGTGTGTGTGTGTGTGTGTGTGTGTGTGTGTGTGTGTGCGCGCGTGTGTGTATGTGTGTGTGTGTGTGTGTGTGTGTGTGTGTGTGTGTGTGTGTGTGTGTGTGTGTGTGTGTGTGTGTGTGTGTGTGTGTGTGTGTGTGTGTGTGTGTGTGTGTGTGTGTGTGTGTGTGTGTGTGTGTGTGGGAAGGGGAAATAGAATGTACTTGGGAAAACAGTGTAGAGTATAGCATTAATGTAGAACAATGTACCAGTATAGGACAAAATATAATTTTAGGATTTAATGTCGCTAGAGGACGAAATGTCACATTAGGATATAATGTCATAGGACAAAATGTCGCAATGGGATGTAATGACAGTGGAGGACAAAAGATCACGATGGGAAGTAATGGTAGTGGAGAACAAAATATCACGATAGGATGTAATGATAATGGAGGAGAAAATATCACGGTAGGATATAATGTCATTGAAGGCCAAAATGTAATTTTAGGAAGGGATACCGGACAGAATGTCAATGAAGGCCAAAATATCATGATAGGATGTAATGTCGCTAGAGGACGATATGACACATTAGGATGTAATGTCATAGGACAAAATGTCACAATGGGATGTAATGACAGTGGAGGACAAAAGATCACGATGGGAAATAATGATAGTGGAGAACAAAATATCACGATAGGATGTAATGATAATGGAGGAGAAAATATCACGGTAGGATATAATGTCAGTGAAGGACAAAATATAATTTTAGGAAGAGATACCGGACAGAATGTCAATGAAGGCCAAAATATCAAGATAGGATGTAATGACAGTGGAAGACAAAAGATCACGATGGGATGTAATTATAGTGGAGGAAAAAATATCACGGTAGGATATAATGTCACTGGAGGACAAAATATAATTTTAGAAAGGGACGCCGGACATAATGTCACTGAACGACGGGAGGCCGGCGTGAATCACGGTGACGTAGGGGGACAAAATGTACAAAATAGATCGGATGACCGTAATCGACCAGATGTCCGTGATGGGGGAAATGTTAATTTTGATAGGAGAAATGTTAATGAGGCATTGAATGTCAATGAAGGACCAAATAATAATAATATATAGCAAGGCATAAATAAAAAACAAAATGATAATATAAGACATGATATTGAAACTCAAAATGTGTCAAAAAGAAATAATCACGAGTTTCTTAAAACTATGTACTTTAATGCTCGTAGTATTAGGAACAAATTTCAAGAAATACAGGCGTATGTCAAAAGCGAAAATCTCGATATGATAGGAATAACCGAGACATGGTTAAATGGTACAGAGTTCGAAGCTGTATTTGATATTGCGGGATTTAAACACTTTCATTAGGATATAAACCACAAGAAAGGTGGGGGTGTTCTGTTGTACGTTAAAAACAATTTTCATACTTGTGTTTTAGAGAAAATGAAACAGGGTGCATATAGTAGTTTGTGGGTAGAATTAACCCAAACAAATGGACAAAAAATGAATGTAGGTGTAATATATAGGCCAAAGACATTATCATTAGCAGACGACAAACTGTTATTTCAAGAACTGTCTAGTTTCTGCAACCGGGATTTATTGATAATGGGTGATTTCAATTTTACTGACATTGATTGGATGACCCTTGAACATGGCCATATAGGTAGTCGCTTGATTGATTTTCTTGGTGACAATTACTTAATTCAGCATGTAAAAGAGCCCACAAGATATGGAAACTTACTCGATTTATTGATCACTAGCCGCGAAAGCATGGTAACTGATGTAGAAGTCGGTGAATCTGTTGCAAATAGCGATCACAACTTAGTCAGATTCAAACTCCTAAACAATTTTAGAATAGATACTTGTGCTTCTAAAATACCCGATTTCAGTAAAGCTCAGTTCATAGAACTACGTCAAGAGCTTCAGCTTACAGATTGGGAGGCAAAATTAAACGAAAGGCCTGTAGATCAGATGTGGGAAATATTTCAAAATACGCTCACTAAGATGATTCAAACTTACATTCCTTTTAAGGACAGACGTCCACCAAATCAGGCTCGCCCAAAGTGGCTCGACAAAGAAACTGAAAAAAAGTATTGCTAAAAAGAGACAGGCTTATAAGAAATATAAGTGCTCGGGTGCATCTAATGACTATGAAAGTTATGTATTAATACAGAGAGATTTAAAAAAGACAATAAGAAAAAGAAAACGACAATACGAAATGAACATCGCTGATAAATCCAAAGAGAATCCCAAAGAATTCTATAGTTACATTAGAGATAAAAAGGTTGTTAGGAATCACATTGGTCCACTATTATCTGCTGACGGTCAACTTGAATATTCAAATGAAGGAATGTGTAATATCTTAAACAATTATTTTAGCTCGGTATTCGTAAACGAAACACCTCAAAGTGAATTCCAAACTGAAACCTGTGAAAAGTCTGGGGTAAACTTACTCACTACGGTAAATATAACAAAATAAAAAATTAAAAGGTGTATAGACAAACTCAAAGTTAATAAAACACCAGGGCCAGACGGTTGGCATCCAAGAATCTTAAAGGAAATGAAAAATGAGATTGTTGTTCCATTAGAAATTATTTTCAAGAAATCCATCATATCCGGAGATGTCCCAAGAGAATGGAAGCTAGCTAACGTTACTCCCATATTCAAAAAAGGTGACAAAAAG
>NC_134781.1:50837732-50840232 GCF_046742065.1 Oratosquilla oratoria | reverse complement strand
ATCTGCCGTCCCTATCCATAAAGCTATATCATCTTTTAAAACAACCAAATGTTTCACTGCTCACTACATGTTTTTTAAGTCTATTCCATTCGTTGACCCCTCTGTTGATAAACCAGTTTTTCCCTATTACCTTTTCGAACCTTAATTTGTTCAATTTAAGTTCAATACTGCGAGTCCTGCCCTGTTGTCTTAATATGATATCCTTGCCTGCATCGCCTTTGTTAAAACCCTAGACCCATATGAATACCTCTATTAGATCACCTAGGATTCTTCATCTTTCCAGAGAGTGTAAATTAAGGGGGTGAAGCCTCTCTCCGTATGGTAAATTTCTAAGCCATTTTATCATTTTGGTCATTCTCCTCTGTACTGATTTTAGTAAATTAAAATCACTGGTCAACAACAACAAAAATAATAATAATAATAATAAAATACCTGTCCCACAAGCAAAAGGAGGTGAACTTGATAGATTTTTTCTGCTGATTTCAAATATGTTTTTTAGAATTTTTCTATCGGGCATAGGTTTTCTGTGATAACATATCAAATTCTAAACAATTATAACTAATAAATGAGGCTGATATTTCAATGAAACTTACTTTTAAAATGTAGAAATGTATGATTTTCGAGAGTATTTTGCTTCTGGGAGATCCCTTTTTAGTGTTCAACAGTAATCAGCCAACATTGAAGAGCTCCACTTCCCTTGATACCGGGTTTCCATCTTCAAAATGTCCTGGTGAAACTTTTCACCGTGCTCGTCACTGACGGCGCTAAAAATTGCATGATTCTAGGAAGTGGATTTTTAGGTTCTTGTTGCACCCCAAGCCCTTGTAGGATCTCAGTATATCTTTTACAGTTTCAGAATAGTTATTTGCTTTGTGATTCCCCAAAAACTCTGCGCAAACTTGCTTAAATGACAGCCATGCAGCTTTTTCAAGGTCATTTATCTCTTCATCGAAGTTCTGGTCTCTCATCAGCTCCCTAGTCTGTGGTCCAACAAAAATACTTTCTTTGATTTTTGCGTCACTTACTCTAGGGAACTTATTTTTCAATATGTGTATCCTTTGCCAGTTCTATCCATAGCTTAAAAAAAACATTAACCCTGGCGTAATGTGCAAAAGCAGATAAAAAAATCTCTGAATCAACAAGAGGAGGATTGACAACATTCTTCCGCGGTCAGAGATCGTTTCAACCACACATTCTTTTTATAGTGATTTTTCTTACCCCGACTGTCTCACTCATAGAGAAAGCAACAAAACTTTGTGTAACCCAGCTGCATTCCAAGTAAACATACCACAACCTTTAGGTCACCAGAGATATTCCATTTATGTTTTTCATATATATATATATGTTTTTTTTTTTTGGGGGGGGGCAATAGAAGCTTCATACTCTCATATGTTTCCTCCAAGTTAGCTGCATGGAGCAGGGGAACAGAAGGAAAATTATTTACATTGTGAAGCAAAACAGTTTTTAGGCTCACTTTTGAAGAGTCAATAAACAAGCACCACACATCCCTATCATATTTATGGTTAAGTACCTCCATAACAGGATATACTTCATTACAAAACATCACACCATCCTCAGGTGAGAAAAACTGTTCAAAATCACAATATCGCTTACAATAAAAACTAACTTTGGATTCTTTCTGGAGAAGATTCCAGCCCTTTAACTTAGAAGCAAGAAGTTCCGATTGCTTTTTTGACAAGTTTAAATCCCGCACAAAATCATTCATATCTTCCTGACTCAATAAATCTGGTTTACTTGAAGAACAGGTTTGCTGAAAGTCCATGTCTTCTGTTTCTTTTTCTATAACCTTCTCACTTGACTCATCATCACTTAGTTCAATTTGTTTTGGAGGATCAGGTACAGAAAAGTCTTGACTGTGAGGTACTGGTTTCATACCAGATGATAAATTATGATATTTTACATTATGCTTGGATGTTGATGTCATACCTTTCATATTTGTAATACAGAAGTAGCAATCTGAAGTATATATAATTTTGTTTCCTCTCCAAACCATAGGGATGGCAAAAGGCATATCGCTTGTTTGCGAAAACGTCGTCATAACTCAAAATATCGAATTTTTCAGGAGAGGCATTTTAAAGTTTCAAAACGCTCTCAATATTATAAAAAGCCCTCAAACACCATAGGTGGAACATTTTTTGGAGCATCAAATACGCCTCTAAAGTTTATAGAAGTTGAAACAATCATAATCTTTACTAAGTCTAAAATATTTGTTGGAACAAGTTGGAACATGTAAGGTTATGTCGTTGGGACATTTAGCACTCCCTAGCGGTCAATTTTTGAGCTACAGATATGACACTGTTACCAAAAAAATCCGTGTTTGAAGATGAATATGTCTGTATAGATAACTCAAAAATTCAGTTTTTTGAGTTATGACGACGTTTTTGCAAATAAGCGATATGGCGTGAACCTTTCGCCCATGCAGTGAGAGGCCTGACACAGATTACACAACACACACCCAGCTTTTATCCTGGCCCCCCAC
>NC_134781.1:50830232-50832732 GCF_046742065.1 Oratosquilla oratoria | reverse complement strand
TGTGTGTGTGTGTGTGTGTGTGTATGTGTGTGTGTGTGTGTGTGTGTGTGTGTGTGTGTGTGTGTGTGTGTGTGTGTGTGTGTGTGTGTGTGTGTGTGTGTGTGTGTGTGTGTGTGCGTGTGTGTGTGTGTATTTACCTAGTTGTATTATACGGGAAGGGGAGCTATGCTCGTAGTGACCCGCCTTTGTTTCTCTTATTATATGGTGTTTACACACACTAGTTTCGTCTAATTTGTTCCAGACATCTGTGTGGATTTTTTCTTTCAGATCTCTTCTATAATTATCCTTTTTTAGTTTCTTTTTATGTCCTCTTGTTTTTCTTTTATCCTACTTTAATAAGTCTTCTCTGTCAAGGACTTCCATGCCTTTCATGATGTAAATGGCTAATAGATCTCCTCTTTCTCTTCTTTGTTCCAGGGTTGGTTAATCCAGTTTAGACAATCTTTGTTCGTATGTCAACTTTGAAAGTGTTGGGCCATTTTTGTCGTTGCTCTTTGGATTCTTTTTAATTTCTTTATATTCTTTTTTGTACTAGGTGTCCATAGTTTTGCAACGTATTCCAATCTTGATCTTATCAGTGTGACTAATATATTTTTACCATTACTTCATCCAAGTAATTAAAAACCACCTTTATTGATCTTAGTAAATTGTAGGTATCTCCGACTATTTTGTTTATATGCTTGTCAGTGGACATGTCTTTGGTGATAATTACTCCTAGTTCTTTTCGGAGCTAACTTTCTTTACTTCTTTTGTACCAATTTTATATTGTCCTGATATTTTTTTTCTTTTTCCAAACTCTATTATACTACATTTCTCGATGTTGAATTTCGCTTCCCACTTTTGGCTCCATGCCCAGACTTTGTCCAGGTCTCTCTGTAGTGATTCAGACTTTTTCTGAACTTGCTTTCTTTAGTAGTTTTGTATCATCTGCAAAGAAGTTCATATCACATTAAACATTATCGGAGTTAATACTGAACCTTGTGGGACTCCTCTTATCATTTCTTCCCATGTCGAAATTTTATCTCTAAGTACCACCCTCATTTTCCTCCCTTGCAAGAAATCTTCCATCCATTTCAATTATTTTCCTTGTACACCTCCTGTTGTTTCGAGTTTTCTTTATAGTTTTCTGTGAGGTACTTTATCAAACGCCTTTTGTAAATCCAGGAAAGCACAATCTGCCCATCAGTCCCTTTCTTGCATTATATCTATTAACCTTGAATAAAATTAATCCATTTTGTGGTACATAATCTTCCTTGTTTAAAACCAAATTGTTTTTGATTCAGTATATTGTTTTCTTTCAGATGTTTATTTCATCTATTTTTGATAATTTTCACATATTTTAGCTATTGTGCTTATAAAGGAGGCCGGTCTGTAGTTTGTTGGGTCTTCCTTATCTCCTTTACATATTGGCAGAATATTGGCATTTTTCCAGTCTTACGGTACCTTTCCTTCTTTGAGTTAGCAATCTATTATCTTACATACTTTGTTCGTTATTTCATCTATAAATAATTTTAGTATCCAGTTTGCAATTTCGTCCAGTCCGTGTGATTGCCTGACATCAAGGTTTATTATTTGGTTCCTTATTTCTTTCTGTATCACAATCATTTCTTTCATCGAGGGGATCTTTCTCCCCTTTCTTCATCCCAATTGTGTATATTTTCATTTTTTGAATACAGATTTGTAATGTTTGTTCATAATTTCAGCCATTTCTATATCATCTATACATTCCATATTCCCTTGACGCAGTTTCACTATTTCCTGTTTATTTTTAATTTACCATTTACATATCTGTAGAATAATTTAGATTGATCCTTACATTTATCTATTATGTCTTTTTCATATTTTCTTTTTTCTTCCCTGCGTATTTTTATATATTCATTTCTTAGTTTGATGTATACCGTTTTTCCCCCCATCTTTTCCAAGCTTTGTCTCTGCTATCTTTTGCCTCACTACATTTTTTGTTGTACCAGCACTTAATGCACACCTTTTCCTGTTCCTGTTTTGGTACATATTCATCCACTCCTTCATTATAGATTTCTTTTAATATCGTCCATTTCTCTTCTATCTGTGTTTCTTCATTAAGGAAGTTTTCCTAACTCGCTTTTTAGTTTGAACTCAATTAGTATGCGGTCACTCTTCCCAACTGGTGTTTTGTATTCCATTTTATCCACAATTTCAAGCTTTGACGTAAATATTAAGTCTAGTCTCAATAGTTCTTCATTATTTTTATATCTGGTATTTTATTTTACCCATTTAGTCATTGTGTATTCAATGGTCATGTCCAGTAGTATATACCCCCAAAGGTCCTCTCCACCTTTCACCGTCATCTCCTCCCAACACATTTCTTTAGAGTTAAAGTCACCCATAATTACTATGTTTCCTCCTTCTTTTAGTATTTCATTTAATGCATGCCTTGTGACTCCCAACAATTTGGAATGGTCACTCTCTTTCCAAGAGTATGTTTTCGGGGGCACATATATCACAAAAAAAATCTACTTTT
>NC_134781.1:50745232-50815232 GCF_046742065.1 Oratosquilla oratoria | reverse complement strand
GCGTAATGAAGCCCTTTTTCCAATCCGTGGGATATTCACTCTGATTAAGTGAATCATTGTTTATTAAACAGATCGGGATGGCAAGTTCGCGAGCAAATTTACTATAAAGTTTGATGGGTAAGTCTACGGGTGTAGAGGAACGCTTTGACTTGATGCTGGCGAGCTTTTTGGCAACCTGAAAAACATGAACTGTCGGAGGGAAAGGAGAGGGGAGGAAAGCAGGGAGGAGAGAGAGGTCAATCCCGTGCAGCGTTTGACAGATGGATGCAAAGTGGTCACTTATTTGCTCAGCCGCTCGGTCAAGTGACATTTGTGAAAGGAGGGGGATGTCAAATGCCTGCCGCATACTGCACAAACTTTTAACCCTGTTAAACTACTGGCTCTTTTGATTTCCCAAATGACTTTGTTCTGGAGTTGTCTAAAAAGGCTGATGTCAGTGTAAACTTTAGCACGCTGTTGAATCAATCTCTTCGTCCTGGGCGTAATTCATGGGGCGTCTGCTGGGTGTGTTTGCGTCTGTTTCAAAGGGCAGTGACAATGGAATTCCTGCGTAATTATATTGATATAAATATCCCACTTCTCCTGAACTCCCTCCACTGTGAGCACCTCCGTCCAGGGATGTTGAATGATCCATTGTCCAAATTCAAGCAAGTGTGAGTCGGGCATGGGCCTGTGATAGCGAGTAGTGGTGCTGTGCAGTAATAAAATGGTGGCTGGCTGGCGACCATAGGATGGAAGTGCGGGTCGACCGACCAATTGAGGGGAGGGTTGAGGGGGAGGAGGTACAGTTCACTCATGTCACTTAGAATGAGTTCAAGCGTGTTGACAACGTGTGTGGGGAAGCTTACGAGTTATGATATATGTAGATGTTCTTGAATATCACTGGTGTTTAACTCATTGAAATTCCCACGTAGAACCAACTTAGCACCGGGGTATTTGGCCCTGAGACTGTCTGCCGTGTTAATAATGTGTTCCACCAAAGCGTCCGTCGAGGGAGTTTGTGGGGGGTGGTACACTACACACATAATGATGGAGGCTGTGTGGTGAGGGTGTAACGGAGGGGTCAATCTAACCCATAAGGTTTCTAGTCCCTCGGGAATACCCACGGGTAACAGTGAGGCATTCAACGCTTTCCGAGAGTACAAGGCCACTCCACCTCCACGCCGTCCACTCCTTAAGTTGTGATGGAATTCGTATCCCTCAATTTCGCATATTTCGGGCACTTTGCCATGCTTCTGTAATTGCAACTACACCCACATTAAGTGGCAATACAGTAACAGTGAGTTCATCTACTTTGTTATACAAGGAGGTAACGTTAGACAATAATAATGAAGGTAAATCATACCATTGTCTTGGTACCTCTATCACTATGCGTTCCGTGGTAGGCTTTGGTGGTTTCACTGTTCTGTTTGTTTTAACTATATTTATGTGTCTATGATGGTTGCGTCCCGCTCTACATCCACGGTTACGAAATAAACTTAGTTTTTTGAGGTGTCTTATCACAGGGGAAGGAAGGTAACCACACCTTGATCTTAACTGATACAGTTTACCAGCACTGTAGTGTAGACGGGTGAAAGTAGACATCTTAACTAGATAGTTCACTATGATTACAACCCTGTGAAGAGCGTCGCTATCGAAAATAGCCGTTCACTTAAAACAAAACTTTAAACATCATACACTGAGTTTAAAAGTAACAGGGGAGTAGGTCAACGCATTGACCTAGGCAGCTACAAAGCGCCAGTCGACAGGTCTTACACCAGTGAGGCCCGGGGCGTGTGTGTGCGTTTGTGTGTGTGTACACATTACACACACACACACACACACACACACACACACACACACACACACACACATCGTCGGATTGGAGGCAAAGATTGGAACACCGGAAAAAACGCAATTTTCATGACTTTCAGCGACGAGACAGTACCTGTGTTGTATTAGTAGGGAAGGTGAAAACTCGTGGTGTAGTAAGTAAAAAAAAAAGAAAAAAAGCAAAGGGGAGCCATTATTGAAGAAATTGGAAGGAAATGAGGAAGGGGATGAACATGACCCAAAGTCCAAAAGGGGTGTCAACAACAAACGATGTACAGACGACATAGCTGCTGTCGAACAAGTAAGGGGATTAAAAGTAGGAATATAGATAAGAGTAACTCAATAGAAAGTGGAGACAAATATTTCTATGGATTTAATGAGGGAGGAGATGACAACCTCCCCCGATTAACAAGTCTAGAAAAAAAAAATTAATAAATGAACGAATCATGGGAGGTTAGGTTTAGCCAACTCGCAATAATTACACATAGAGTTGATAAATTGGAAGAACTAAAGAAGGAGAAACAAAACCTAAATAAAGAAGTAAAAGAATTAAAAAGACAGTTAAAAGAAGTAAAGGATGAGAATGAATAATTAAAGAGGAATAACAAATAAAATAAAGAGTCCATAACAAAAGAGGTAAGTGGTTGGAAAAAAGCCAGGAGGATAACAAAATTGAATTTAGAGATATAGTGATACAACAGATGAAGGAACACACTAAGGACACAGTTATTAAAGTGATGAGAGAAAAGGAGAATATAGTAAGAGACTTAGCGGATAAAAAGAAATGTATAATCATATTACGAATGGAAGAGAAGCATAATCCAAATAGGACTACAGGAGTAAAAGAGGAGAAATAAAAGTAAACAAGGTATTAGAATATTTCAAGAAGGTGAGTAAGAAATAGAGAAAGAAATTGAAGAAATATATAGGCTAGGGAAATACAGTATAGACAAGACTAGAACAATTAAGGTTAAATTCAGGTCACAAACGACAGCAGAGAATGACTTATCAAAAACAGGGAAACTAGCAGAAAGTGATCAGTATGAACAGGTATGGATAAAAAGAGAGATGAATAAAGAGGAAAGAGAGGAAGAAAAAACAAAAAGAATCGAAGAACAGAAAAGTCAGACAAAGAGAAATTCTATTGGAGAGTAGTGAATATGTAAGTAAGAAAGTGGTTGATAGCAAAAAAAAAAAAAAAAAGGAAGGAAAACAGAAAACAGGGTGAAAGTAACAGAAAATTAAAAGTGCCTTTCACAAATATAGATGGCTTAATAATCACATCAGAACCAGAAATAGTGGACAAGATTGAATGTAAGACAACACTAAGTAAAAGTGACCACATATTGGTTGAACTGGAACTAAACGAAGAAAAATATATGGGGAAAAATGAACAATATAGAAAGAGAAGATTGATGTATGGAAAAACAAATTTTGATAAGATGAGAGAATATTTCCAGAAAGCAGACTTGGAAAGGATACACAAGGGGGAAACAACAGTAGAAGAGAAATGGAAAACTTAGACAATAATTTCAAAGGAAGGAGTGGAAAAGTATGTTCCAAGACAAAAAAAAAAACAAAATGTATAATGTTAGTACGACGAAAGATGAAGTGAGTTAAATTATAACTTTCTCCAATTTTTTATATGTTTCTCAGTGAACATATTAATCATTATAATGACTTCTAGGTCCTTCTCTTTTTCCACTTTTTTAATTTTCTTCCACTCCCAATGTATATGAACCCACTATTCTTTTTTTGCTTCTTCCAAATTCCATTATACTACAATTCTTAATGTTGAATTCTATCTCCCACTTCCTACTCCATGTCCAAACTTTATTGAGATCACTTTACACTGACTCACAATCTTCTTCGGTGTTCACTTCTTTCAACAGTTTTGCATCGTCTGCGAAGAAGCTCAGATAACTTTCATTTCCTTTATCCATACCATTGATATATATATATATATATATATATATATATATATATATATATATATATATATATATATATATGTATGAAACATTGTTGGGCCAAAACTGTTCCTTGTGGAACTCCACTAATCACCTCATCCAAATTGGAATGTTTGTCTCTTATCACCACTCTCATTTTCCTTTCATGCAAGAAGTCTTCCATCCACTTAAGTAGTTTGCCCTGTATTCCTCCTGCAGTTTATATTTTCTTTAGCAATTGTCTGTATGACACTTTAACAAAGGCTTTTTTCATGTCTAGAAATCACAATCAGCCCATCCATCTCGTTCCTGTAATATATTTATTAGTCTAGAATAGAAACACATCAAGTTTGTGAAAAATTATCTTTATTGTCAAAATCCAAACTTCCTTGGATTTAGTACATTTTTTTTCAAATGTTTTACCCATCTAATTTTGATCATTCTTTCACAAATTTTTGCTACCGTACTTGTAAGAGAGACCGGTCTTTAGTTAGTTGGGTCTTCTTTGTTTCCCCTTTATATATTGGTACTATATTTGCTCTTTTCCAATCTTCTGGAACATTTCCTTCTCTCAATGAACTGCTTATTGGACCATGTATATTGTTTTTTAGTTCGTCCCTACATTCTCTCAAAATCCAGTTTGCCATTTCATCTGGATCATGCGATTTTCTGACATCGAAATTTCTCAAGTGATTCATTATTTCATTCTTTGTTACTTCAATCTCTTTCATAGGGGGGACTTTCCCCTCTCACTCCACGCCTCTAAGTTGTATGTTCTCCCTCGTAAACACTGATTTGAAATGCTTGTTCATAAATTCTGCCATTTCTATTTCCTCCGTGTATTCTATTCCTCCTTGTTGTAGTTTCACTAATTCTTGTTTGTTTTTCAGTTTGTTGTTTACAAATCTATAGAATCGTTTTGGTTGATCTTTACATTTTTCTATGACATCCTTTTCGTATTTTCTCTTTTCTTCTCTGCGCACTTGTGCATATTGGTTTCTGTAACCAGTGTATATTTTCCATTTTTCGGGTTTTCCCAAGCTTTATCCCTTTTATCTCTCAATTCTCTACATTTTTTGTTGTACCAACATTTTACATATATTTTTCCTTGTTTTTGTCTTGGAACATGCTTTTCCACTCCTTCTTGATAATTTTTTGTCAAAAATTTCCATTTCTCTTCTACTGTTGTTCTCTCTTTGTATATCCTTTACCAGTCTGATTAAAAAAAGAAAGAAAAAAATCTCTTATTTTTATCAAAAAAAAATTTTACATACATCAATCTTCCCTTTCTATATTTTTCGTTTTTTCTCATGCATTTTTCTTAATTTAGTTCCAGATCTATTAATATGTCGTCACTTTTACTTATTGATGTCTTATATTTAATCTTGTCCACTATTTCAGGTTCCGATGTGATTATTAGGTCTAGTCTCGATGGTTCTTCCTCATTTTTATACCTAGTATTCTCTTGTATCCATTGTGTCATTGTATGTTCTATAATCATATCAAGTAGTACATTTCCCCATAGGTCGTCTCCACCCTTCACTGTCATCTCTTCCCAGCAGATTTCTTTACAATTAAAGTCACCCATTATAACTATTCCTCCTCCATCTTTCATTATCTTATTTAGTGTTATCCTTGTGTCTTCTAACATATTTTTGTGTTCTTTCTCTTCCCACGAAGCCGTTTTAGGAGGCACATAATTTACCACAAACTTCCTGCTCTTCTTGTCCCTGTCCTCTATTTCCATCATAATCATTTTCACTCTATTCTTTCCATGTGTAACATTCCTCAGAATTTATGTCCTTCTTTGTTAGGAACATAGCTCCATCCTCTTGTTTTACTTCTCTGTTTCTAATCCAACAATTATATACACCATGTCCTACACTGCTGGGTGGTAATGTACCTTTCAATTGTGTCTCCACAATTCTCATTATGTCAGGGTTTTTTTTCATCAGGTAATCATTCAGTTCATTCAAGCCTGTTACTAAGCCATCTATATATGTGAAAGACACTTTTCATTTTCTGTTACCTCCACCCTGTTTTCTGTTTCCCTTCTGTTTTTCTCTCCTATGAAACATTTCCTCACTTTCATATTCACTATTCTCCAATAGAATTTCTCTTTGTCTGAATCTATTCTGTTCTCGTTTTTTCCCTAAGCTTCGATACATTTAGTTTTCTCTTCCTCTCTTTCCTCTTTATTCATCTCTCTTTTTATCCATACATGTTTGTACCGATCACTACCTACTAGTTTTCCTGCTTTTTGATAAGATATTCTCTGATGTCGTTTGTAACCTGAATTTAACCTTAATTGGTCTGGTCTTGTCTATATTGTATTTTCCCAGCCTATATATTTCTTCAAATTCTTTCCCAATTTCCTGTTCACCTTCTTGAAATATTTTAGTACCTTGTTCACTCTTTCTTTCCCTGTGGGGAAACCTGTTCTTTTTTAGGTCTCTTCTATAACTGTCTTTCTTGATTTTCTTTCCGTGTCCTCTGTATCTCTACTATCCCATTTTATTAGATCCTCTCTATCAATAGTTTCTATGCCTTTAATGATTCTATAAATAGTTATCAAGTCTCCTCTCTTTCTTCTTTTCTCTAATGTCTGTAGTTCATGTTTTGCTAGTCTCTCTTCATATGATAGTTCTGAGAGTGTTGGTGCAAATTTCGTAATTGCTCTTCGTATTTTTTCAAGTCTTGTTATAATTTTTTTTTTTTTTTTTTGTACTTGGTGACCACGTCGTCGCTGCATACTCCAATCTTGGTCTTATCAAAGTGACTAGTATTTTCTTCACCATTTCTTCGTCCAGGTATGTAAATGACACTTTGATTGTTCTTATCAAATCATAAGTGTCTCCAAAAATCTTGTTCATATGTTTCTCAGGGGGCATATTATTCATAATAATGACTCCCAAGTCCTTCTCATTTTCTACTTTTTAAATTTCTTCCCCTCCCAATTTATATGATCCCACTATATATATATTTTTGCTTCATCTAAATTCCATTATACTACACTTCTTAATATTGAATTCCATCTCCCACTTCTTACTCCATTCCCATACTTTATTGAGAACATTCTGTAGTGACTCACTATCTTCTACACTGTTCACTTTTTTCAACAATATTCCATCGTCCGCAAAGAACCTCATATAACTTTCAATTCCTTTATCCACATCATTAATATATATAACAAACATTATTGGGGCCACAACTGTTCCTTGTGGAACTCCACTAATCACTTCATCCCAATTAGAGTGTTTGTCTCTTATCACCACTCATTTTTTTTTCATGCAAGAAGTCTTCCTTCCACTTCAACAGTTTGCCCTGTATTCCTCCTGCAGTTTCTAATTTCTTTAGAAATTTCTTATGTGGCACCTTATCAAACACTTTTTTCAGGTCTAGAAATGCACAGTCAGCCCATCTATCTCTTTCTTGTATTACATCTATTAGTCTTGAATAGAAACACACTAAGTTTGTGACGCATGATCGTCCTTGTCTAAATCCAAATTGCCTTGGATTCAGTACGTTTTTGTTTTTTTTTCCAAATGCCTTACCCATCTAATTTTGATCTTTATTTTACAAATTTTAGCTATCGTACTTGTATATTGCTACTATATTTACTCTTTTCCAATCTTCTAGAACTTTTCCTTCTTTCAATGAACTGCTTATTAGACTATGTATTTTGTCTGTTAGTTCATTCCTGCATTCTCTCAAAATCCAGTTTGCCATTTCATCTGGTCCATGCGATTTTCTGACATCGAGGTTACTCAAGTGATTCATTATTTCATTCCTTGTTACTTCTATCTCTTTCGTATTTTCTCTTTTCTTCTCTGCGCACTTGTACATATTGATTTCTATAATTTGTATATATTTTCCATTTTCAGGTCTTTTATCCAAGCTTTATCTCTTTTGTCTTTTAACTCCCTACATCTTTTGTTGTACTAACACTTTACATATCCTTTTTCTTGTTTTTGTCTTGAAACATACTTTTCCACTACTTCTTTATAATGTTTTGTCAAAATATTCCAATTCTCTTTTACTGTTATTTCCTCCTAGGGTATCCTTTCCCAGTCTGCTTTTTTGAAAGAATTCTCTCATTTTATCTTTTTTTCCATACATCAATCTTCCCTTTCTGTATTGTTCGTTTTTTTCATATATTTTCCTCATTTAGTTCCAGTTCAACCAATATGTGCTCACTTTTACTAATTGGCGTCTTATATATAATCTTGTCCACTATTTCGGGTTCTGGTGTGATTATTAGGTCCAGTCTCGATGGTTCTTCCTCATTTCTATATCTAGTATTCTCTTGTATCAATTGCATTATTGTATGTTCTATAATCCTATCAAGTAGTACATTTCCCCATAGGTTGTCTTTACCCTTCACTGTCATCTCTTCCCAGCAGATTTCTTTACAATTAAAGTCACCCATTATAACTATTCTTCCTCCATCTTCCATTATTTTATTTAGTGTTATCCTTGTGTCTTCTAACATATTTTTGTGTTCTCTCTCTTCCCACGAAGCCGTTTTAGGAGACACATAATTCACTACAAACTTCCTGCTCTTTTCATCCGTGTCCTCCACTTCCATCATAATCATCTCTACTCTATTCTTTCCATGTGTGACATTCCTCACATTTATACTCTTCTTAGTCAGGAACATATTCTACCACTTTGCTTTACTTCTCTGTTTCTAATCCAATAATTATATACACCATGTCCTACACTGTTGGGTGGTAGTGGACCTTTCAATTTTGTCTCTACAAAGCCCATTATGTCCGGTTCTTTTTCCTTCAGGTAATCATTCAGTTCGTTCAAGCCTGTTATTAATCCATCTACGTTTGTGTAAGATACTTTTATTTTTCTGCTACTTCCATTGTGTTTTGTTTCCTTTCCGTTTTTCTTTGTTATGAACCATTTCCTCACTTTCATATCCACTACTCTCCAATAGAATTTCTCATTTTCTGGCTGTTCTTTTCTTGTTTTTTTCTTAGCTTCTATTCTTTTTGTTTTCTCTTCCTCTCCTCTTTATTCATTTCTCTTTTTATCCATATCTGTCCATACTGATCACTGTCTGCTAGTTTCCCTGTTTTTGCTAAGATATTCTCTCCTGTCGTTTGTGACCTGAATTTGATCTCAATTAGTCTGGTCTTATCTGTATTTTATTTTCCTATTCTATATATTTCTTCAATTTCTTTCCCTGTTTCTTGTTCATCCTCTTGAACTACTTCTAATATCTTGTTTACCTTTTCCTTCTCTTTAGCTCTTGTGTTCCTATTTGGACTATGCTTCTCTTCCATCCTTAATATAATTATACATTTCTTTTTGTCCGCTAAGTCTCTTACTCTATTCTCCTTTTCTCTCATCACTTTAATAACTGTGTCCTTAGTTTGTTCTTTCATCTGCTGTATCACTATATCTCTAAATATAATTTTGTTGTTCACTTGGATTTTTCTCCAACCCTGTGCTTCCTTTTCTATGGACTCTTTATTCTCTTTATTCTTCTTTAATTCCTCATTCTCATCTTTTTCTTCTTTTAACTGTCTTTTTAAATCTACTAATTCTTTAGTTAGGTTTTGTCTCACTCTTTAGCTCTTCCAGTTTGTGAAATCTTTGGGTAACTAGTGTTAATTGGTTAAATCTAACCTCCCATCCTTCGTTTTATTATTATTATTATTATTATTATTATTATTATTATTATTATTATTATTATTATTATTATTATTATTATTATTATTATTATTATTATTATTATTATTATCATTATTATCATTATAGTTTCTCCTCTAGATTTACTTGTCGGGGAGGTTGTCACCTCTTCCCTCATTAAATTCATAAAAGCAGTTAGCTTCTCTTTCCATTGAGCTGCTATTATCTATATTTCTGCTTTTGACACCTCTGTTTCCTTGTTCTCCCTCGTCTGTGTTTTCTGCACATTCTTTTGTTTACACCCCTTCTAACATCCGAGGCCCGTTCGTCCCCTTTCACATTTCCTTCCATTTTCGTCAGTGATCCCTCTCTTTCTCCTTTTCCTTCACCTTCCCACTACACCACGGTTTTTCTTCTTCCCTACTAATACAACAAAGGTACTCCCTCGTTGTTGAGATCGATGAAACTTGAATTTTTCCTGGTGTTCCAAACTTCGCTGTCACTTCGACCAATGTGTGTGTCTGTGTTTGTTTTTGTGTGTATACATGTATATACACACACACACACACACACACATACACATATATATATATATATATATATATATATATATATATATTTTTGTACACACACACACACACACACACACATATATATATATATATATATATATATATATATATATATATATATATATATATATATATATATATACATATGTATGTATATATATATATACATATACATATATATATATATACATATGCAGTATATATATATATATACATTTATATATATGCATGTATGTATAAATGCACACAAAATTGTATTCCCTTATTTTATGCCGAATAGAAGACTACGTGCGAGCCTAATATTATTGTCTTACACTTTTTGTTTTGGTTATACAAGTTTGACAGTATTTAGAGACATAAATCATCCAATCACGTTTCCTATGAATTTGAATGCATGTCGACATTGTTTTATAGAATCGGATCCTCTATTGAATTTCGTCTCTTGTTGGATCCGTCTTGATTACACTCCCTGTAAGAAGCTTACAAACATAGCGAATTTCAGTTGTTTCGTACACTTTTGTAAGCTTCACTGATTCTTAAATTTTATGTTATATATTTTTGTCTATCATCGTCTTTCTCGGTTTGGCTTTGATTCGTTATTCCATGAAATATCATCTCTCTCTCTCTATCTGTCTCTCTGTTTAAATGATATCCTTCGTCAAGTTCGTATGAATTTGCAAACTCCACGAGCTATTTCGACAAGTCTTGTCATGGTTTCCAAATGAATTCGTTCATGTAACTCGAGTAATAGTTTTCTTTGAACGATGCTTTCTAAAAACTGTGACAAGACTTTTTGTGTCACAAATAGACACATCATCACAAATTCTCAATCCTTGTGTTTGTCTATATTATTCTATTTATTTATTAATTTATTTACCTAATTACTTATTTGAATAAATGGGTAAATAATTATTTACCCATTTATTCATGTGCCTATTTATTCATTTATTTATTTATTCATTTTATTGTTTATTTATCTGTTTGTTTTTTATTCATTCATTCATTTACTTCCTATCTATTTTCATTTAGATTTTTGTGGTAAGACAGATATGTGAGAAAGCTATAGGAAAGGGTAAGGATGTTTTTGGGCTTTTATGGATTTGGAAAAGGCTTATCACAGGGTAGACAGAAAGGCACTGCGGGAGGTTTTGCAGATATACGGGGTAGGAGGAAAGCTTTTAGGAGATGTAAGGAGTTTTTACGAGAGTAGTAGAGTATGTGTCAGGATTAGAAATGGAGAGAGTGAGTGGTTCGAGGTATATGTGGGACTTCGTAAGGGATGTGTTATGTCGCCCTGGCTGTTCAACTTATACATGGATGGGGTGGTGCGAGAGGTAAATGCAAAGGTGGGTCAGGGATTGAAGATGGTTAAAGAAAATGGAGAAAAGTGGGAGGTGAGCCAGCTGTTGTTTACGGACGACATTGCTCTTGTAGCAGGATCAAGGAGGGATTGAGGAAGTTGGTGACAGAGTTTGGGAGAGACTATGAAAGAAGAAAGTTGAAGATAAATGTAGGTAAAAGTAAGGTGATGAGATGTACAAGGGGTGGAAGTGTCAGCAGACTGGAAGTGAGCATTAAGGGAGAGCGACTGGAGGAAGTGGATAGTTTTAGATACTTGGGTGCGAATGTGGCAGTAAAGGGGGGAGTGGAGGTGGAGGTAGAATGTAAATTGAGAGAAGCGAGTAAATGCCTTGGGGGATTAAAAAGTGTAATGAGAAATAGACATTTGGTAATGGATGCTAAGAGGAGATTGTATGAAGGAGTGATTGTGCCAACAGCACTGTATGGGGCAGAAACATGGAACATATGAGAGGAAGAGATAAGGAGTTTGAATGTGTTTGAGATGAGGTGTCTGAGAAGTATGTTGGGTGTTACTAGGCTAGATAGAGTGAGAAATGAGGAGGTGAGGAGGAGAACGGGGGTGGTAAGGGAGTTGGGAGATAGGGTGGATGAAAGAGTATTGGGATGGTTTGGACACATGGAAAGAATGAGTGAAGAAAGACTAGTAAAAGAGGTATGGAAGGCAGATGTGGAGGGAGTGAACATGAGGAGGCGACCTAGGATGAGATGGATGGATGGAATGAAAGGGACTTTGGGGACGAGGGAAATGTCTGTTGAGGAAGATCGGGAGAGGACAAAAGACAGGGGTGAATGGAAAATTGTTGTATATGGATGATGTTGTGATGCATGAGGTGGATGGGTGGAGGGATGGGGGGATGTAGTATGTGTGAGAAAAATTTTATGCAGCCCGAAGGGATTTCTCCCCGTCTTCTCCTTTTCTGCATGAGGGGACGGAGAGGGGGGGGGGCCGATTTAATGAAGCGGCCTTGCTGTGGATGTGCTGTGTCTTGCGACACTGCTTCTGACCCAGGGCAGTGGACAAGATACAAGGATGACCCGTCATCCAGGAGGTGCCAAGATAAGAGGGAGGGTAGTGAGTGGAGGGGAGTGGAGTGTATAGGAGATGGAATGGGTGGGAATGATTTATACGTCCTTGTTTTTTGGCTACCTCCCTTATGTGGAGGGAAAAGCCCTTGATATATGTATGTATGTATATTTATTTATTTATATATCTGTTTATCTATTAACTTGTTTGTTTACTGATTTATTTATTTATCTATTCATTCATTAGTTATTTATTTATTAGTTATTTATCTATTCATTTATTTATGCACTTATTCATTTATTCATCTACTTATCTATCCCCACTAATTCATTGCGTCCTACCACCTCTAACATTATTCCAGTTGACTTATATAATGCAACTGAGAGAAGAATTAAACCGATGATAATTACAATGTTATTTACCTTGACTTTAGCAAAGCGTTCGACAAGGTGCCACACCAGAGACTACTAAATATAATCAAAACCCATGGCATAGGAGGAAAAGTGTTAGAATGAATTAGAGCTTGGATTAGTAACAGAAAACAGCGGGTCACCATAAATGGAATAAAATCTAGATGGGCAATGTTACTAGTGGGGTCCTCCAGGGCTCGGTTTTGGGTCCCTTGTTGTTCATTATGTACATAAACGACTTACACGATGGGATAAATGTGATTTTAGTAAGTTTGCGGAGGACACTAAAATAGGACGCCTAATTAGGTCAGGAGACGACGCAGGGATTCTGCTGGACAATCTTAACAAATTGTTCACATGATCGGTGAAATGGCAAATGAACTTCAATATCTCTAAGTGTAGCGCGTTGAACGTAGGGCTACACAACCCCGAAAATAGATACAGCTTAGATAACACGCTTTTAGAGAAAACTGAGTGCGAGAGAGACTTGGGAGTTCTAGTGAGTCCATACCTTAAAACCAGGAAACAATGCATTAGCGCCAGGAATAGAGCAAACAGAGCATTAGGTTTCATTGCTAGGACGGTAACGAATAGAAGTGCACAGGTAATTATATTATTAAACTCTATCTAGCGATAGTTAGACCCATCTTTGACTATGCGGTACAGTTTTGGTCTCTGTCCTACAGAATGGACATCAATTCACTAGAATCAGTACAGAGAAGAATGGCCAAAATGATACATGGACTCAGAAATTTGCCTTGCGAAGAGAGGCTTAGGCACCTAAACTTACACTCTCTAGAAAGACGCAGAGTGCGGGGTGATGTAATAGAGATGTTCAAGTGGATCAAAGGTTTTAACAAGGGTGATGCAAACAAGGTCATCATCATAAAACAACAGGGCAGGACTCGCAGTAATGGTTATAAACTGAACAAATTTAGATTTAAGAAGGAAATAGGCAAGAATTGGTTTACTAATAGAGTGGTCGACGAATGGAATAAACTTAGTAACCACGTAGTAACCGCTGAAACTATCAGTTGCTTTAAAAAACGATTAGACAACTTTATGGATGGGGATGACAGGTGGTGATGGATACGGAGCTGCCTAGTGTAGGCCTTATGGTCTCTTGCAGTCTCCTTCATTCTTATGTTATGTTCTTATGATTGCCCCTCTCGTTACCAAATTATCCATTTATTCTACTAGTACACAGGTATTCGTCTATAGAACATCAACTCTCTTCAGCAAGAGGGTTCAAGATAAGCCAACAAATACACTTTAAAAAGTCAACACTAATTCATTAAATCTTCAGAGAGAGGGTTCAAGATAAGCCGACAAATGTACTTTGAAATGTCGACATTAATTTTATGACTGATTAACTTATGATAAGAGATAAGAACTTGATGCAGTGAAATCAATGTTCAATATGTTTCTTCAGTATAAGTTGCGACAGACCAGTGAACGGGATATTGCTACGATGCTCAGCAATCTCCGAGATAAAAAACTGAAAAAGGTATCATAATCAAATTTTTCTTGAAGAAAACTGTTAGACTTGAGTAACGAGTGACAAGGGTTTTTATTTAGATGAATAAACATATACAAATAGATAAACAAACAAATAAATGAATTTGTAAATAGATAAACAAAAATAAATAAATAATTAGATAAACAAAATAAATAAATAAATAAATAAACAAAAATAAATCAATAAATAGATAAGCAAATAAACAAATGAACAAAATAAACAAAAAAATAAATAAACAAATGCACAAATAAACAAACGAATGAAGAAAAAGGTAAAGTAATACATAAAAAAGAAAACAAGTAATTTAACAAACAAGTAATTGATTAACAAAATAGCCACACCCTTTTTTGCTGGGAACATCTTTTTCACTTGACTGAAAGGTTGGCCACTCTTCCACTCCCAACCACCACCCAGTGAAAGAACCACATTACAATAATTTCTCTTAAAAAATAGTCAACTCTGAACTTTCAAGATACTAAAAGTCAACTCAGTGGCCGCTACGTATACGCAAGTATACTTGAATCTTCTTGTGATTACAATGTAACTTCTTTGTTTCCTGTCCATTGTTTGGGGGAATTCCAGTCGCTCACACCCCGAGAAATAGATAAAGCAATTGCATGCGCCAATAATGTGCTGTGCGTGTTATCAATATGAAATATCCCACAATTAGTTAGGAGTGACTAGTTTGATCATCCAGATTCAGATTGGAGGGTGCTGTAACATTAATTTGCAAGGCTCACATTTATTTTGTTTCCATATTGGGACTTTTTCATGCTTTTAGTGACAATCTGGGGAGTTTTGTAGGCTATTCTGGGGGATTCCTGTCGCCTTTGTTGATCTACCGGTCATAGAGTGGCGCAAGTAGGTAATTGAAGCAAACACCTCAATAACTAATGAAATATTATGGAGAGAAAATCTAAAAAAAGCAAGTGGCGAGTTGAAATACAGAAATCTTTGAAGAACTACCTTGTGCAAAGGCTCCAGTTGATAGATCACAATCTCACTGATAAAGGAAAGCATTGTCAAAATTTGTAAATTGGCAACTTTTGTCCAATGTGGGGATTTTGAGCATGCGTCTAGGGAATTATAATTTCCTTTTGTTGATGTGTGGAGTGCCCGCTTAGTAGTAAAACTGCAGCTTATTCAAAACCAGTCACCAAATTGTCGTAAGGTATGTGTTTGTTTTTCGTCATTGTTCGCCACCCAGTTTTATTTAGGTTAATAAGGTCAATTTATAGTTTCACCCAACCAACGATATTGATATGTGGCTTATGTATTTCTGGTGAGAAATGTTGTGAAATGAACGATGGTGTCGCATTTGCGACAGAAATGTAGGCCTACACTACACCATCGCTCATATCACAATATCTCTCACTAGAAACACATAAGCCACATATCAAATTCGTTGGTTGGGTGAAAGTATAAATTGTCCCTAAAGTCTTCTATACCAATATTACTACGTTGAGGTAAGTTTAGCATGAATCTAATGATCTTGTTTTGTGCAACCTGTAGCCGAGACAGGTTTTTTCTGCTCAGACTACTGTACCAAGAGCTACAAGCGTAATCAAAGTGATGCTGTAACAAGGCTGAGACCAGAAACTTCTTTGTTTCCAAATCAAAATTTCTGGCTTTTCTGTACAAAAATTTGACTCTATGAGAACACTTGGATACAATCTTATCCGTTATGGCATTCCCTGAGAGGGACTGATCTAAGGGTATTCCAAGATAGGTTACCTCTTGTTTTTACTCCAAGACAATAACCCCACATCTGACCTGTACATCGCTGTGTTTCCTGAGGTTGGGTTTTGATGCGAAGACAAAACTTTCTGTTTTACTAAGGTGTAAAGACAGCCTGTTATCTATGAGCCAGTCCTGGACTGATGACAGTTCAACACTCGGTGCCTCCTCTACTTCAACTGGATCCCTACCTGAGACAATTAGTGCGGAGGCATCTGTATATAGCAGTAACTTACAGTTCACCGCACCTGGCATGTCATTGATATAGACCAAGAACAGTAGTGGTCCTAGAATTGAACCTTGTGGTACACCACAAGTTATGTCACCTGAGCAAGCTCCATTTACCTGTACAAGTTGTTTATAATTACAAGAATGATAAAAAGTGATTTTCGAAGTAAATGGACCTTAGTACGGTATATAAATGGGAGACTGTTCTGTAATATTGTTTACATTTTTTTGTGTACAGACTTGTATATCTGCGTTAAACTTAAAGTGAAATTGTTCGAAGCCAGACAAAAGATTATAAGTTAGGATAGGCCTCAGATGTAAATACTGTATGTACAGACAAGATTCATTCTTGCAGCTTATAGTTGTATTCAGTCAGATGAGCCATATGAAAATGCTATATCGCAGAGGTGTGGACAACTAAAATAATACCATGCATTTTTAGCAACTTTTCTGTTATTTATTTCCAACAAGTAAAATGCATATTACATTGATGTATTATAATTTACAAAATTGATGTTTGATTTTCTATTGCTAAATTGTGTAGGTTCTGCATTTCAAAAATTTACCCAGGTCCGCACCTAACTTGAAATACCCAACCAAACTTAACCCAACCTATCCTAGTAATTATAAAGATGTCTGAGAACAAAAAAATCCATTGCTTTCTATTCATTGCCAGTTTCCTTGTTGCTCCAAAGTGTTGTGGGAAGGTACTGCACATGGCTGACAGTGGTGGTCACCCTGTGAGGGATAGAGCCATACCACCTACTGTGGGTAAAGAAAATGTGGAGGAGTGGTTCCTCTTTGTGGGTATTGATAAATAGATATCTGGCTAGATACTGAGAGAGGAATTTGCCTTGTATCCCAGGCTGCTTCACCCATTCCCGTCTCTCTGATGTGCGGGTGTGCTATTCTGCACTGCAGCCAAAAAAAGCATTGAATTAAAAAAGTAATAATAATAGCTGCTGACATTACTACTAATTTGTGTTAATTATATGGTTCAAAATACTCAATTATAAAAGCTATCTAGTTGTATAGGTAGGGATTGAATATGTGAGATGGGATACTTTATTGTTATTTTAAGTTACATGCCCTAATGAGAGTTTTTCAAATTTGCTTTCAAAGAGTTAAAGACTATTGATTTACCAGTTTTGAAGGGAATAAACCTAGTTTTAGATTTTTTGTTTTAAAATTTTAGTTCTTGTTACAGATGTCAGAATGCACTGAGAGGGTACAAGGTATCAAAGTAATGACATGCTCAGTTTTTGTAGAATAGATTGGCACTGCCTCTTTCCTCTCTACTTTCTTTTCATATACACCTATTCAAGGATTGCCATGTACACCTGTTCAAGGATTGCCATGCACACCTGTTCAAGGATTGCCTAATGTCTCCCATGGAGAATAATAGGGTTATCACTGCATAATTAGCTGTAATGCAGGAATAATATTGACTATACTACTTCACTCTCCTGTTGTACAGAGTAGCAATTCCACCAAAGTTTGGTCAGTGTTTGATGCTTCAGCTATTGGCTGTAATGCATATATATATGTATGTATGTATGTTAGGAATGTGGGCCTTCTCCAAATCCTGATCTTGTTGAAGTATTCTTATGTTTCAGGAAGTGGAATGTAGCTTTAACAGCAGATATAACTATTAAAGCCTTTCTCCAAATTAAGGTCCAGACAGAAGACCAAGATGTACATAGATTTCTGTGGCAAAATGAGGGTACTACTCATTTTATGAGATTTGTACATGTTCCCTGAAAGTTTTTTTTTCTTCTTCAATGCTGTCATATAGCATCATTTAAATAGATACCCTCTTTTCAAGTAGTAGAGGAATTAATGACTTACATGTAGATGATTGGTTGTCAGGAGCTGACAGTGTTGCTAAAACCTATGTAAAGTTTAATGAAGCAAGTATGATTATATGGCTGAAGCTGGCATGACTTGGTCCAGGTGGAATTAAATAGCAAAAGTTTAAATGATAAATTCAATGAAAGTTTTGAACTTTATGGGAATTATGAATCTGAAAATTTTAGGGTATTATTTTAGTTGTGCACACCTTCACAATATAACATTAGACAAATTAAATATTAATTTTGTAAATTATAATACATGAAAATAATATGTGATTTTCTCGGAAGAAATAAAAAACAAAAAATCTTGATACACGCAAATTTACTAGCGAACGAACCCGCTAGGATACAGTACGGACTCCATGCCAATCCAGTCACTATCAGACGATGGTTTTCGCATTGTGGACCAGGTGTTTTTCAACTACAGATGACGTTAATGAGCACTGTTACAAAGACCAAAGGGTTTCCTTGGACTTTATGAGAGAACACGTGGTTCTGTCGTTGTCTGTTAATTGCCCGAAGTACAATAATAACACCATGTAACACAAAATTTGTCCACGAGTTAAAACTAATATTTTCAAATACCCTATGGTATAAATAAGTAGAAATGAGCAGTCACCAAGTTCTGAGTTCATGAGATCGATTTATTGATTTTTGACACTTATAATTCAAGGGTTTTTCACAGTATCTGCTTTGAAATAAAATTATTCCTGTTAATTATAATTTTAATTGATGTTAACACAATATGATGAATCAATGATTAAAAAGGAAGTTCTCCAGACCCCATCTTTAGAAAATAAAATAAAAAGGAAATGAGGACGGTATAATTATGTATTATAATATGTTTATATATAGACAGTGATGCAGAGCATTGATGAAGAATATTGCTCCGGAGAATTGATACAAAAATATTAGCGTTATAGTTTAATAAAAAAGAAGTTTGTCTATGAGATTGGTGATTGTATTTCAGTTCACTTTCATGCAAAAAGTTCCAGATATAGTCCCCCATTATACTTTCACTGTACTGTCCCTTGTAGCGCTTCTCGAAAGAGCTGACATCCTGGTGAAATCTTTCACCTTGTTCTTCTGAGTAGTCTCCCATGTTTTCTTTGAACTCATCAAGGTGGGCATTTCAGTGACATCCGGCAACCCATGCTCCGGTATGTGTCCACAAGTTCATCAATGATTTCCCCATAGTTCTCTGCCTTGTGGTTTCTGAGGAAACCTTTGACTACAGAAACAAAGCTTGTCCAATTGGCAATGCTCAACACCAGACAGCTTCTCAGGAAAGCCGTCGGAGTCAATAAGTCACTTCACCTGAGGGCCCACAAATACGCCTGCCTTGACCTTCACCTCCAACAACTTCAGGAACAGCTTCTGGATGTGCTTCAAGGCCTCACCCTCTGGATCCAGCTGTTTAACAAACTGCTTAATGAGGCCCAATTTGATGTTTAGGGATGATATCAGTATTTTCATTGGCTCCACCAGCAGTTCTTGCTTCACATTATGGGCCCCAACCTCATAGCCGGTCCTGAGAGGCCACTTCCTCTTTGCGTAGTGAAGGGCTGTATTTTGGCTATCCCAGAGGCACAGATAGCAAGGAAACTTGCTGAAGCCCCCCTGAAGCCCCAATAACCTCCCAGCTGAATTGTTTGTACTTCAGTGCACTTTGCAGGATTGTGACATTCTGGTACTCTTCTTTCATGTGCACTGAATGAGCCAGAGGAATCAAAGGCCACTGATTTGCGTTGTGCAGTAAAACAGCCTTCAGTCTTTTAGATGAACTGTCAATGAAGAGCTGCCAGTCAGACGTGTTGCAGGGAATGCCCACAGCATCAAAGAGTCCTCTGATGTCATGGCAGTAGCACAACCCATCTCTAAGAGTGAAGAACACTGAAAAGCTGTGATGCAGCTTCCTCTGGGAAGTAATTTGAATGCTGTCGTCCAGTAAGTCCCACTGCTTCAGTCTGGAAATGAACAGTTCGGTGCTGGACTTTGTCAAGCCCATTTCTCTTATGAAGTCATTGATGTCCTCTTGTTTGGGGTAGTAGGGGCACCATTCACCAGCCACCTGGCGTCGACAGCTCACAGCAGATGATGCACCTTGCTCCTCCTCAGAATCATCATAGCTTGCTTCTTCTGCTGGACAAGATTGATCTTTCAATGAAAGCTGTGGCACAGGTAGGTCCATTGTGTTATGGATAACAGGTGCAATAGATGACGGAATGTCAGGGTACTCCATGGGAGGCGCATTCTTCCCCTTCGTTTTGTTGGGTGCACCATACAGAAATAACAGTCTGTGAGATGATCTGAAGGCTCACGCCAGACACGGGGGATAGCAAAATGCACTGCCCTCTTCTCTCCTCTAAGTCAACCTTCAAGAGTGCAGCGGCAGTAGTCACAGGTGACATGTGGTGCCCAGCATTTGTCTTAGTCACTGACTGGTATTCCGAAGCAGGCATGATAGGCTTCCTTTGCATGGGTGCAACTGTCTAGGTAGGGTTTTTTAGCCCTCTTTGTGAAGAATCCTCCGCACATGTAGCAGAAGGAATTCATTGGGTACTGTATATACTCGTCTGTAGGTCGAAATCTTAAGGAATTTTTTTTAGGCCAAAACCTAGGGTTCGACACCCAAGTAATAATCTTGTTAGGTTGAAATCCAGACATGGCAAGAAAGGCTAGGAAGAACTCTTACCTTTTCTTTAGGTTCAGAAATCAAAATATTTACCTACTAGTTACTACCAGTAAACAATGGGAACATAAGATACACGGTACATACCAAAACGTGTGAAATTCCTTCTAGATTCAGTAACCCCATACTGTGGTTTTACCTGTTTGTTAAAATTCGTAGCACAGGCGAGCTTATTATATGATGTATACTATTATAGTACCCATAGTTGTTTAAAAAAAAAAATAATATGCTGTGATATTCTCAAATTTAAGTATTTTTTTAGTTTCGACCATGGGCGCAATATAGCAATAGAAAATTAATTATTAATTTTGTAAATTGAAATGTATCAACATAATATGCAATTTTGTGGATGGAAGTGAAAATAAAAAATACCTTGCTACAAGTAAATATGCTAATGAACGAAGTCAGTAGCATAGGATCAGGACGCCATCTTGTCTGTCAATTGACGGCCTTGGTACTTCCAACAGTACCTCGCCAGGTACATTTTCTTGAAGGAATGTTATGGAGCGGAGATATGCATTCCTTCAAGCCGCAAGAATTGTATACCCCGCAAGCTGAGAGAGTGGTTGAAAAGCCTGCCAACGTCTCTCAGAATGACGACAACGAGGACATTTAACTTGCAGGTAACGATTTATTAAACACAGGTTAGGTTAGACGAATTTATCATCCTTTCATTTCTTCGATGTCGACATCTATCATAACAAACATGCCGTACCATTCATCCGACACGACTTCGTTACTTACGAAATCTGTTTTAGCACCTTTTTTGTTTTTTATTTGCACTCACAAAATTGCATATTATGTTGATACATTATAATTTACAAAATATATAATTAATTTTTTATTGCTATATTGCGCCCATGGTCGAAACTAAAAATTTGCCCAAATTTAGCTTTCTATATGGTATATATCATTGTTACCATTACCAAAACAATGCATGGATCTCACCATCACGAAAACAAACTGTTCAGTTCAGTATTGCCAACTTGTTACAGTGACACATGGTATAATCCTAAATATTTTAACTAAAATCCACCAAAATCGTTTTCCATGCTGTCGTCATCTTCACCACCAAACAGCTCCTCCCACTCACTTCTGTGTAGAGTATCGTCATATGGATCAACTTCATCAGCCATAGGAACATCATCTTCCTCCTCCACATTATCATTAGCCTGATCAACCGCACAGTTGAGATTACAAGACTACTCTCAGACACTGTTGGTTATAATTGTTTCAAACAAAACGCTTAGTCAATTTATTCCGTATACCGTACATTACATGGTAATCTGTTCAAGTTTTTCACTCCGCTGAAATGGCAACTTCAGTGAAACTTGTTAAATCTTAAAATCAGTTAACTTGAAAAAAACATAAACCAAAATACATCAGAATTAATAAAGTGAAAAAACCATAATAATCAATTGCTGTACCAGGCAAGCCATGCCACTTCAAAGCATTAAGACAGTGACAGAGATCGACCTATAGACGAGTATATACGGTATTTGCAATCACAAGCTGCTATAACATTAACTTTGTCACACGTCAGTAAAAGTAAATGGATGAATTTAACACTAAATGGACATGATTCTTTTTATAACCTAAACTACTCTAACAACATATTGAGAAATACAAAAAATATTCAACTTGCCTTTAATCAAATAAAGTGATAAAACGAACTGCATGAGCTGCGATGAGCATACACTTCCACATCTACTGACGCACTGACTTATATTTTTCTTTGAAGCTCTGTTTTTCTGCTGTAGGAGTTGCCAATTCATGATATAAACTCCTTCAAATGTTACAGATTTGACAATATTGTCATTTAAGTGCTTGTTTCAGTAAATATGTAGTAAATTTTGAAGAGCTTACAGATCTGTCTCAAATGTCTATATAGGGTTGAACATAATATTTTTTCAACAAAATAGATCTACTGACAACAAACCCAAAGTTTAAAATCGGACAGTTATTTTCCAACAATTTGTGGCACCTTATCATAAGCTTTTTTCAGGTCTAGAAATGCACAATCAGCCCATCCATCTCTTTCTTGTATTACATCTATTAGCCTTGAATAGAAACACATTAAGTTTGTGATGCATGATCATTTTTGTCTAAATCCAAATTGCCTTAGATTTAGTACATTGTTTTTTCCAAATGCCTTACCCATCTAATTTTGATCATTCTTTCACAAATTTTAGCTATCATACTTGTAAGAGAGACCAGTCTATAGTAGGGTCTTCCTTGTTTCCCCCTTTATATATTGGCACTATATTTGCTCTTTTTCAATCTTCTGGAACTATTCCTTCTTTCAATGAACTGCTTATTAGACTATGTATTTTGTCTGTTAGTTCATTCCTGCATTCTCTCAAAATCCAGTTTGCCATTTCATCTGATCCATGCAATTTTCTGACATCGAGGTTACTCAAGTGATTCATTATTTCATTCCTTGTTACTTTATCTCTTCCTTATTTCTATACCTACTATTCTCTTGTATCCATTGCATCATTGTATGTTCTATAATCATATCAAGTAGTACATTTCCCCATAGGTCATCTCCACCCTTCACTGTCATCTCTCCCCAGCATATCTCTTTAAAATTAAAGTCACCCATTATAACTATTCTTCCTCCATCTTCCAGTATCTTATTTAGTGTTATCCTTGTGTCCTCTAACATATTTTTGTGTTCTTTCTCTTCCCACAAAGCCGTTTTATGAGTCACATAATATACTACAAACTTCCTGCTCTTCCCATCCTTGTCCTCTACTTTCATCATAATCATCTCTATTTTAATCTTTCCATATGTTACATTCCTCACATTTATATCCTTCTAAGGAACCTAACTCCACCCCCCTTGTTTTACCTCTCTCTTTCTTATCTGATAATTATATGCACCATGTCCTACACTGCTGGGTGGTAGTGGACCTTTCAATTTTGTCTCTGCAATTCCCATTGTGTCTGGTTCTTTTTCCTTCAAGTAATCATTCAGTTCATTCAAGCCTGTTATTAATCCATCTATATTTGTGTAAGACACTTAATTTTCTGCTAACTCCATCCTTTTTTCTGTTTCCCTTCCATTTTTCTCTGCTATGAATCATTTCCTTACTTTCATATCCACTACTCCCCAATAGAATTTCTCTTTGTCTGACTGTTCTGTTCTTGTTTTTTCCTTAGCTTCTATTTTTTTTTCTTCCTCTCCTCTTTATTCATCTCTCTTTTTATCCATACATGTTTATACAGATCACTTTTTGATAGTTTCACTGTTTTTTTATAAGATATTCTCTGCTGTCATTTGTGACCTGAATTTAACCTTAATTGGTCTGGTCTTATCTATTTTGTATTTCCCTAATCTATGTATTTCTTCAACTTCTTTCCATATTTCTTGTACATCTTCTTGAACTACTTTTAATAACTTGTTTACTCTTTCCTATTTGGATTATGCTTCTCTTCCATCCCTATTATAAATCATATATTTCTTTTTATCCACTAAGTCTCTTACTATATTCTCCTTCTCTCTCATCACTTTAATAACTGTGTCCTTAGTTTGTTCTTTCATCTGTTATTTTACTATATTTCTAAATTCAATTTTGTTGTTCTCTTGGAGTTTTCTCCAACCCTGTACCTCTTTTGATATGGACTCTTTATTCTCTTTATTATTCTTTAATTCCTCATTCACATCCCTTACTTCTTTTAACTGTCTTTTTAATTCTTCTATTTCTTTAGTGAGGTTTTGATTCTCCTTCTTGAATTCTTCCAGTTTATTAACTATGTGTAACTAGTGTTTATTAGTTTAACCTAACCTCCCATGCTTTGTTGATTATTTTTTTAGTTTCTCTAGAATTACTAGTCGGGGAGGTTGTCATCTCCTCATCTCTCATTAAATTCATAGAAATATTTATCTTCTCTCTCCATTGTGCTGCTATTATCTATATTTATACTTTTAATACCTCTGCTCCCCTGTTCTACCTCGTCTGTGTGATCTGCACACCTTTTGTTTACACCCCTTCTGACATCCGAGGCCTGTTCGTCCCGTTTCTGATTTTATTCCATTTTCCTCCATAATGTCTCCCCCTTCTCCTTTTTCTTCAACTGCCCACTACACCATGAGCTTTCCCCTTCCCTACTAATACAACACAGGTACTCCCTTGTTGCTGTAATCCAAGAAAATTGTGTTTCTTTCCAGAGTTCCAATCTTCGCCGTTAGTCCGACGTGTGTGTGTGAGATTATTATTATTATAGCAGTGTTAATGTTTCCTTTATTTATTTATTTATTTATTTATTGCTTTTTTCTTTTTTACAGGTGTGATAATACAGTTGAATATGATGGAATCATAACTGACCAGTAAGAGTTTTGCCCAAGTAGAATTAGGAAAGTAGTTTTTGGTATCCTGTAACGAATATACAATAGTTTTAGTAATTTTATGAATAGGTAATAACAATGGCTGATAATGGTTACAGTATGTGTGATGTCAATTTTGGTAGATACTTCAAGGTTATTACAAAAGTTGGCGAAAAATTACTAAAGGAAATCATAGTAGTAATGTTTTATAGAGTAAGTGTATGTTCAGATATATATCCTAGGAATTTGAAGGAACTTTTTTGTAATGTTTACAAGATGAGTTCAACAAATTATAATAGAGAATTTAACAAGGATGAAAGACCCAAATTGGAAGAAGATGTGGAGACCACAAATATAGATGTTACTCTTTGTGCTAAGGTGTTACGTAATTTAAAGATTCCCTGTCCAGCCCTTCAAACAAAGGTAAAAACTTTGAAGGATCAGAGGAACATAGTGTGTCATACAGATGTGGTAATGGATACTGCAAGGTTAATGGAGTCATTACAAGACATCAAAGACCTGTTTAAAGATATTCTCATTGTATTTGGGGATTTAATCAACGAAAATTTTGATGAGAAAATTGAAAGGTTCTTTGAGGAAGTTGATGCCATCCAGACTGGATGCATCCATGATGATTTTAGTTCATACATGAATGGACTACATAATTTTCGGAATGATCTGAAGGGAAAGACGATAACCAAAGGAAGACGAGAGTTGTTGGACTTGTATTCAAAATTTAACATTCTTAACCCCTGTTCATGGTTAAAGGATTCATTCTTTTCTTATTTTACAATAGACAAAATATATACTTCCCTTAAGACTGTGAGTAATACACAGATGTTTGTTGTTGAAGATCTATTAGAAGGCAGGACGTATAAAAGAATTTGTAATTTCAGTGATATACCAAATGTCATATGTATGGTGGGCCTTCCTGGGTCTGGTAAGACAGCATTGTGCCGCTATATTTTACAAGAATGGTGTAGAGGTTCATGTGTGATAAAGAATTTAAATTCACTTGATTTACTACTTTATGTTGAAATAAGACATATTTGTAGTAATAGCATGATCAGTTTTTTAAGAAATCAATTGTTGATAGAAACAAGCCAAGAATTCCAAGAAGATGATATAGTACCTATTCTACTGGAGACCAATATAATGATCATATTAGATGGCATGGATGAATCCACATTACAATCAAGGAAAGTGATTGAGGAATTTTTCATAACATTTGGAAGAGAAAGGATTTTGATCACCACACGACTAGAGTATATGGCTGATGTCAGAATTTTTGCAAATGATTCAAGTCTCAGTAATATATTTGTTGAAGTATGTGGGTTCACTCATGATTCTCAACAGGCTTTCATAAGGAAGGCTTTTCAAGCCATTGAACCAAATGAAGAAAAGTGTCAAGAGGAAATAGATAACTTATCAGATTATATTAAATCAACTGGTAAGAAACTTGGCACTTTGTTAGAACTGCCATTGAATGTGATGCTTCTTGTAATTCTGTGGAATGAGACAAGTGGGGGAATCAGTAGTGTAACAACATCCACACGTCTATATTATGAACTCTTCAATCTATGCAAAGCTAAACTGGTTACAAGGCTCAAGAAATGTGGGGCTGTATTTCAAGTCGAGAAGAGTGTCACACAATTCATGACATATTTAGGGGAAGTTGCCCTTGAAATGTTGCAGAGAGACAGGCTTGTCTTGGACAAGGAGTATGAGAAACAGTTGATGGAAAAATGTGATTTCCTTTCTATAGATAATATTCAAACATTGTCATCATTTCTTTCTTATGAGAGTCATGGACCTTTTGTAGTTGATCATAGATTTTCCTTCCTTCATAAGAGCCAGATGGAATATTTTGCAAGTTTATATATTGTAGACACTGTTTTCCCAAGTTATAGAAACAAATCTCGGAATAAGAGAGCTTCCATGGCAAAATACTTGAGAAGAATTGTGTGTTTCACACGGAGGGAAGAAAATGAGAAATTTGTTACTTCTTTGAATGCATGGACTGAAAATGGGCACAAAAAATATTTTAATACATGTATGTATGTAGTTGGTCAGTTAGTAATACAGAAAAGAATGACTGATAGAAGTGCAGAGATCATCGTTAAGTATTTCAAGAAAAATGTCAAAATTGATCGAGTTAACATCAGTATCTGGTGGCAGGTCTTATGGGAAGCTGAAAAAGACAAGTGCATGGGAAATGCACTCTCAGGCATGCATATACCAGGCGATATCATGTTTAGTGACTCATGCTTCGAGGGTAATGGTTCACCAGAACTACAGTTTATGTTGTCCACCAAACAGTGTCTACATATCATAATTGAATTAGTGTCCTCTGTATTCCCCAATGATGTAAGTGAGGTATCAGCAGATTTGAAACATATTAAGAAGAAATATCCTGGATTTGTTCAACTTTGTAGACATCTAAAGAAAGTGGAGCAAGAAGTTTCCCTCTACCTGCGTTATCACTATTATACTTGGGGTGACATGCTGCTCAATGACTGTATCCTCTCCACCCTTATGCCCAGAGACTCGCTGACATACTTCATGGGGCATCTTGGTAAGAATGGAGTCAGGCTTCTGTGGCACACTAAAATTCAAAACCTTTTTGTGAGGGTTAGTTCCCAGGAGGTGCTTAAGGAACTAGTGATTGCTCTAAACAAAGTCTCAGACTTGAAAGTTCTTGAACTCTGTCTGGATTTCGTCCTGACAGATATGGATCTTCCCGTCATTACACACGCATGCAAAATGTCAGTGAAAATGCGAAATATAACAGATGATATGGTACCTTTAGTCATCAAAGTTCTGATATCTCTTGGGAAAACGTATGACCATGTGGATTTGGTGGCATCCAAACTAACAGCAGATGGAGGAGACCAGCTATTGGGGCAGCTCCTTGCAAATGAAATCAATATTGGTACAGCCATAATTATCAGAACAAGGCATTGCCCAGTGTATGATAATATTGAGGTTTTGGAGACTGCATTGAATTGTCGTATTGACTGGCTGTGGTGATACATAAATAACTACAATATAGTCAATACATTAGATAGGTGATGTCATACTGGCTTGTAAAAGCCAAAACAGTATAGTACACTGTAATGCAATACAGTTTCTTTGCTGTGAAACTCATTAATATATGACTCGATTCAGTAAAAGTCTAACAAGAACAATCAAAGACTGATAGAACAGCACTAATCAAGCTGTATACATTGCTACTCTGATAAGGATAGAAAGAATACATGGTACTGTATAGGTATAGCTTGGTATCAGTTGATAAAAGTTTTAGGTAGGTTGAATAGAAATTATGCAAGTTGTTCATATTAGGCCTAAATGTCCTAACAGAAAATTTCTTGTGGATCTTTCATATAATTGAATGTGATGAGGACCTTTATATACTCTGAAAGCTTATGATAAAAGTAACAAGTTAATGTGAAACGTGTGCTTGAATATTGTGAAAGTTTATCATTATAAAAGTATAAAAGAACAGAAGTGACAATTGAAAGACTGGTCATTGTGAATTTGTGTGATGAAGGTCTTTAATCCCCTTTATTTTAGTGAGGTTTCCAAAGCTGAATAAGGGTATTTGGCAATAGGTGATGACAGAAACAGTGATACAACAGAGACAGTCCCAGAGAGATTTTTGGAAGGTTTTGAGGACCATTGCCGGCCTCTGTGGAGCTGTGGGGTTTTGACCAGTGAAACTCAAGGCAACAATTGATTGATTGATCAAGTTGAATTTAAGAATTGTGCATGAATGATCAAAAAGTAATTTTTTTTCAAAATTATAGAGTATGTAGAATCTATTTTTGATGCTTTGTTTTGTTATAAAGAATTTAGTAAAAAGATATTGTTCATTGTATTTTTTAGTGAAAGTACATGATTTTAAGTCTGAATATTGTTAATCACTTATGTATTTTTATGTTCAAGAAAACAATGCTCACTTTTTATGCTCCAGTTATAGTACAATACAGTATATTTCAATAAGTTATAACTTAATGATATATGTTGTGTACAGCCATCATGGAAAATTTGGGGGCAAATCAACATGAGACAAATGTAGACATAGACATTTAGATAGTTCATGACATACCTTATTTACCAAGTGGTTTTCCTTTAAGCTTGATTACCTTCTCCAAATGTGCTGGGATGCATCTTGCCAGTATTTCTATGTGCTGGGAATAATAATATCCCAAATATCCTGTATTTCTATTTTTAGCTTTGCTACATTCCAAATGTCATGGTCCTGAAGCTGTTTTTAATGATGTTCCACACATGCTCTATTTAGATCTGGTGAATTCCCAGGCCACTTTTTGAAGTAATCTACACCACAGTCCTCTAACCACTTGGTAATAGATTGAGCTGTGTGAGCAGGAGCTCCGTCCTGCATAAATCAGCTAGCATTACACTTTCAAAACTTTCAGGCAGATTAACACACAATAACTCAAAATTACTGTGCTGATTTACACTTGTTTTGCTTCTGCCAGTAGTTGTTATGGACTAATTTACTATTGCTTCTATCATTGTGGACAATCTTGTGCCACTGTCATGTGTTGTCTTATATTTTGCATATAGTCAAAGGTATAGTTTTGTTGATAGTACTGTTTTCAGTAGGAAGTTGTGGAGAGATGATAGAGGTATTTGCCCAGGGTCTGGTGTAGAGTCCTTCCTGTTTGAGGAGGTAAATGTTTGTCAGTGAATTCTTGTGTGGAGCAGTGGGTAACATTCCTGCCTTAGAATGCAGAAGCCTGGGGTTTGATCTCCAGTAAGTGCAAAAAAAAAAGTATTTTTATGGCTTTCCAACCCCTCTCCACAATGGTGGACATCAAAGGTGTGGTAGATCAGTGTTGCATATATATGCTATTACCTAATCCGTATGATCGAACTAATTACACTGGTTTCAGACTTCATTCACAACCACAGCCATTCTAACACAGCAAAAAACACTTCACATGCACTTCTCACCATACATACAACCTTACCAAGTAGGATTAAGCCACCGTGAGGTACAGGGGCAGCATGTCCCTTAGCAAGCCTCAGTGGAGATCCATTTCAGCTGTGTCAATAATGGACGGAATAACTTCAAACATTCAAATATTCATGATAATGCAAAGGAAGGAAGGAAGGATGAGAATTAGTTTTTTGACTGATTAGTTAAGACTGAAATACATGTGTTTACCAAGGGCTTTTTCCCCTTTACAAAGGAGGTAGTCAAAGGCATAAATCCACTCCCACCCATTTCATCCCCACATACTCCACTCCCATTCACCACCTCTCCCTCCTGCTTTTCTTGGCTCCCCTGGATTTCTGGTCATCCCTGCATCTCGCCCAAAAAATAAGGATGCAATAGTTTACACAAAGATAAATATGAAAATAAACCATGTCAAATATATTTTATCTGTTAAAATTTTTATTTGATGTCTATATTGTAGAAATTTGTTAGGGAAAACTGAGTAAGAGATGTATACAAAAAATACTATATTAGAATTTGCAATCAAATATTTTTCACCTCTGAAGATGTCTGTTTGATATTTGTAATGTTTAAAAATTTGTTAGGGGAGACTGGATAAAAGAGTTTATACAGAAATTTATTCTAAAATTAATTTACCTGTGAAGATATGTATTTGATATTTATAATAGTTTTTTAGTTAGTTAAGGTTTATTCAACAACAATTTATACATACATATATACAAAATTTTTACAAAATGACTTGCTGAAAAGGGAGAGCGTGAAGCAAAACTTATGGGGAATTGCTCTCCCTTTAAGGAAAGAATTATTTTTATTTTATTTATTTATTTTTATTACATGTTAGTATGATACATACACATATACATATATACGCATATATATACACATACATATATACACACATATATACATACACATATATACACAAACACATACATACATATATATATATATATATATACAAACGCTCCTCAACTTACGTTTTAGTTGCGTTCCGAACAGCCGAACGTAACGTGAAAATGAACGTAAGTTGTTACTGTACGTTCCAGTAATGTATGACCGTTCATACTGTACTATACATCCATAAATTCTATTACCATATCTTATAAAACACCCCTGAATCATTAATTATAAACATAACACTGTAAAATAGTATTTATTTCAAATAAATTCAAGCAACATAAAGTAAAATAGTGCAGGAGAAGGAGGAGGAGGAGGCAAAGCACGTTCAGTATGTCGTTTGTGCCATGTAAACAAAGTACGCAGCGTCATGCGTAAGTATTGTTTGAACGTCACGTACTACAGAGAGCGCGAAACTAAAAAATTCACTCAATTTTTTTTTTTTTTTTTTTTACAATTTTTTTAGTCAGTTCAAACGTAAAATTGGAAAAACATAAAACGAATGAACGTAAGTAGAGGAGCGTCTGTATTAATATTAGAAATTTGTTAGAGAACACTGGATAAAAGATTGTTTATACAGACGCTCCTCAATTTACGTTTTAGTTACGTTCCGAATGGCCAAACGTAAGTTGAAAATGAACGTAAGTTGTTACTGTACTATACATTCGTAAATTCTATTACCGTATCTTATAAAACACCCCTAAATCATTAATTATACACATAACATTGTAAAATAATAACATCAATTTCAAATAAATTAAATTCAAGCAACATAAATTGAGATGGTGGAGGAGGAGGCAAGGCACGTTCATGCTGTCATTTGTGCCATGAGAGCGCACTAAACTAAAAAAATTCACTCAAAAACATTTTTTTTACAATTTATTTTTTGCGGTCAGTTCAAACGTAAAATCGAAAAAACATAAAACGAATGAATGTAAGTAGAGGAGCGTCTGTACAATTTTTTTTCTATTAATTTCCAATCGAGTATATTTTACCTATGAAGATATGTACTTAATATTTGTAATGTTAGAAATTTGTTAGAACAAAAATTCATTTTAGAATTAATTTCCAGTTAAATATTTTTTTACATATGAAGATGTGTATTTGATGTATATAGTGTGACTGTTATATGGATAAAAGATTTATACTTTTTTTTTTCTACCAATTTCCAATCAAGTATATTTTACCTATGAAGATATGTACTTGATATTTGTAATGTTAGAAATTTGTTAGAGAAGATTTGATAAAAGTTTGTTAAAAAAAAATTCATTTTAGAATTTCCAGATAAATATTTTTTACATATGAAGATGTGTATTTGATATATATATATATAGCGTGACTCTTATATGTATTTTATTTGAAACCTACTGTCATATAAAAGTACACTAAGTACAGGTTGTCCCTAAATTCTGGACACTTAGGCATTCCCTTGGTTGTCTTGTGTCATAATTTTCATCAAGTTCTTGTACTTCAACATAGCTAAAAAGAAAAAAAAATCTACATTAGTTATAAATAAAAAAATAATAAGGTCTAGTCAATGAAGAGACCATTTCACATTAGTTATAAATGGCAATATCTCATGTGTCCAGACTTTAAGGTGTGCCTTCTTGGCAATGCAAGTGATGCAGAAATGTATAAGCTTTAAATGTAATGTTTGCAGGCATACAGTTATTTTGAAGATGAGCAAGTTCTTGTGCTTCACCATAGATTAAAAAAAAAAAAAGAGAGAGAGAGGATTAAGGTCTGGTCAATGAAGAGACCATTCTACATTAGTTATAAATATCAATATTTCATGTGTCCAGACTTTAAGGTGTGCCTTCTTGGCAATGCAAGTGATGCAGAAATGTATAACCTTTAAATTTAATGTTTGCAGGCATACAGTTTTCTCTGATTAAAATTGTGCCATTAGCTAGAACATAATTATAAAGGGACAGTCATGAATACAAAGGGGGCTCCAGTCACAGTCATCCTAAAAATTTATGTCCAGGTGGGTGAGCCTCCCCCCCCCCCCAAAAAAAAAAAATATATATATATACATATGTATATATATATATATATATATATATATATATATATATTAGGGAATCGGCAGAGAAAGTTGGAAGTACAAAAAGTATTAGAGAATTTTCCAAAGCTAAAAATGACCTAATCAAAAGAAGGACCATGCAGATTAAAAGCTGGGGAGACAAAATAGAGAGAATAGAACTAAAGCTATAAAGAAAAGGCAGAGATCAGAGAAAAGAAGAGAAACATGAATGAAATAGAGGAAACTATTCGGAAATGCAAAAGTATTAAAGGGACCAATGCAGACATACTTTAGGAAGGCAGCAAATTATTTTTTTGAAAGAAATGGAGAAATTGTTATATGCAGAGACAATGGTAAAAAGAGTAGAAGAATTTTACCAAGAGCTTAACTCGTCAAAGACCATAGTTGAGTCAGTAAATTCATCTGTAGAGATTAGTAGTGTACCAGAGATAAAAAAGGAAGAAGTAGAATTTGCTCTAAAAGATGTGAAATGAGGAAAAGCACCTGAGAAATATGGTATATTAATAGATCTGTTGAAAGATGCAGGGAAAGATGTTCATATTAAGTTAGCTCAGTTGTACACCCAGTGCTTACATCACCAAAGCATTCCTGAATCCTGGTGCAATGTTATAGTGATTTTGCCTCATAAAAAAAGACCAGATGGACCTTAGTAACAATTGACTGATTAGCTTGCTATCAAATGCATATAAAGTATTCTCCAAGATCCTTACAAATAGACTGTCAAGTTTTAGATGGAAATCAACCAAGAGAACAGGCAGGCTTTAGGAGTGGATATTAGACTCTAGACCATTTGCAGGTGGTGAACCATCTAATTGAGAAAACCACAGAATTCAATATACCTCTCTGTTTAGCTTTTGTTGATTATAAGAAGGCCTTTGACTTGGTAGAACAAATAGCAATACTAAACTTGCTACACAAGCAGGGTACAAACAAACAGATTGTGAAAGTTTTAGAAAAGATTTATATGAAAGGTACTGCTATAATTTACCTACATAGATAGACAGAAAAGATCAAGATCGAGAAAGAAGTACAGCAAGGTGATACAATTTCACCCAAATCATTTGAGCTTGTTTGGGAGGTTTTCAGAAGGTTGAGTTGGGAAAAGAAAGGTTTGAAGATTAATGGCGAATATTTGAACCACCTAAGATTTGCAGGTGACATTATTCTTATTTCAGAAAGAGTAAAAGACTTGCAAGATATGCTAAGTGATCTCAACAAGGAAAGTCTCAAAGTAAGTTTAAAAATAAATAAAAGTAAAACCAAATGTTCAACATGAAAGTTCAAAGTAAAGCTATTATAATCGATAGAATCTTGAAGTTGAAGAGTATGATTATTTAGGCTAGATGGTGAAAGATCATGATAATGAAATAAAAAGACTCATTACAATTGGTTGGAAATTGTTTGGTAAGTATAATAAAATCCTGAGAGGCTCTCTACCTTTATGTTTGAAATGTAAATTTTACAGTCGATGCACTCTGCCAGCAATAATCTATGGGTGTAAGACTTGGAAACTGACAAAGGCAATGGAAACAAAACTAAGGACTGCACAGAGGAGAATAGAGAGATCAATGATGGGAATAACGTTGAGAGACCAAAAGAGAGCAAGGTGGGTGAGAGAGAAGACTAGAGTGAAAGATATTGTGGCAGGTAAGTTAGTGTGAACGACTGATGAGTGATGGAACAAGTGTGTTACTGAGTGGATACCACAAGATGGGAAGCGTGGAAGACGGAGACCAGACAGAAGGTGGAGAGAAGAGATTGAGAATTTTGCAGGAGTGACGTGGCAGAGGTTGGCGCTTTTGTGTAAATCATGGGATGCTATGAAGGAGGCTTTCATTCAGCAGTGGATTCAGGATGGTTGATTTTATATATATATAATATATCCAGTGAGACCTGGGGTTTCCCTCTGTCTTATTGTTTTAGGCAGGGGGTTAATAACCTTTCACATGTGACATAAGGAATATTAGAGAAAATACTGAAAATTAATAATAGTATATTACAAAGATATGTAATCTCAGACCAAATCACATTGCCATGTCATCTGTGTTTCTGGATGAAGTATTGACTTTGGGCTTGGCAAAACCAGCTTCTTGGTGAAACTAGGAAACCTTTTTGAATTTTTTTTGACATCCCTGCATCAAGCAAGTGCCCACTTCCTCACAACCCCCTAGGGCCCAGTACTTTGACGTGGTGGGGGGCTTGCATGTTGCGAGGAAGGACTGAGCTGTGCCAGCCAGGTCCAACCATGCTGGAGAGGTCAATCCTGAGCTTCCAGACTAAAACTGTGCCAGACATAAATTGATGACCCCAGCCTGATCTTGATTATGGACTAGACTATTCTCTGGATTCAACACTCTCACCCCATGACAGTTGTTAGAGAGTGAGATATTAGGGGTAACAAATAGATAGGGGACCCCCCCCCCCTCATTACCCAGTGAACTCCCCTATCCCTTTCCTTCTTATTCGCTACCCTACTCTCCTTTTCTCAGCTTTTTCTTTTACTATTCGAGAGGTTCTGGCAGTTAAAGGTTTCTCTAAAACCCCACCACAAACCAGCTGGATGATGGGATATACCACGAAGTCCCTACTCATTGCGAGGGGCAAAACCCCGTATGCTGGTGGAGGAGGGGCAGAGGGGCTACCTTCGACTGCTGACTCTCTATCCATCTTCCAGTGTACACAGGGAGTAGCAATGCCGGCTCCATACTCTATGGAACAAAACTAAAGGACAAATTGGGTTGTGAAAGCTTGTACTCGTGACCGAGACCCCCTGTTTGTAAATAGTTGTATTCTGGATCCTTCCGACTCTGCAGAGACTACTTCTTTCATTGCTTGAGGCATCAAACAACTGCAGTATCTTCTTCTATGTACATTAACTAAAAAATTTCTGATATATGGTGATGCCCAAGAGATATAAACTTGACAATGGCGACTCCACTACCTGCAATTACAGCAGACCCTAAACTCTTGCCTCCTCCCATTCCTCCTGATCCTCCCCCTAATCACCCTTCCAAAGTATTAAAGAACACTCCCACAAATTTGACCCTTTCAAATAAGCTCTCCTCTGACCCAGTTGACAACCCACACAAGGCAAAGGAAAATCTCAACAACAAAGACCTTGGATAAAGATTCAAATGAAAAGGCAGTTTCCACTATTACCGCCAAACGAACAATGATCACACTAGAACCGTTTGAAATCCCCAGCTTTAAAGGCAGTGAAAAGACTACATATTGAGAGTCTAGCTTTAAACATGAATTATGAAAACATTTCACAAAAATTCAGTGAATTTGGTTGTATAATAGAAATTAGGCTATGGCTGTCAGACACTTCCAACTATTGGTCAAATGTGGATAGTATAATCTTCCCACAAGCAAAGAAGGCCTATTCAGAAAATATTTCAAAAGCTATCAAGTGCTCTTTGGTCAATAAAGTACCACCTAATTTAGATGTATATTACCCTACAGTGCATAATAATAGTCCACAATGCACAAACATCTCAAGAACACCTAAGCCAGCTAGTTGGCTCATTGCAACAACCAAGGGTGAGCGAGCAAACTTTTATACTTTTAGGAAAGAAAGGTTAAAGCTGGAGATATGGCCAATTCCAGAATTACAAGATTTGGACGAACAAGTTTCTTAATACATGCTAAGTCTCCTACTCAAGCAGCAATGATATCCAATTTAAAAATCGAACCTGATGGAGTCATCAAAGAAATAAAGCCCCAATACAACTTTAGCTATGCCAAGGGGATTATTTTCAACAAGACCTACATAAATTGTCAGAAGAAGAGATTCTTGAGATGTGCCTCGAAACAATATAGAAAGTTTGTAAAATTCCAAGATTATTCGCCCGTGTAAGCAAAGACTGTTACAGTGTTACAATTGTTATGGCTATGGTCATCCCTCAAGGAAATGCACAAAAAACAAAGTCTGTGGTAATTGCTCCCAAAATGAACACAGCGACTGTGAAGAACGAAAACTGTGTATAAATTGTAAAGAAAATCATAACGCTAAAAACAGAAATTGCTCTACATATAAAAAAGAGCAGGAAGCTGTCGTGAAAGCTTCCATAGAAAAAATAAGCATAGGACATGCAAAGAGGCTGTTACTAAAAACAACACAGTGAAGTTCTTCAAACAAGCAAACCCAGCTCCATTGTAACATCCACAACAAACAAGGATAAAAACTACAGACCTTCAGATGAAACCTCTAACCCCCCCCCCCTCTTTGGGGGGTCACCAGGCTTCGAGGACCCACCGGACATCCTCAGAGAGACTTCAAGTTTCCTTGGAGGCCCTCCGAACTCCCGCGGAGGACCCCCAAGCTTCCTCGGAGGCCCCCCCAAGCTACTCCGGAGGCCCCTCTAGCTTCTGCGATGTCACACGAAACTTCCTCAGAGCCTCCTAGGGCTCCCGTGGGGACACACCAGACTCCTTCCAAGGCCACCAAGACTCCTACAGAGGCCTCAGACATCCACAATGATACTCCCAAACTTCTCCAGGGACACCCTAGGCTTCCTCGAGTGCTCCCCGGATTCCATCTGCTTCTGAGAACCACAAAACAGACTCTTCCCCAGACTTTGGGACCTCAACTAAGAAAAGTCACAACCTTGTAAAACCAAAAGTCCAGGGAGATTCAAAACTTCTGTAAGAAAAGACCCCGAACTGTCTCTCCGACCCAAGTAACATATGAGGGTGCCCGCCAACAAAGATCCAATCACTCCACTTCGGGACCATCCCACTCAGGAAACAAAACCCGAAAACCCAGAAAAGAAACACCTAAAACAACCCCCACTAGAGACCCAGTGAAGAAGCAACCTAAATAATGTCTTATCCAGTGGAACATGCGTGGTTTCAACTCCAACATAGAACAACTCTGGATTCTCTTTAAAGAACATAAAGTCTCTGCCATTTGTTTACAAGAGACTATGCTAGGAAACATTTCCCCAAATTCAGGACATGAATATGCTTTCTACAGGTCCCTACCTCTTCCAGGTGTACCTATAGGAGGACTAGGCATAGGTACAGGCATAATTGCTTTTAATTAAATGAATCCTCGAAGCCTTCACCTAAACTCTGCTTTACAAGCATGTGCAATCCAGATTTTTACCACTAAATGGATTGATCTATGTTCAATATATCTAGAGCCTGCACTAGAAAATAGATTGCAAGATGAATTAGAGCCAAATCATTCCTCCTACCAATACGAACTCTGAGGCATATAATCTTCTCTTCACCTTGGAAGAAATGGATCATGCTTTATCTTTATCCTCCCCAACCTCTACTGGAGAGGATGACATTCTTTATTCCATGGTTGGTCACTTATCCATATCGTCGAAGAAATTCCTTTTAAATGTGCTGAACGGTTTTTGGTCTGGATCTTCTAACTCTTGGAAGACTTCAATCATCATAGGAATCTTAAAGGCAGGAAAAGACTCTCATGACCCACAAAGCTACAGACCTATTGCTCTCACTAGCTGCATTTGTAAGATCTATGAAAGAATGGTTAATACGCGTTTAGTTTGGTTTTTGGAATCTAAAAATCTGCTATCTAACAGACAGTTTGGATTTAGAAGAAATAAGTGCACTCTGGACCCCTTACTTTTTATCACTCGTGAGATCCAGAATGCCTTCGCAATTGAGAACTAGTATTGGTGTATTTTTTGACTTGAAAAATGCCTACGATACTACCTGGTGGGGAGGCATTCTGAAGCAAGTTGCAGAGTGGGGTATCGGGGGTAATATGTTCAATTGTTTAAAGGACTTCTTGTCTGACCGTTATCTAAAAGCCCAAGTGGGCTCTTCTTTCTCTTGTGCATATCTCCAAGAGGAAGGGATTCCCCAAGGAAGTGTTCTGAGTCCTACACTCTTCAGCATAGCCATTAATAGTTTATTAGAGCAAGTTCCCACAGGAGTTCATGGATTGGCTTATGCTGATGACTTCGCTATTGTGTGCAGCAAATCGACAACATTAGAAACGGGCCAAAAGATTCAAGAGGTTATTAACTTAGCAACAGCATGGGCTAATTGCAGGGGCTTCAGATTCTCTGCTGAAAAAACCAAAACCATAAGGTTTTCCAGACTAAGACGCAAGGAAGAAATACCAACACTATTCTTAGAGGGTGTCATATTACCGTATGAAGATCAAGTAAAATACTTGGGTCTGGTTTTGGATAAAAGGTTGACATTCACAAATCACATAAACGAGGTTGTATACACTGTTAAACAGCGACTTAATATACTAAAGGTAGTGTCTCGTTTCAACTGGGGAGCAGATCGTGTAACTTTAATAAGGCTTTACCAAACATTGTGCCTTAGCAAAATGGATTACGGATGTCAAATTTATGGATCGGCATGTAAAAGTTCACTGAAGAAGCTTGATATAGTCCACAATATGGCTTTACGGATCTGTTCGGGAGCCTATAGAACATCTCCAGTGGATAGCTTGTATGTAGACGCAGGAATTCCTCCCCTGTATATTCGCAGGGAGGAATTAAGCCTTAGATATATATATCGTGTCTTGACATCCAAACAGAATCCAAACTTCAAATTTGTAAAGCAGCCGGTAGACAGAGCTCCAAGGAAAAGTACTCTGCCGAAACCTTTAGAATTGAGATGTGAAGTTGGGACAGAGAAGGTAGGACTTGTTCCTAACACAATTGCTGAGATCACGCCTCCCAAATTCCCTCCTTTGAACCGATGCCCCACTGAAATATGTCCTCTTAAAAAGAAGAAAAATAGAACTGCTGTAGAGCTAAAAAGTGAATTTTAGAACATTTATCAGTACATGCTGATGCAAATTTTATTTATACAGATGGATCAAAATCCCAAGATGGTGTTGGTTGTGCTGTTGTATCTGACAGCACAGTTTTAAAGAGAAAGTTCCCTGATTTTAGCTCTGTTTTTACTGCTGAACTGCTGGCAGTCAGCAACGCCCTCAAATTTGTTTTTAATTCTGTTCCGTGTGGTAGGAACGTTGTTTTTACGGATTGCATGAGCGTTCTATCCTCTGTAAATAATTTGTTGCCTCATCATTTTTTAGTCCAAGAAATACAGTAATGGTTGATTCTCATCAACAAGAGAAAGAAGATAAAAATAAACTTTTGCTGGGTGCCGTCCCATGTGGGTGTCACTGGAAATGAAAAGGCCGATGCTGCAGCCAAAGCCGCCACTAGGCTCAGCCATATAACAGACCGAAAAGTCCCACATACGGACTTGAAACAAGTGATCCATTGTTATACAATGGAGAAGTGGCAAGAGCAATGGACAAGGCTGGACGGTAGTTATAAATTAAAAGAGATTCACCCCTTAGTGAACCCTTGGAAGTGTCCTCCTTTGGACAGGTCAAGCATTGTCTTGACAAGACTGAGAATTGGCCATTCCTACATTACTCATAAATTTTTAATGGCAAGTGGAGCAGAAAGGCTGGCCCCCCAATGTCCCACTTGCCAAGTAGTTTTGACAATAAGACACATTTTAATTCAGTGCCCTGCATTCTCTAATAAGCGCAGGGCAATTTTTTTTTTAACAGATTTATCTTTTAAAGAAATTTTAGGGGAGGAAGCTCGTGTGAAGAATGTTTTAAAGTTTTTAAAAGACATAAATTTATTTTATGAAATTTAAAATTGTGTATATGAATGCTTGTGAGTGTATGTTGTTGATGTGTGTTCGTGAATGTTTATTGTTTTAACTGTTTTACTTGAATTTTTATGCGCTGAATGGCCTACCGGCTCCGGCGCTTGGCCTTCGAGCCAAAAATTCCATAAATCAATCAATCATTGACCTCACGATCTGCTTCTCCTTGAGACCAGAATACCAATGGTCTGTGGATGAAAATTTATACGAAAGTGATCACTTCTCTATCCATATGAAATTAATTAGAAATATTCCATCCCCATGTTTACCAAAATGAAAAGTAGAAGAGGGAGACTGGAAAACGTACCAAGACTACACAAAAATAGACCAAAATAATGACGATTTTCCAAATGCCTATGTTGCCTACGAACATCTCGAGAGTATTATGATAAATGGGGCCATGAAGTCTATACCAAAAACTCAAGGAAATCCTAGACGCTCCTGTGCCTGTGCCTGTGCAGAAAAATCACTAGAATTTGCTACAAAAAGTACAACAGACGACCCACAGTAGTTAACCTAATTTACAAAAGAGCACTGGCCAAACAAAAGAAAACGTTCAAAAAAGCAAGGAGAGAATCGTTTATCAAATACATAAGTAGATTAAAACAAGACTCTCCCGTAAGCTCAGTATGGAATAGAATCCGAAAACTGATGGGAAAATTGGTACTATCCCCATTATCCATCCTTTAGATTAACAATAGAATAGTTTCCTATCCCCTTGAAGTAGCGGAAACGTTTGGACGACACTTCACAAACATTTCAAGTGCTCTCCACTACACTCCCTTCTTCAGAAATATTCGAGAAAGTACAATAGTTGTCCCTCCAAAAAGTAAAAACACGGAGGCATATAACCTCCCCTTTACACCAACAGAACGAGAATACGCAATACCTCTATCGTCTCCAACTTCGCCTGGTGAAGATAATATAATTTACTCGATGATTTCACTTCTTCCTACACGCACCAAAGAATTTTTCCTAGATATACTGAACAAATTTTGGACTACAGGACCTTCACCAAAGTCATGGAAGTCTTCAGTCATTATAACAGTCCTCCTCAAGGGTATAGACCCATTGCTCTAACCAGTTGTGTATGCAAAATATACGAACGAATGATCAACATGCGTCTTGTCTGGTTTTTAGAGTCGAAAAATCTCCTCTCAAACAGACAATTTGGCTTCAGAAAAAACAGAAGCCCTATGGACCCTCTGATATTTCTTACCCGAGAAATTCAGAATGCTTTCGCCACACAGAGCCAAACCATAGGAGTCTTTTTCGATCTAGAAAAGGCTTATGACACCACCTGGCGTGGTGGCATCCTAAAACAACTTGCCGAATGGGGTGTAGGAGGAAATATGTTCTTTGCGATTAAAGATTTTCTTACTGATCGTATCCTGAAAGTAAGAGTAGGTTCATCTCTCTCTTCGCCTTATACCCAGGAGGAAGGCATACCCCAAGGAAGTGTCCTCAGCCCAACACTGTTCAACATAGCCATCAATGGACTACTAGAACAAGTACCGGTCGAAGTGCATGGCTTGGCATATGCAGACGACATTGTTCTAATCTGTAGCAGACCATCAGCACTGGAGGCAGGCCAGAAGATACAGACTGCCATTAACTCTACCACTGCATGGGCGGAAAAAAGAGGCTTTAGATTCTCCCCGGAGAAAACTAAAGCAGTCCGCTTCTGCCGAAGAAAGATAAGAGAAGAAATCCCAACCCTAACGCTGGAAGACTCTATTCTTCCATATGAGGATCAGGTCAAGTACTTGGGACTAATCCTTGACAAAAAACTAACTTTAGATACATATATTAATGAAATAATATATAACGTGAAACAATGCTTCAACATTTTAAAAGTCTTTTCACGTTTCAACTGGGGAGCTGACAAAACTCTGTTCCGAATATACCAAGCTCTATGCCTGTAAAACCACCTTGGGAAAACTAGATATCATCCAAAACATGGCTATACGCATTTGCACTGGTGCGTATAAAACGTCACCCATAGACAGTCTAAATGTTGAAGCCGGCATCCCTCCTCTTCCAGTTAGAAGGCAGGAACTAGGATTGAGATACCTAACAAGAGTACAGTAAATGACATGAATGTTTCTGATAATCCTAAGCAACTTTTGGCTAGTTATAAAGTAAATGAAAATTTACCTATTAAAGGAGTTGAAGCTAAAATATATATGAAAAAAGATGCTACTCCTAAATTCATCAAAGCAAGGCTAGTGCCCTTAGTACACAGAGTTAGTTGATATTGTCATAGATGAGCTTGTAGAAAATGAAGTCATAGAACCTGTAGCTTATAGTGATTGGGCTTCACCCATTGTACCCGTCTTGAAAGATTTAGGAAAAATAAGAATTTGTGCTGATTTTAAGCATTTGAATGGTCAAATTAATATTGAGAAATACTCACCACCTAAGCTTGATGAAATGTTGGCTACAGTTGGAGATAATAAGGTGTTCTGTAAGCTTGACTTGTGTAATGCATATTTGCAAATAAAGGTTTCTGAAGGAGACCAGAAATACCTTGTTATCTCAACTGAAAAGGGATTGTTTAAATACAAAAGATTACCTTTTGGACTGGCATCAGCGCCGGTAATTTTTCAAAGTTATTAAGTGATATTGATGGTTTAATTGTTTATTTAGATGACATCTTTATATGTGCCAAGTCGAGAGAAGACCAAAGTAACAAAGTTAAGCTTGTTTTGAATAAATTGGCTGGAGCTAATGTCAAATTGAATCTGGAAAAATGTGAGTTTGATAAAACTGTCATTGATTTCCTTGGCTATGTAATTTCTGGAGAAGTCGTATCTCCATCACCAAATAAGTTTAAAGCTATTCGGGATGCTCCTGTACCAGAAAACTTGCATGAGCTACAGTCATTTCTTGGATTAGTCACCTACTATAGTAGATTTATCCCTAAGTTTTCTGAAATATTGTCACCACTCTATGATTTAACAAAAACAATGTCAAGTTTGTATGGTCAAACCAGTGAAAGTAGCTTATAATGTCATAAAGAAGCTTTATGTAAATCTAATGTCTTATCATGCTTTACTGGAAAGTCAAAATTGATTCTAGAATGTGATGCTTCTCCAGTAGGTGTAGGTTGTGTATTGATACAGGTTGAAAATAATGTTGAAAAACCTATTGCTTTTGCTAGTAAAAAACTTACTTCTGCTGAGAAAAATTACTCACAGACGGACCGGGAAGGGCTAGCATTATTGTTTGGTGTCACAAAGTTTTAATACTATCTATTAGGTAGGAATTTTGAGTTGAGAACGGATCATAAACCACTGCTTGGATTATTTGGAAAAAACAAAGCAATTCTAATAAATTCAAATGCAAGATTAATCAGGTGGTCTGTTCTGTTGTCACAATATATCTATGATCTTGTTCATAAAAGTTGTAAAACCAATGTAGTTGCTGATGCTTTGAGTAGGTTACCTATTGATGATTGTATCAATTCAGGTACACCAACAGAATATGTGAAACTTATAGAAAATTTCAATGCTTTTAACTTTTCTTTTGAAGCTGTGCAGAAAATGACAAAAGAAGATCCTGTACTGAGTAAATTAATTTCTCATGTAAAATTTGGATGGACTAACAATTTGGATGTTTGTAGAAAATATTCTCATGTTAAAAATGATTTATCAATTCTTAAGGATGTTCTATTTAAAAATAGTTATTGTGTCATCTGCCTTAAGAGCTAAAGCGTTAGAGCTACTGCATTCCAGTCATAATGGAATTGTCGCAATGAAAGTCGAAGCTAGAGAAAAAATTTGGTGGCCCAGGCTTTCTGATGACATTGAAGAGCTTGCAAAGAGTTGTAATCAAGCTTCTTCAAGCAAATTGATGTGGATTTTTGCTAGTAAGCCTTGGAGTAGGATTCACGTTGATTATTGTGGACCAATAGAAAATGAGTATTTTTTTTTATCTTAGTAGATTCTTATTCTAAGTTTATTGATGTTCAATATACTTCAAGCATGACAAGTGCTAATACTATGGAATTGTTAAGAAAAAGCTTTACTAATTTTGGTATTCCTGATGTCATTGTTTCGGATAATGCTGCTTATTTTGTTTCTGCTTATATCAAAGAGTTTTATTAAAAGAATAGAATAAAACTGATCAATCCAGCTCCATTTCACCCAGCATCTAATGGATTAGCTGAGAGATATGTTAAAAGTTTTAAACAGGGAATGCTAAAATATCACAGTGGATCAATTAACACAAGAGTTAGTAGGTTTCTGTATAACAATAGGAGAACCATTCATTCAGGTACAAAAGAAAGCCCTGCAGAAATGATGTTTCACAGAAAATTTAAATCTCCTTTGGACATATGTAAAGCAATTATAACAAGGGAAGAAGAGAATGTGCTAGTTAACAAGAAAATACTCTTGATTGTGTAGAAAGCAGATTTGAAGTTGGGCAAGTAGTTTTTGCAAAAAACTATTCTGGAGGTGAACCTTGGTTACCAGGCATTATTATTGAGGCTACAGGTGCCAGAAATTATGCTGTAAAAATTTAATTTGGCGTAGACATTGTGATCAATTGAAAGCTAGGTATAATACTATTGACAATGGAAAATCACCAGTTTCTACATCTCTGTCAGGTTGAAAATTAATTTATTAAACCAAATACTAGCAGTAATGTTGGAAACAGGGAAACTGTAAATGACTGTGTTAACAGTGATACCATTTCACAACCTGCAGGTGCCACCGAAGTACTTCCTTATCATAACATTGACAAATCTATTAATGATCCTTATGTTCCTACTGAGCCTCTATTGAGAAAGTCGAATAGGTCAGTGAAACCTAGTTAAAGGTTAATAGAAACCATGTCACATTTTATTTTGTGTAAACCCATCAAAAATAAGAGGGGAGGAATATGTAGTGTATTCACATTAAAGAAATGTTTAGGTTAATGGCGATATGCGCCTTTTGTTTTTATAGATTCGCGTGCTTCTCGGAGCACCATGATGTAAACAGAGTGTAAAATGCACACAGTGCCGAAAGCCTATGTTTTCCTTCTACCCTTCCGTGTAACAGTGAAGAGCAGGGAAACTGATTGGCACATCAGGAAAAGCCAATACATAACAGCTGCCCAGAGATCGAACTAAGAAGTAAATTCCTTGAACACAACAAGACCCACACAGATGCAACCGGTTTATACACTGATGGATCAGAAAATGCAGACGGAGTGGGTTTCTCAGTGATTACCCTCAATCTATTATAAGAGAGAGAGCTCATTTTAACATTTCTATTTTTACCGCAGAACTGCTGGCAGTTCTTAATGCTTTAATTTATATTAACAACCCATCTGGCAAAATATTTGTCATATATACACACTGTAAGAGCATTTTAACATTAATAAAATCGATATTACCAGTCAACCCCATTATCGGACAAATGCAAGATTGGCTGGTCCTCCTCAGTAACAGAAAGAAAATGACTGTGAACTTCTGTTGGGTTCCTTCCCACGTGGGAATAAACAGAAATGAGTTAGCCGATGCTGCAGCTAAAGGAGCAGCTGGGTTGGCTCATATATCTCCCAACTCAAAACCCCCAAAATGGATTTTAAAAACCGCATTAGAAGTTACACCAGTGAGCAGTGGCAACTTCAATGGAATAACGAAAACAATAATTTAAAGCTCAAATCCATCAAACCTTCTGTCATCCCTTGGAGTCATTTCCAGGGGGACAGGAGGACTGGTATCGTCGTCATCACTCGCCTTAGAATCGGGCACACCTTTTTAACACACAAATACCTGTTGACGAATGGAGCAGAGAGACAGGCTCCCCTCTGCCCCACTTGTCGATAAGGAATACCCACAATTCAGCTCTGCTAGAAGAAACAATCTTCTAGAAGGGGTCACCATTACTAGATTGGATAAAAAAAAGTTTTAAAGGAAATAAATTTTTTTTTACCATATTTAATTTTTTACAGAAATTGAGTGGATGAATTGGAATGAATATATCAAATAAGTAGATATATATGCGCTGAATGGCCCCAAGCTACGGCGCTTGGCTGACTAGCCAAAAACTTCATCAACCAACCAACCACTTCCTCATAGCCACCACAGGTATTGAAGGCATAGTGGCTTGCCAAGAAAACCAAACTTGATATGCTGTAAATTCTGTTTTTTTTCCAAATTCCATTATGCTACATTTTTTAATGTTGAAGTTCATCTCACATCTCCGTCTCCATTCCCATATTTTGTCTAGGTCATCTTGGAGCGATCTACAACCTTCTTCTGTTCTTACTCTCTTGAGTAATTTGGCATCGTCAGCAAAGAAGTTCATGTAACAATCTACTCCCTCATCCATATCATTTATATATATGGCAAACATTAAAGGAGCCAATACAGAGCCTTGCGGGACGCCACTCTTCACATCTTCCCTGTTCGAATTTTTGTCTCTAAGTACCACTCTCATTTTTCTCCCAGTTAAAAAATCTTTCATCCATTCCAGCAGTTTACCTTGTATTCTTCCAATTATTTCAATTTTTCTTATTCATTTTTTATGTGGTACTTTGTCGAATGCCTTCTGCAAATCCAAGAAGGCGTAATCTGCCCAGCCATCTCTTTCTTGTATTATCTCCATCTCGAGTAAAAGCAGATTAGGTTTGTGGTGCACGATCTGTCACTTCTAAAGCCAAATTGTTTGGGGTTTATTATTTTATTTTCTTCCAAGTGTTTGGTCCATTTGTTTCTGATGACCTTTTTGCATATTTTTGCTACTGTGCTTGTAAGGGATACCGGTTTGAAGTTTGTAGTATCTTCCCTATTTCCTGCTTTATAGATATTGGTACTATCTGGTCTCTTATTTCTTTTTGTGTTACCTTTATTTCTTTCATCGTGGGTGATCTTTCTTGTTGTCCATCTTCCCAAGATTGTGAGCTCTCAAGTGTAGAAACAGACCTGAAATGTCTGATCATAACTTCTGCCATCTCTGTGTCGTCTATATATTCTTCATCTCCACGCAATTTCACTATTTCATGTTTATCCTTTAGTTTTTTTCATTTATATATCTGTAAAGGAGTTTAGGTTGATCCTTACATTTGTCTATAATATCTTTTTCATAATTTCTTTTTTCTTTCCTGCGTATATTCACATATTCGTTCCTAAGTTTTGTATATGTTTGCCATTTGGATGTTTTTTTATTTGTCTTTTTTCCATCTTTTCCAGGCTTTGTCTCTCCTGTCTCTAGACAAATTGCCATGAGACCCTGTACCATATAGACCAGTCTTACTATCCACAATAGCCAAGTTGATGGAAAGGTTAGTTGCAGCAAGAATCAAATCAGAAATACCTACCTATCCCAGTCTACATAGTATTAAGGAAAACCACTCTACCAGCACTCTACTCATAAACATCACAACAAATGCTGGAAGTATTCAATATAAGTTATGGTTGGCCTAGATATAAACAAAGCTTTAGACAAGGTCCCCAAACACTTGTAAAAGATCATTGAAACAGATATCCATAACAATGACTAGAGATGGTTAACCAACCTTATAGTAGGAAGATAATGCAGAGTGACACAAAACAACAGTATCTCAGGTACAAAAATATTATACAGTGGCATCCTTCAGGGTGTAACAATTTCACCATTACTGTTCAGCCTCTTCATGAGTGATCTACCAACTCCTGAACTAGTACTAAACACCTATTATTTCTCATATACAGATGACTTGACAATAATAAACCGAACACAATGAATACAAAATAGCAGCAAAAAGCACTCAAGTACGCTTGAATAAACTGGAATAGTGGCTCAGAAATAACAATGGATGCTTCACCCCAGAAATCAATAGTAACACTGTTCACCCTGAGACATGCACAAATCAAAAAACCATCCCACATTAAAACCAAATTGTCAAACCCATCCTGATTACTGCGCTCGCACTCTGTTCACACTAACTTAATTGTAAGTACAAGGAATATTGTAATTAGATTAATGTATTAAATTGAGTGAGTACACTCCATTCTTTCCTTATCCGGTGAGGTAGAAATTGATCATAAGAGGCTAAGTGTTGCTCAAGGACTTTGATTGCAGGAACTACTCGAATCACAACTTATGATTCGATGTACCAACTCAGATACAAGGCCTAGCATGTGAAATATAAATGGGGGCCTGTAGCAATTGCAAGCATGGTACTCACTGTGCCTAGTAATTCTTCTCTTTACTTATAGTTACTTATAGTTAGTATATGCCATTCTTCTCCTTATTGCATATGTTTATTGTATATGTAATCCTCCTTTATTGTATATGTAATACCCCTTTATTGTATATGTAATACTCCTTTATTATATATGTTGTTCTTAATCTCAATATAGTAAATGTTTTATATAAGTAGTCTATGTAGTCATTACGTTATATAACTGCCCTATGTAACATTATATAACCGCCCTACATGCGTCGTCTCTATGTGGTCGTTAGACCATACGCACTGAGCATAAGCACTGTTGTCAGGCCTATGTTTACCTAGTTGTATTATACGGGAAGGGGAGCTATGCTCGTAATTACCTAATTGTATTTTACGGGACGAAAGCTATGCTCGTAGTGACCCATTTTTGTATCTCTCTGCATACAGTTTATTCTTAAAATCGTGTATAATTTTGGCACTCACTGTTTCTCCGTTTAGTTTGTTCCAGACATCAATCACCCTATGTTAGAAGCTATTCTTTTTCAGGTCTCTTCTGTAACTGTCCTTTAACTTCTTTTCGTGTCCTCTTGTTTCTCTTCTGTCCCATTCTGATAAATTGTCTCCATCAAGAATTTCCATTCCTTTCATAATTCTGTAAATGGTCAACAAATCACCTCTTTCTCTTCTCTGTTCCAGTGTTGATAGTTGTAATTTCTCCAATCTTTGTTCGTATGTCAAATTTGATAGTGTAGGTGCCATTTTTGTCACTGCTCTTTGGATTCTTTCTAATTTTCTTATGTTCTTTTTTTGTGCAAGGTGCCCATAGTGTTGCAGCATACCCTAGTTTAGGTTTTATCAGTGTAGCCACTATTTTTTTTTTATTTAACCATTTCTTCATCCATGTAGTCGAAGGCCACTTTCATTGATCTTAATAAATTAAAAGTCTCTCCCAAATAATTTATTGACATGTTTATCAGGTGTCAAGTCACTTGCAATGATCACTCCCAAGTCCCTTTCTGAATCGACTTTTTTGACTTCCCTGTTTCCAATTTTATATTGACCCGATACTCTATTTTTGCTTTTTCCAATTTCCATTATGCTACATTTCTTAATGTTGAAGTTCATCTTGCATTTCTGACTCCATTCCCATATTTTGTCTAGGTCTTCTTGTAGCGATCTGCAATCTTCTTCTGTTCTTTATCTCTTGAGTAATTTGGCATCGTCAGCAAAGAAGTTCATGTAACAATTTACTTCCTCATCCATATCGTTTATATATATGACAAACATTAAAGGAGCCAATACAGAGCCTTGCGGGACGCCACTCTTCACATCTTCCCAGTTTGAATTTTTGTCTCTAAGTACCACTCTCATTTTTCTCCCAATTAAGAAATCCTTTATCCATTCCAGTAGCTTTCTTTGTTGTATTCCTCCTTTTTTTTTATATGTGGTACTTGGTCAAATACCTTGTGCAAGTCCAAGAGTCTAAGAAGGCGCAATATGCCCAGCCATCTCTTTCTTGTATTATCTCAATTAATCTCGAGTAAAAGCATATTAAGTTTGTGGTACCTGATCTTCCACTTCTAAAGCCAAATTGTTTAGGGTTAATTATTTTATTTTTGTGGTGACCTGTTTTTGTATCTCGCAAGATTAAGTTTGTTCTTAAATTCTTGTATTGTGTTTGCACACACGATTTTTTCATCCACTTTGTTCCATATATCTATCACTCTGTGTGGGAAGCTATTCTTTTTCAGGTATCTTCTGTAGTTATTCTTTTTGAGTTTCATTGCGTGTCCTCTTGTTTTTCCTCTGTCCCACTTTAATAAGTCCTCTCTATCAAGGCGTTCTTTACCTTTCATAATTCTGTAGATGGTTAGTAGGTCCCCTCGTTCTCTTTGTTCCAGGGTTGGCAATTCCAGTTCGGCCAGTCTTTGTTCATATGTCAGGTTTGAAAGTGTTGGGGCCATCTTTGTCGTTGCTCTTTGTATTCTTTCTAATTTTCTTATATTCTTTTTTGTACTAGATGACCATATCAACGCTGCATATTCCAGTTTTGGCCTTATCAGTGTTTGTAAAATTTTCTTAATCATTTCCTTATCCAGGTATTTAAAGGCCACCTTTATTAATCTCGGCAAACTGTATGTTTCTTCGACTATTTTATTTATATGTTTATCTGGTGATATGTCTTTGGTGATGATTACTCCTAGGTCCCATTCAGAATTTACTTTATTTCTTTTCCATCAATTTTATACTGTCCTGATATTCTCTTCTTGCTTTTTCCAAATTCAATTATGTTGCACTTCTTGATGTTGAATTCTATCCATCTCTTGCTCCACTCTGAGACTTTGTTCAGATCACTCTGTAATGAGTTACAGTCTATTTTGGAGTTTATTCTCTTTAATAATTTTGTGTCATTCGCAAAGCAGTTCATGTAACTTTCAATGCCTTTGTCCTTGTCATTTACATATATAGCAAACGTTATTGGAGCTAGTACTGAACCCCGTGGGACGCCACTACTCATTTCTTCCCATTTTGAATATTTGTCTCTGAGCACCACTCTCATTTTTCTTCCATGTAGGAAGTCCTCCATTCAATTCAATAGTTTTCCATGTATGCCTCCTGTTGTTTCCAGTTTATACAGTAATTTTCTGTGTGGTACCTTATCAAATGCCTTTTGTAAGTCCAGGAAGACACAGTCTGCCCAGCCATCTGTTTCTTGCAATATATCTATCAATCTTGAATAGAAACAAATTAAATTAGTGGTACATGATCTTCCTTGTCTGAATCCAAATTGCCTTGGGTTCAGTATATTATTCTCCTCCAGATATTTTGTCCATCTATCTTTGATGATTTTCTCACAAACTTTAACTATTGTACTTGTTAGGGACACCGGTCTATAATTTGTTGGGTCTTCCTTATTTCCCCCTTTATATATTGACACTATATTGGCATTTTTCCAGTCTCCTGGTAGCTTTCTTTGAGGGAACATGCAATTATTTTGTATATTTTTTCTGTTAGTTCGTCTATACATTCTTTCATTATCCAGTTCGCAACTCCGTTGTCACCCCCGTCACCGCTGTCACTACCCGTTTCAGTAATTCTCTAGAGTTGTTCTTGTGAAATTCTTAAGACCCCTTGCCTTTTCTTCTTTAAGCTTGAGGGGTGAATGAAGTGAGGGTGTATTTTAAATCTGCTTCTTGGTCTTGTGATATACACCCCGAGAGTCCCGTTGGGATCCCTCTACATTACGTCAAGCTACCTTCGTTCTGACGTCACTCTTTCATTTATCCAATAGTCTTTTACTTCTCAAACAAGTGCCACACCTTAAGGGCGTGACTTTTCCTCCCTGCGCCAATAATTTTTCTCCTCCTCCACCTTTTTCCCCAATCAGAGAGGCTGTTATACTGTTTCAAAGGATACCACCACGTAAGCATTATGTCGCAACGGAAATGGCTTGTACGCTTAACATTTTTGCTACATCAGCAATATTACAAACAGTCACCTCTGTTTAACAATATTGCAAAACACCAGGCGACACTCTCCTTCACTCTGCAACTCAGCATTTCTTTTATATACAAGGCGCGAGCAAGCGCGTGGATGAGTAAGCCCTTCCTGTCGGCCATTGTATCATGACATCCTAATAAAAAGACTATAAATATTTCCTTCCTGTCCTTCTACCCCTCGATCTACTCTATTGTCTACCTCTATCTACCGGCCTCTTACATCCGTCCTTATTTCATTCTGTGTAATATGTAATTTCTTCAATGGAGGGAATCTTACTTCAATTATTTGATCAGAGTTTTGTAGACTTTTTCCCTTTTTGGTGAATACAGATTTGAAAAGTTTGTTCATAATATCTGCCATTTCTATATCTTCTGTGTATTCTGTTACCTTGACGTAATTTAAGTATTTACTGTTTATTTTTTAGCTTACTGTTTACATATCTATAAGATAATTTTGATTGATCTTTACATATATCTATTATGTCCTTTTCATAAGTTCTCCTTTCTTCTCTACGTATTTTTACATATTCATTTCATAGTTTGGTGTATATTTTCTATTTCTTAGTTTTTTTTCACCTTTTCCAGTCTTTATCTCTTCTGTATTTTGCCTCACTGCACTTTTTATTATACCAGGATTTTATATATACCCTTTCCTGTTTTTGTCTAGGTACATACTTCTCCACCCCCATTATTATAGATTTCCTTCCAAAATGTCCATTTCTCTTCCACCTTTGTTTCTTCATTATTATTATTTTTTTCAATTTGCTTCTCAAAAGAATTTTCTGAGTTTCTCAAAATCTGTTTTGTTGTACATTAGTCTTCCTTTTCTGTGTTTTTCGTTGATTTCTATAATTGTTTCTTTATTTAATTCTAGTTCTGTTAGTTTTCCAATTGGTGTCTTGTATTCAATTTTATCCACAACTTCGGGTTCTGATGTAAATATAAAATCCAATCTTGAGGGTTCATTGTTATTTCTATATCTGGTGTTTTCCTTGACCCATTGCGTCAATGTGTAATCAATGGTCATTTCCAGTAATATGTTTCCCCAGTGATCTTCTCCACCTTTCACAGTCATTTCTTCCTAACATATTTCTTTTGAGTTAAAATCACCCATAATTACCAGATTTCCTTCTTTCTTTAGTATTTCATTTAGTTTTTTTCTTATGTCTTCCAGCATTTAGGAGTGTTCACTTTCATTTCATGCGTGATTTTTAGGTGGGACATGAATCACTGCATACTTTCTATTTTTCATATCTCTTATCCTCAACTCTTATCATAATGAACTCCACATTGTTCTCTCCTTCTGTGATTTTTGTCACATTTAGGCCTCTTCCACCCTGCTTTGTTTCTCTATTTCTAAACTAACAATTATATAATCCTAGGCCTATACTATTTGGTGGTAATGATCCTTTTAATTTTGTCTCCACAATCCCCATTATATCTGGTTTTTCTTGTTCCAGATAGTCATGCAATTCATCTATTCCTGATATCAATCCGTCTATGTAGGTATATGTTATCTTTATTTTTTTCTATTTCCTTTCTTTTCTTTCTCCTACATTTCCTTTTCCCTTATGTACCATTTCCTCAGTCTCAAGTCCATCACTCTCCAAAAAAACTCCTTCCTTTCGTTTTCTGTTCTTTTCTCGTTCTTTTCCTTAGCTTCCTCTTTAAGTGTTTTTTCCTTTTCTTTTTCCTCATCACTCAGTTCCTTTTTTATCCATAGATTTTTGTAGTTTTTACTTTTTGCTAGTTTTCCTACATTTGTTAATATTTCTTATGCTTTTCCCTGTGAATTAAGTTTTACTTTGAGAGGTCCATTCTTCTCTTTAGAATATTTGCCCATCCTATAAATCTCTTCTATTGCCTTTTCGAGTCCTTGGCCCTCCTCCTGTATTTTAGCATTTCTGTCATATTCTTCTACTCTTTTTCCCTTTGGGACCTTATTAGACCATGTTTTTCTTTGATATCATAGATTACAATACATTTTTCTTTATCTATTGGCCTCTTACCTAATCTCTCTTTTCCTTTATTACTTCTGTCACTGTGTCCTTTGTACTATCGTTCATTTGTTTTTTGACTATTTCTTTAAATAGTATTTTTTGGCTTTGTTTGCCTTCTTTCATTTGGTTTTTGATTTCCATCATGTTTTTTTTTCTTTATACTTTCACCAACTTTGCCTGCCTTAATTAGTAGTTTTTCATTAACTTCCCTCGACAAAGTCTCATTTTTATTTGTCTTCATTTTTCATCTTTTCATTATAATTTTTTACTTCACAAAGAATTACAAAGGCGGAGCTTGCCGAAAAGAGACCTTTTGGTCCATATCTAAGTCTGATGCGAAAAAAAACTATAATGATGTAAGTATCAAATGAAATACATAAATAAACGCATAGGCACAGTCAAACAACAAACAAACAGGTAAATAGTAAATAATAATAAATTGACATATAACTAATAATATATGAGAATCAAACAGACAAATGATAAAAAAAATAATAATATAAAATAAATATTAATCATTACAGCATCTTGCTTAGGTTTTTATCTAAATGATTTTTAAAGCTTCGAACTGAACTACATTGCACTACCTCTGCAGGAAGTTTATTCCATTCATTAACTACACGGTTGGCGAGGTTGTTTCTACCCACTTCCAAATTGAATCTATTTCCGGACAGTTTGAGACCATTGTTTCTTGTCTGATTCTCATTCAGTGTGAAAATTTTGTCACTTTTGATGTTGTCAATTCCCTTTAAAATCTTAAAAACCTGTATCAAGTCACCTCTGAGTCTACGCTTTTTTAGGGAAAATAGATTCATATGTTTTAGTCGATTTTCGTATGATTTACTTTTGATATTTGGAATCAGTTTTGCGGCTCGCTGTCGTAATTTTTCCAATCTGTCAATGTCTTTAATGAGATTCAATGACCATACGGAAACAGCATATTCCAAATGTGGACGAACTAACGATTTATATAGCTTGTTAATGAGTGATAGACTTCTGAAGTCAAAAGATCGCGCAATCAGTCCTAGAAACTTATTTGCTTTCTCAAAGGCTGAAATACACTGCTTGGATGATTTGAGCTCGTTACTGATAATTACGCCGAGATCTTTTTCACTATTCACTTTTGTTAACGAATTTCCAAATAACTTGTAATCGTACTTACTGTTATTTTTACCTATGTGAATTTCCTTGCATTTATTTGTGTTAAATTTCATTAGCCACTTTTCAGACCATTGCTGTAATCTATCTAAATCTTCTCGAATATCTAAATGATTTAAGTGATCATTTGCCATTCCGCACAGTTTTGTATCATCAGCAAATTTGGAAACAGTAGATTTTAGTCCATGGTCTATATCATTTATATATACTATGAATAGAAGTGGCCCAAGAACGGAACCCTGAGGAACTCCACTTGTAACATTTTTCCATCTAGAAGTTTTTCCATTTAAAACAACTTTCTGTTTTCGATCATTTAACCAATTACTAGTCCAACCTAATAGGCTACCACTTATTCCGTGTGAAGCTAATTTAGTAAGTAGTCTTTCGTGTGGGACGGTATGAAAAGCTTTTGCAAAGTCTAGATATATTAAATCTATATTGTTTCTTTTGTCATAACTCAAGATAACTGTGTTGTAGAATTCGAGTAAGTTAGTCACGTAAGAACGTTTCTGTCTGAAACCATGCTGGGTATCATTTATCAAACGGTTACTTTCTAAATGATGTTCGATAGCATCTCTGATGATAGTTTGCATTATTTTTCCTTCGATTGAAGTCAAACTTATAGGCCTATAGTTATTAGGTTTCTTTTTGTCACCTTTTTTGAATATGGGACTAACGTTAGCTCGCTTCAATTCTGTTGGGACATCTCCGGATATGATGAATTTCTTGAAAATTATTTCTAATGGAACAACAATCTCATTTTTCCATTCCTTTAAGATTCTTGGATGCCAACCGTCAGGCCCTGGTGTTTTTTAACTGTGAGTTTCTCTATATACCTTTTAATTTTTTCATTTGTTATATTTACCGCGGTGAGTAAGTTTACCCTAGACTTTTCACAGTTTGGAATTCACTTTGAAGTGTTTTGTTTACGAATACCGAGCTAAAATTATTGTTTAAAATATTACTCATTCCTTCATTTGAATATTCAAGTTGATCGTCAGCAGATAATAGTGGACCAATGTGATTCCTAACAACCTTTTTATCTCTAATGTAAGTATAGAATTCTTTGGGATTCTCTTTGGATTTATCAGCGATATTCATTTCGTATTGTAGTTTTCTTTTTTTTATTGTCTTTTTTAAATCTCTCTGTACTAATACATAACTTTCATAGTCATTAGATGCACCCTAGCACTTATATTTCTGATAAGCCTGTTTCCTTTTAGCAATACTTTTTCAGTTTCTTTGTCGAGCCACTTTGGGCGAGCCTGATTTGGGGGACGTCTGTCCTTAAAAGGAATGTAAGTATGAATCATCTTAGTGAGCGTATTTTGAAATATTTCCCACATCTGATCTACAGGTTTTTCGCTTAATTTTGCCTCCCAGACTGTAAGCTGAAGCTCCTGACGTAGTCCTATGAACTAAGCTTTACTGAAATCGGGTATTTTAGAAACACAAGTATCTATTCTATTTTTTTTAAGAGTTTGAATCTAACTAAGCTGTGATCGCTATTTACAACAGTTTCACCGACTTCTACATCAGTTACCATGCTTTCGCGGCTAATGTTCAATAGATCGAGTAAGTTTCCATGTCTTGTAGGCTCTTTTATATGCTGAATTAAGTAATTGTCACCAAGAAAATCAATCAAGCGACTACCTATATGGCCATGTTCAAGGGTCATCCAATCAATGTCAGTAAAATTGAAATCACTCATTATCAACAAATCCCGGATGCAGAAACTAGACAGTTCTTGAAATAAGAGTTTGTCGTCTGCTAATGATAATGTCTTTGGCCTATATAGTACACCTACATTCATTTTTTGTCCATATGTTTGGGTTAACTATCATATGCATCCTATTTCACTTTCTCTAAAACACAAACATGGACATTGTTTTTAACGTACAACAGAACACCCCACCTTTCTTGTGGTTTCTATCCTGATGAAAGTGTTTAAATCCCGCAATATTAAATTCAGCTTCGAACTCTTTACCATTTAACCATGTCTCGGTTATTCCTATCATATCGAGATTTTCGCTTTTGACATACGCCTGTATTTCTTGAAATTTGTTCCTAATACTACGAGCATTAAAGTACATGGTTTTAAGAAACTCGTGATTATTTCTTTTTGACACGTTTTGAGTTTCAATATCATGTCTTACATTATAATTTTGTTTTTTATTGACACCTTGCTCTATATTGATATTTGGTCCTTCATTGACATTCAATGCCTCATTAACATTTCTCCCATCAAAATTAACATTTCCCCCATCACGGACATCTGGTCGCTCACGGTCATCCGATCTCTTTTGTACACTTTGTCCCCCTACGTCACCGCGATTCACACCGGCCTCCCGTCGTTCATTGACATTCTGTCCGGCATCCCTTCCTAAAATTATATTTTGTCCTCCAGTGACATTATATCCTACCGTGATATTTTTTCCTCCACTATAATTACATCCCATCGTGGTCTTTTGTCTTCCACTGTCATTACATCCCATCGTGATATTTTGGCCTTCATTGACATTCTGTCCGGCATCCCTTCCTAAGATTATATTTTGTCCTCCACTGACATTATATCCTACCGTGATATTTTCTCCAGTATCATTACATCCTATCGTGATATTTTGTCCTCCACTATCATTACATCCTATCGTGATCTTTTATCCTCCCTTTAGCAAGTTCCTTTTTCATTTCTTCCAATTCCCTAACTAATAGTGCATTTTCCTTCCTCAATGCACTCACTTCTTTGTATAATTGGTTATGTTCCCTTTTCCATTCAACAATATTCCTTTTCATTTCAAATATTTCTTGATTTATTAGTAAGTTTTTTGAGGTCGATACCTCTATCTGTTCTGAATCTATGGAATAGTTTGTCTTCATATCTGGGACTTTATATGTTACATATTTTCTTTCTAACCACTCCCAAAGGCGTTTCATACTTACTCATATCCAATATTCTTTTGGTTGTCTCTGCATATGTCGGTTTATCATCCATTTCCTTTCTTTTTCTATTCTTGTTAAACCTAAATCACTTTGCTACACCACGGTACCACTCGTCATGCTCCCTTTCAATCTGTTTACAACGAGGTAAATTGCCAATTTTCAGTCGAATAATCGCTAGGTTTAGCACTAGCTTGCGGAGCATTCTCTGGCACATCCGATTAGTTTAACTGTCATAGCATTCATGTATTTAGTATAACGTTACCCTTGACCGTTTTGCATGTGTACTCATCATTATATACAAATGTTTCTCTTACCTCATTATGTCCATAAGTTATACATGTATATGTTTGTCTGTATTGTTCTACCTACAAGTTCCACCTGGCAACAGGGTGCCAGAGAAGTGGGTCAGAGGTCATGCCCCTACCCTGTGCCAGGCCTCCAGCTTACACACGGTGCATTATGGGGATACTGATTCAAGAGCCATTGCTCTTGTTTCGGAATTCCCTGTACTTACCACATCAATGCAGTTGTCAAATACTATATGTCATAGACTAGATACTGGTGATTCCCCTCCAGTTTTATTTAAAACAGCACCATTGACAGGTGAGAAGCTCAAGGCGACTAAGGATGAATTCCAATTTTTGCTTAATGCAGGGCTCATTCGACGTTCCAATTCATCTTGGGTGTCCCCACTTCATTTGGTTCTGAAGAAAGAACCACATTCCTAGAGACTTTGCAGAGATTACCGAGGTCTGAATAAGGTAACTGTAAATGACAAATATCTCATACCACACTTGCACTCTCTCACCATGTCACTTTGGGGTCACCAGTGTGGTTAAGTGAAACATCGAATATTACGAGAGTTTATTTCACAGGTCTATATGCGACAAGCAACTCTAGAACCCTTTCGACTGCCTACCTTAATTCGAAGAATGTCTGACAATGATGCCATGAATGCCCCTACGCAGTAGCAGCAGTCCCCTCTTCCTCCACGCCTCTGCATCCAGCGTTTTCGACTTTATCCCCTGTTGCAGCCGCTGTCGCTATTCACCCTCCACAGTTCGACGAGGCGTCGCCAGTAAGATGGTTTTCGTTGCTTGAGGCGCAATTCTCCCTATCACTTGAAACTGTTCCCCTTACAAAGTTCTACCATGCACTCTCGCACTTACCCATTCAAGTGCTCAACCAGCTTGATGATGATGCCATTAACTCCGGCGACTATGAATGCTTAAAGAAGGCGCTGATCGACTATTAGATTCCTTGGTACATCAGAACAACATCATGTGTGACAAGCCAACGACCTTCTTCGTGATCTACGTAACATTGGCAAACAACTCGGAGTCGACGATGATTTCATACGCCTGAAATTTCTACGAGCCGTGCCAAGTGATGTTAGACCTCTTCTCGTAACGCACGCTGGCCCCCCTGGATGAATTGGCCCGTGTCGCCGAGACACTCATGGCTCATAGCCACGAGAACAAAGGTTTAAGTGTGTAGTCAGCGAACAAGCCTGTGCCAAGGGCCCCGCATAGTGATAGTGTGCCTGTGTTCCTCAGTGGTAACCCAACTACCAGTGGTTCCGCTTCTACTAACTCTTCAATGGGGTTAACCCCCATTTTACGAAGGTCAACGGCGACGAGTGTGCCGCTACAGGCAACAGGGGTAGATCATGCAAAACGTGGTGTATATTGTCTTCCACTTGGGACAACATTTTGCTCAGTTTGCACCCTAATTCATGCCCCCCTGTCTCCAGGCCTTCAGCCTAGAACATCAAGAAACTCAGTGGGCAGTCTGTAGAAGTATCTCTTGCAACTGCAGGGCTGCCACTTAATATAAGTGCCTCAGTATGTTGCAAGAGCTATGAATTCCTCATCAATACTAGTTCTCAAGTGTCACTGTTACCTGCCCTCTGACCCACTTCTTATGGCACCCTGTTGACAGATGGAACTTGTAGGTAGAACAATACAGACAAACATATATATATATATGTATATATACACACATATATATGTATATATATATATATATAAACATATATATATATATATATTTATATATATATATAATGACATAATGAGGAAAGTGAAACACTTGCATATAATGAGTATGCGTGCAAAATTGTTAAGGGTAACGTTATACTAAATATATGAATGCTATGGCATATAGGCCTGACAACAGTGCTTGCGCTCAGTGTGTATGGTCTAACGACCATACACACACACACACACACACACACACACACACACACACACACACACACACACACACACACACACACACACACACACACACACACACACACACACACACACACACACACACACACACACACACACACACACACACACACACACACATATATATATATATATATATATATATATATATATGTAATATACTGTATATGTATATATATAGTATATGTATATGTATATATATATATGTGTATATATGTAATACATATGTATATTATATATATATGTATATATATGTATATATAACATACAGAACTTGTCGGAGGGCTCGCCTAATACGGGGATTGGACGAAAATGAGACTAGATCTTCCAATGTTACGTGAAGCGTGGTCGGGGACTAGTACAGTCCTTTTGAACCATCCCATGTATTATTGTCGCTAGCGTCTTGGCCTCGTGATATCCGACGCACGGGCCAGGGTTCGAATCCCATGGCAGAGCTTCTAAAAATGTTCATATATATATATATATATATATATATATATATATATATATATAATATATATATATATATATATATATATATACACGGCGCGGGTAGTGACCCGTGGTGTGTGATTACATAATTGGTCGTAGTGTCAAAGGAGCGTCAGGTTTAGCCATGTGGGCGACGACGTGCGCTCCATACCATGTGGTTATCGCGGCTATACTGTACTCCCCTCTTAAGATTGCCTTGGCTTAAGAGGACATTCCACATGCGAGGGGATGGCCATTGGCCATCTCCGCTGGAGACATGTTGAGGTTGACCCAGATGGCCGTGGTTGATTGCGATGCGATTTGTAGTGGAGCTGAGATGAACCATCTCTGTTGGAAATACGATGAGGTAGCCCCAGATGGCTGCGGTGAGCGTCGGGCGTGAGATGTCTAGTGTCGATGGCGGTGCAGTTTGGAGGGTAGTCGAGGCGGGAGCTGTTGCGTAGACCAGGCGGCTGTTGGCGACGTTGACCAATAACCTGTAATGAATGGAAAAGTCGGCACCTAGGAGAGGTGTCCTGACGTTTGCCAGGACAAAGCTCTAGGAATCGTGGCGACTTCCAAAGTTTAGATGCAAGTCTGCGGTGATTATTTCGTCATTGGCGTTGCGAAGGACAGATCGGGCGGACAATAGAGTCACATCTGACGGAGCATATTGATGGTAATGCTGGCTCCATCGGCTGTGGGTAGGAGGCGTTGCGATGGACAGCATCTCGACGTATGCTGTGCTTGGATTAATGTACCCTCAGTGGCCGTTGGGAGAGGTGGAGTGGTGGTGGGGCGGCAGCAACGGGAGACGGGTTCATGGGAGTCACTCCTGGGTCATCAGTGTAGCGATGCTGCTGTGAGAAGAGAAAAAGGTTTTCGTGGGTTCTTCTCCTTTATTGTAAGGTACGAGTGAACTGACTGTACATGCGGTCAGGATCCGTTATATATATATACGGCGCGGGTAGTGACCTGCGGTGCGTAATTACATAATTGCACTGGATTAGATTAGATCGGGTCAAGCAGGGTCGCAGTGTCAAAGGAGCGTAAGGACTAGCCATGTGGGCGACAACGTAAGTTCCATGCCACGTGGTTGTCGCGGCTGTACAATATGTTAAAAGGTATGAGTGGCATTTCATTACATCAACAAGCCGCGGGCTTCGCCCTCCCCGGCTTCGCCCTCCCCGGCTTCGCCCTCCCCCGCTTCGCCCTCCCCGGCTTCGCCCTGCCCGGCTTCGCCCTCCCCGGCTTCGCCCTCCCCGGCTTCGCCCTCCCCCGCTTCGCCCTCCCCGGCTTCACCGGGGGCTTGGCTGCGCAAACAGCGGCCTACGGCCGCAGCGCTCCGCACTCTAATCCCACGATAAGGATCCCGTGCTGGGGATCCCGTGTTGGGGATCCGCCCCGAGGCCGAGGCCGAACCCAAGGGACATTTTTTCCAGGTCAGTTTAAGGGAACATGGCGACCACTGAGGACTTGTGACTACTGAGGACTTGCGACCACTGAGGACTTGCGACCACTGAGGACTTGCGACCACTGAGGACTTGCGACCACTGAGGACTTGGGACCTTTGAGGACTTGCCACCTTTGAGGACTTATTACCTTGAAGGACTTGTTACCTTGGAGGACTTGTTACCTTGGAGGACTTGTTGCCTTGGAGAACTTTTTACCTTGGAGGACTTATTACCATGAAGGACTTGTTACCTTGGAGGACTTATTACCTTGGAGGACTTGTTACCTTGGAAGACTTATTACCTTGGAGGACTTTGTACCTTGGAGGACTTATTACCTTGGAGGACTTATTACCTTGTAGGCTTATTACCTTGTAGGGCTTATTACCTTGGAGGATTTACAACCTCGTAGGACTTGCAACTTCAGAGGACTTGTCCCCTCGTAGGACCTACGACCTCGGAGGACTTGCAGCCTCGAGAGGCTTACAACTTCGGAGGACTTACACCCTCAAAGGACTTGCACCCTCGGAGGACTTGCACCCTCGGAGGACTTGCACCCTCGGAGGACTTGCACCCTCGGAGAATTTGCACCCTCGGAGAACTTGCACCCTCGGAGAACTTACAGCCTCAAAAGGCTTAATGCCTCAAAGAAATTACGACCTCGGAGGACTTACAGATCCCCCTCTCCAAGACATGTAACATTTTTAAAATGTGTCACCTTTGAAATGTTTTTATTATTAGTAGAAATAGTTATATTTTTAATGGCATATATGCTGAATAGACTATAGTTGCTTGGCCTGCGGCACTTACTCGATATAATGTAGCCTATGCTTCTTCGCCGTTTCGTCTTTTAGCATTGTATTGGTAGTCGATATTGTATAGTCAGTCAGCCTTACGATAGTGTCCCCCAAACACCGTCACCACTGAGGTCATTTCAGAATCATTTTGAAAGAGAAATGCATCTATAAGTTCCTGTGATCAGACTTTGCACCGTTTTTAACGAACTTCTTATATCCTGAGAAGTAATGTCGCATGAACGCCTCTCAATCCTCATCGGATATTATATCGTCCGAACACTCTAATTTGTCAAACATATCGTCACTGTATTCGAGTTGTTTATAGTTCTCTAGAGTTGATTTGAAGGCGATCACTTTCCTTTGGAACTCGTGTATAGACGCTTTCACCTTAAAGGTCTTGGTATCAGCGTACAACCCAGGGAACGTTTTACTGTGCTTGTCCCTTAGTCTAGCTGCCAACACATTATCTTCTTAGAACGTCTTCTTCGTTATACCCTTGGTAGCCATTAGCCGTTTCCATAGGTGCTTCTGTCTACGCCTCTGTCGACGCTTCTTCGCCGTTTTGTCTTTTGGTATCGCTTGGACTGCTTTGCGAGAGGGCGCTTCACGCCCTACCCTTCGCTCGAGGCCAATCAATCGTTTCCGTTACCGTGATGTCAGCGTTCTCGGCCAATCAGTCGTCTGCTTTGCCGTGACGTCACCACTCTCGGCCAATCAGTCGTCTCCGTTGCCGTGACGTCACCACTGTCAGCCAATCAGTTTTCCCCGTTGCCGTGACGTCACGGGGTGTCACCAAAACACCACCGTGACCAAAGAAATTTAGAGACAGTTTTTATTTAATTTCTTTTTATTTATACTTAGATGAGGACATAACGAAGGAAATCACTGAAACTATATATGGACCAGACTGGAATATACAGCGGTGATGTCACCATAGTTGAAGGATATAAGAAAAAATGAGAGGTTACAAAAGGAGTAACTAAGATGATCCCTGATCTAAATACATCACTTATGATGATATATAATCTAGAAACAGGTTTGGAGAAATTGTACAGGAAAGAATTATTGGTGAGGTGATCGACAAAAGCTCATAGTGAAAATAAATAAATGAATAAATAAATAAATAAAAGATGTCAAGAAGTATAGCTTTCCACATAGAATTGTAGACTTCTAAAGTTTAGATGGAAATGAAACCCAAGCCACTATAAAAGAAATTCAGGCTTGTCAAATGGAGGAAAAGAGACGGGATGAGCATTACTCTAGTCCCAATACACTACAACTAAGTAAATAAAACTAGGTAGATGCACACACACGTTCATACGTACACAGAGAAAAATAGGATTGACCATATTGGAAGAGTAAAGGGAGAGGTAACATAATGATGCACTATATCTATATCTATATCTATCTATCTATATATATATATATATATATATATATATATATATATATATATATATATATATATATATCACAAAATAAACCTTTATCTGGCTCATCATCATCATGTCGTCCCTCTCTTTACTTTTCCAATCAGGTAAGTCTTATTTTTTCATCTCTCATCGTGTACTAGGCAAATACACGCAGGTACACAAATAGAGGTTAAGAAAACTAGGACGTACCACATTGAAAAAGCAAAGAGATGAGCGACATGGTATGCGTCATCAGAGAAAGGTTTCGTAAAATGGACTGAAAGGATTTACTGGTATGGGATGAAAAAAATGGAAAAGCAGATTTGTTAGAAAGGTGTTAGGAAGTATAGCTTTCCACATATAAGTGCAAACTTATGAACAAGTTGGATGAAAATATCCAAGCAATCACCATAAACGCATGGCAAAGTTTGATGAATAGAGGCAAAAAGATGGGGCCCGTGAGCGCGCGCTCGCGGAAAGTTTAAAGCAACTAATGGTTATAAACTTAAAAATACACGACAGGAATTGTAAATGTATACATTTTTCAACATAACTCTAGTAAGTACACAGAACAAACACGCACACACACACACACACAAACACACAAACACACACACACACACACACACACACACACACACACACACACACACACACACACACACACACACACACACACACACACACACACACACACGCGCGCGCGCGCGCGCGTAGACGGATTCACAGCGAAGATTGGAGCTCCGAAAAAGAAGGGAAATTTTCGTGGATATCAACGTCGAGGAAGTACCTTTTTGTATTTAAAGGGAAGGGGAAAGCTCGTGGTGTAGTGGGAAGGTGATGAAAAAGGACAAGGGGAGGGGTTAGTGAAGGAAATGGAAGAAAATGAGGAAGGGGAAGACTTGGTCCAGGCAGGCAGACGCCATGTCAACAAACGCGGCCCGGAGGATTTTGGTGATGATGAAGGGATTAACAAAAATGTAAAGATTAGAAATATAGGTAAGAGCAGCACAAAGAAAGGTGAAGATAATAATTTCCATGGATTTAATGAGGGGGGAGGAAGCCAACACCCTCCCCCCCTTACGCAGATCACACAGAGAGTTGAAAAATTGGAAGAACTAGAGAAGGTGAACCAAAAAATAACAAAAGAAATAGAAGTATTAAAAAGACAGTTAAAAGAAACAAAAGATGAGAATGAGGAATTAAAGAGGAATCATAAAGAGAATAAAGAGACCATAGCAAAAGAAGTACAGGGTTGGAAAAAAATCAAAGATAACAACAAAATTGTATTTCAAGACATAGTGACACAGCAGATGAAAGAAAAAACTGAAGACACAGTTATTAAAGTGATGAGACAAAAGGAGAATATAGTAAGAGACTTTGCGGATAAAAAGAAATGTATAATTATATTAGGGATGGAAGAGAAGTATAATCTAAATAGGACTACAAGAATTAAGGAAAAAAAAAAGTAAACAATGTATTAGAATTAGTTCAGGAGGATAAACCTGAATTAGGGAAACAAATTGAAGAAATGTATAGACTCGGGAAATATAGTACAAATATAATACAATTAAGGTTAAATTTAGGTCACAAACGACAGCCGAGAATATCTTATCAAAAACAGGGAAACTAGCAGACAGTGAACAATATAAAAAGATATGAATAAAAAGAGAAATTAATAAAGAGGAAAGAGAGAATGAGAAAACAAAAAGACAAGAAGCTAAGGAAAAAACGAGAACAGAACAGAGTCAGGAAAAAAGGAATTCTATTGGAGAGTAGTGAATATGAAAGTGAGGAAATGGCACATAACAGAGAAAAACAAAAGGGAAACAGAACATACAATGGAAGCAGTAGAAAATTACAAGTGTCTTCCACAAATATAGATGGCTTAATAACAGGATTGAATGAACTGAATGGTTATCTGAAGGAAAAAGAACCGGACATAATGGGAATTGTAGAGACAAAATTGAAAGGTCCACTACCACCCAGCAGTGTAGGACATGGTGCATATAATTATTGGATTAGAAACATAGAGGCAAAACAAGGGGGTGGAGTTATGTTCCTGACTAAGAAGGATATAAATGTGAGGAATGTCACATATGGAAAGAATAGAGTAGAGATGATTATAATGGAAGTGGAAGACAAAGATAGGAAGAGCAGAAAGTTTGTGATAAATTATGTCCCTCCTAAAACAGCCTCGTGGGAAGAGAGAGAACATAAAAATATGTTCGAAGACACAAGGATAACATTGAATAAGATAATGGAAGATGGAGGAGGAATAGTTATAATGGATGACTTCAATGATAAAGAAGTCTGCTGGGAAGAGATGACAGTAAAGGGTGAAGACGACTCATGGGGAAATGTACTACTTCATATGATTATTGACCGTACAATGACCCAATGGATTCAAGAGAACACTAGGTATAGAAATGAAGAAGAACCATCGAGACTGGACCTAATAATCACATCAGAACCTGAAAAAGTGGAAAAGATTGAATATAAGACACCAATAAGTAAAAGTGACCACATATTGGTTGAAATGGAACTAAATGAGGAAAAATACATAAAAAGGAATGAATATAGAAAAGGAAGATTGATGTATAATTTTTTTTTTTTTATAAAATAAGAGAATTTTTTCAAAAAGAAGAATGGGAAAGAATATACAAAGAGGAAACAACAGTAGAAGAGAAATGAAATATTTTGACAAGAATTTATAAAGAAGTAGAAAAGTATGTCCCAGGACAAAAGCAAGAAAAAGAATATATAAAGTGCTGGTACAGCAAAAGTTGTAGGGAGTTAAAAGACAAAAGAGATAAAGCTTGGAAAAAAAAAAAAAAGACAAAATACCTGATAAATGGAAAATATATACTAGTTATAGAAATAAATATGTACAAATGTGCAGAGAAGAAAAGAGAAAATACGAAAAATATGTCATAGAAAAATGTAAAGATCAACCAAAACTATTTTACGGATATGTAAACAACAAACTGAAAAACAAACAAAAGTTAGAGAAACTACGGCAAGGAGGAGTTGAATACACAGAGGAAATAGAAATGGCAGAAATTATGAACAAGCATTTTAAATCAGTGTTTACAAGGGAGAACATGCAACCTAGAGATATAGAATGGGAGGAGGAAGTCCCCCCTATGAAAGAGATAGAAGTATAAAAGAATGAAATAATAAAACACTTGAGTAATCTTGATGTCAGAAAATCGCATGGGCCAGATGAAATAGCAAACTGGATTTTGAAAGAATGCAGGAATGAACTAACAGACAAAATATATAAGTAAGTTTCTAGTCAAATTCCATTACTCAATAATGAAGGGTAATTAAATGATATTTATTTTTCTTCCTAGTAATACACTTGATTCAATTTACACCAAGCCACTTCTGCTCCGACGTCACTATACAATTCAACCAGTATCTTTTTACTTTTCAAATAAGTACCACCCTTTAAGGGCGTGACTTTACCACCATGCACCAATAATTTTTCTCCTCCTCCACCTTATTCTCCAATCAGAAAGACTGCTATACTGTCTCAAGCGATATTGTTTATGCAAGCAATTTGTCGCAGCAGAACGACTTCATGTTTACATTTCGTAACGTCATCGCCTACCCTAATTAATGTTTATAAATATAAGACGGTAAGCGAATTATGCAACTCTGCAACTTGCAGTCGGCCATTGTATCATAACCGAATATAAAATGACTATGAAATTTACATTCCTCTCCACCTAACCCCCTATCTACTTAAATGTCTACCTGTATCTACCGGCATCTTACAGTAAGGCATTTGAAAAAACAAAAACAAAAACATACTAGATCCAAGGCAATTTGGATTCAGACAAGGACGATAATGCGTCACAAACTTAATGTGTTTCTATTCAAGGCAAATAGATGTACATGTAATACAAGAAAGAGATGGATGAGCTGATTGTGCATTTCTAGACCTGAAAAAAGCTTTTGATAAGGTGCCGCATAAAAAGTTGCTTAAGAAATTAGAAACTGCTGGAGGAATACAGGACAAACTGCTGAAGTGGATGGAAGACTTCTTGCATGAAAGAAAAATGAAAGTAGTGATAAGAGACAAACACTCTAATTGGGATGAAGTGATAAGTGGTGTTCCACAAGGAACAGTTCTGGCCCCAATAATGTTTGATATATATATTAATGATATGAATAAAGGAATTGAAAGTTATGTGAGGTTCTTTGCGAATGATGCAAAATTGTTGAAAAAAGTGAACACAGAAGAAGATTGTGAGTCGTTACAGAGTGATCTCAATAAAGTATGGGAATGGAGTCGGAAGTAGGAGATGGAATTCAATATTAAGAAGTGTAGTATAATGGAATTTGGAAGAAGCAAAAAAAGAATAATAGGATCATATAGATTGGGAGAAGAAAAAAAAATAGAAAATGAGAAAGACCTGGGAGTCATTATTATGAATAATATGTCACCTGAGAAATATATAAACAAGATTTTTGGAGAAACTTATAATTTGATAAGAACAATTAAAGTGGCATTTACTAACCTGGATGAAGAAATGGTGAAGAAAATACTAATCACATTGATGATACCAAGATTGGAATTTGCAGCGACGACGTGGTCACCAAGTACAAAAAAATATATAACAAACTTGAAAGAATACAAAGAGCAATTACAAAATTGGCACCAACACTCTCAGAACTATCATATGAAGAGAGACTAGCAAAACTTGAACTACAGACATTAGAGCAAAGAAGAGAGAGAGGAGATTTGATAACTATTTATAGAATCATGAAAGGCATAGAAACTATTGATAGAGAGGATCTAATAAAATGGGATAGTAGAAATACAAGAGGGCACGGAAATAAAATCAAGAAAGACAGTTATAGAAGAGATCTGAAAAAGAACAGCTTTCCCCACAGAGTAATAGACATTTGGAACAAGTTAGATGAGAAAGTGGTGTGTGCAAAAACAATACATGAATTTAAAAACAGTCTAGATAAAATGAGACATGAGGATTGGACACCACAAGCATAGCTCCCCTTCCCGTAAAATAGAACTAGGTAAATACAACTAGGTAAATACACCCCCCCCCCACACCCTCAAACCCCCCCCCCCCCACACACACAGACACACACACACACACATACACACACACACACACACACACACACACACACACACACACACACACACACACACA
>NC_134781.1:50720232-50742732 GCF_046742065.1 Oratosquilla oratoria | reverse complement strand
ATGTAGGATGACAGGTGGTAATGGACATGGAACTGCCTAGTGTAGGCCTTATGGACTCTTGCAGTCTACTTCATTATGTTCTTAATGATAATAGTAATAATGATAATAATGATTATAGTAATGATAATAATAGTAATACATATATGTACCAAAGGTTTTTTCCCTTTTACAAGGAAGCCAAAATCAAAGGCACAAATCCTCTCCCACCCATTTCATCGTCGCATACTCCATTCCCATTCACAACCCATCTCTCCTTCTTTTCTCGTCTCTTCCTCGATGACGGGTCATCCCTGCATCTTGCCCACTGCCCTGGGTCAGAAGCTGTGCAGCAAGACACAGCAGATCCACAGCAAGGCCGCTTCATTTAATCGGTGATCCCCCTCTCTCTCCGTCCCCTTATGCAGGAAAAGAAAAAACTGGAAGAAATCCCTTCGGGCTGCGTCAAAATATCATTCACACATACTCCCTCACCTCACATCCCTCACCCACTCCTTTCTTTGCATCACAGCATCATCCATACACACCCATTCTCCATTCACCCCCCTCTTTCTCAATGCCCCATTTACCCCATCTATCTGTCTCATCCTTGGTCGTCCCCTCATGTTCACTTCTTCCATCTTTGCGTTCCACACCTCTTTTATTAATCTTTCATCACTCATTCTTTCTATGTGCCCAAACCATCCCAATACTCTTTCATTAACCTTATCTCTCAACTTCCTTTCCACTCCTGCTCTCCTCCTCATCTCGTTTCTCACTCTATCTTGTGGTAAGGCAGATATGCGAGACAGCTTTAGGAAAAGGTAAGGGTGTTTTTTGCGCCTTTATGGATTTGGAAACCTCTTATATCAGGGTAGACAGGAAGACACTGTGGGAGCTGTTGCAGATAATGTAGGATAGGAGGAAAAATGTTAAGAGCAGCCAGGAAATTTTACGGGAGTAGTAGAGCCTGTGTTAGAATTAGAAATAGAGAAAGCGAGTGGTTTGAGGTAAAGGTGGGACTTCGTCAGGGATTTGTCATTTCACGGCTGTTCAATCTATGTATGGATGGGGTGGTGCGAGAGGTAAATTCGAGGGTAATGGGCCGGGGATTGGAGATGGTTAGAGAAAATAGAGAAAAATGGGAGATAAGCTAGTTGTTTGCTGACGACACTGCGCCTGTAACGGGATCAGAGGAGGGACCAAGGAAGTTTTAGGAGGTGTGAGGAAGAAGGAAGTTGAAGATAAATGTGGGTAAAAGTAAAGTGAAGAGATATACAAGGGAGAGGATGGCAGCAAATTGGAAGTGAGTATTAAGGGAGAAAGACTGGAGGAAATAGTTAGCTTTAAATACTTGGGGCGAATGTGGTGGGAAAGGGAGGAGTGGGGTGGAGGTAGAATGTAGATTGAGAGAAGCAAGTAAATTATTTGGGGGATTAAAAAGTGTAATGAGAAATAGACATTTGGTAATGGATGCTAAGAGGAGATTGTATGAAGGGGTGATTGTGCCAACAGCACTGTATGGGTCAGGAACATGGATCATAATAGTAATAATAATAGTATTGATATTGCTAACAATGGTCAACAAAGTTGATCAAAATACCTGTCCCATCAAGAGGATAACTTGATAGAATTTTTCCTGCTGATTTCAAATATGTTTTCAAAATTTTTCTGTAATAGTTTTTCCGTGATAGCAAATTAAAATTTCAACAATCATGATTAATAAATGAAGCAGATATTTCAGTGAAACTTACCTTTAAAATGTAGAAATGTATGGTTTTTTAGTGTATTTTGCTTCTGGGAGATCTCTTTTTAGTGTCCAAAAGTAATCAGCCAACATTGAAGAGCTCCACATCCCTTGGTACCGGGTTTTTATGTTCAAAATGTCCTGGTGAAAACTCTCACCGTGCTCGTCACTGACGGCGCCAACATTTATAGGAAAAAAGTCCAAGTGAAAGTCTAGAAAGTGGATTTTTAGGTTCATATTGCATCCCAAGGCCTTGTAGGAGGTCAGTAGCTCTTTTACTATTTCAGAAGAGTTATTTGCTTTGTGATTACTCAAAAACTCTGCTCAGACTTTCTTAAATGACAGCCATGCAGCTTTCTCAAGATCATTTAGCTCTTCATCAAAATTCTGGTCTCTCATCAGCCCCCTAATCTGTGGTCCAACAATAATACCATTTTTGATTTTTGCGTCACTTAATCCAGGAAACTTATTTTTTAAGTGTATGAATCTTTTGCCAGTTCTATCCATACCTTTAACAAAAAATGTCATCAAGCCTAGCTTAATATGCTGAATCAACAAAAGGAGGATTGACAACATTCTTCTCTCCTGGAGTCAGAGATCGTTTCAGCCACACATTCTTTTCATAATTATTTTTCTTACCCCGACTCTCCCACTCACAAAGAGAGCAAAAATAATTTGTGTAATCCAGCTGCATTCCAAGTAAGAGTGCCACAACCTTTAAGTCACCACAGATATTCCATGTATGTTCTTCATACTTAATTTTTTGTAATAGAAGCTTCATACTCTCATATGTTTCCTTCATGTTAGCTGCATGGGTCAGAGGAACAGAAGGAAACTTATTTCCATTGTGGAGTAAAACAGCTTTCAGTCTCACTTTTGAAGAGTCAATAAACAAGTGCCACTCAGTCATGCCATATTTATGGTTAAGTTCCTCCATAACAGAATATACATAATCACAAAGCACTACACCACCCTCAAGTGAGAAAAACTGTTCAAAATCACAATGTCGCTTACGATAAAAACTAACTTTGATTCTTTCTGAAGAAGATTCGAGCCCTTTAACCTGGAAGCAAGAAGTTCAGATTTTTTTTTGGACAAGTTTAAATCCCGCATAAGATCATTCAGATCTCCCTGGCTCAATAAATGTGGTTCACTTGAAGAACAAATTGGCTGAAAATGCATAGAAATCTCACGCAATGTTGCCAAACTCAAAGTTGCCAACAGCTTGATTGAAATTTATCCCACGTAATACACGTAACGTAACATACTGAGGAACACAAAAACTGTGAGTGATGGAAAAAATAGACATTGTTTTTGGCATCTGCATGCAAAAACATATAAGATACAGCTATTGTTTTTCTTGGGAAAAACATTTTGTTGAATAGTGTAATACATACATATACCAAAGACTTTTTTCCCCTTACATGGGAGGTAGAAAAAAGGGCATAGAAACCACTATCACCCATTCCATTCCCTGCATACTCCACTCCCCTCTACCCTCTTCCTCTCTCTTATATCTTGGCACCTCCTGGATGACGGGTCATCCCTGCATCTTGGCCACTGCCCTGGGTCAGAAGCAGTGTCGTAAGACACAGCACATCCACAGCAAGGCCGCTTCATTAAATAGGCGACCCCCCTCTCTGTCCCCTCATGCAGAAAAAAGAAAAGACGGGGAGAAATCCTTTCGGGCTGCGTCAATTTATTTCTCCTACATACTCCTTCACCCCCATCCCCCATCCACTCCCCCTCATGTATCATAGCATCATCCATACACAACCATTCTCCATTCACCCCTATCTTCTGTTCTCGCCCTTCCTTCCTCAACAGACATTTCCCTTTTTCCTAATGCCCCTTTTACCCCATCCATCCACATCATCCTAGGTCGCCCCCTCATGTTCACTCCTTCTACCTCTGCCTTCCACACCTCTTTTACTAATCCTTCTTTAGTTATTCTTTCCATGTGTCCAAACCATCCTAATACTCTTTCATCAACCCTATCTTCCAACTCCCTTTCCACCCTGTTCTCCTCCTCACCTCCTCATTCCTCACTCTATTCTGCCCATTAAACCCTACCATACTTCTCAGACACCTCATCTCAAACATATTCAAACTCCTCTCCTCCTCTCTTATGTTCCATGTTTCTGCCCCATACAGTGCTGTCGGCACAATCTCTCTTTCATACAATCTCCTCTTAGCATCCATTTCCAAATGTCTATTTCTCATTACACTTTTTAATCCACCAAGGCATTTACTCGCTTCTCTCAATCTACATTCTACCTTTACTTTCATTCCTCCCTTTCCTGCCACATTCGCACCCAAGTATCTAAAACTATCCACTTCCTCCAGTCTCTCTTCTTTAATACTCACTTCCAATCTCCTGCCATTTTCTCCCCTTGTACATCTCATCACCTTACTTTTACCCACATTTATCTTCAACTTTCTCCTTTCGCACACCTTCCCAAACTCTGTCACTAACATCCTCAATCCCTCCTCTGATCCTGCTACAAGAGCAGTGTCGTCAGTAAACAACAACTGGCTCATCTCCTACCTTTCTCCACTTTCTTTAACCAATTCCTGACCCACTACCCTTGCATTCACCTCTCGCACAACCCCATCCATGTATAAATTGAACAGCCAGGGCGACATAACACATCCCTGACGAAGTCCCACCTTTACCTCAAACCACTCACTCTCTCCATTTCTAATCCTAATACAAGCTCTATTACTCACGTAAAAACTCGTGACTGCTCTTAACAACTTTTCTCCTATCCCATTTATTTGCAATTATGATAATAATAACAATATTAATGATAATAAGATGATAATAATAACAATATTAATGATAATAAGATGATAACAATAAAATAATTATGATTAGATGATAACAATTGTAATAATTATGAAAATAATCCATGCATGACATCAAAGCTTTCGCCATTTACTTTTTTTTTTAGATCAGTTCGTACAAATTCGTCTTAGAACACAAATGAAGAGGAGAAATTGTTTGAGGTTGGATAAAATAGTGATGGAGAAGAAGGGAGTGGGAGAGTGGTTGGGATTAGCGTCGATTCGGAGGGAGGGAGTGGGTGGGATAGTTAAACGGTAGAAGGGGAAAGGAGAGTAAAAGAGGAAGAAGATAGAGGGAGAGATAGGTGGAAGAAAACCTGGGAGGTTATGTGGAGACAACCAATATACAGTTACAAAACTACCTAACAATTCTTCCTAAACAACCATAAGGCCTATACTAGGCAGCTTCATGTCCCTTACTACCTGCCATCCCTATCCATAAAGTTATGTAGTCTTTTCTTAAAACAACCAATTGTTTCAGCGCTTACTACATAGTTACTAAAGTCTATTACATTCATTAAGCACTCTTTTGGTAAACCAGTTCTTTCCCATTTCCTTCTTAAATTTAGTACAAGAGGAAGGAGTGGGAGGGTGGGTGGGGTAGGCATAGGTCAGGTATTCTGAGCGGGAAGGGTACTGTCAATATATTTAAATTTATTGGGAATGTGGCACTCTCTCCTCCGCTCCTCCTCTCCCTCTCCACCCTCCCTCTCCCCCTTTCTTCTCCCTCCCTCCCTCTCCCCGCTATGATGGGGAGATCCAGTTAAAACAGCACCAGGCTTCATCAGTCAAATGTTATGAATTAGAATAGCTAGAGAAAATCTTCATTTCTAGAGGTTCCTAGGAAGATCTCAACAATGTGTCTAATGTTCATGTCCAGCTCTCTCACCACGTACGAATACATTCAACTTTTCTGTGTATGACGCAAAGGTAATTTGACATTTGGAGATTCGAAAAAGAAAAGAATTGTAACCGAAGTCGTTTCTACTCGAACTTACAACAATTGACAACATTTTCCTATGTGTGAAGTGGCCTTTAAACATTAGTATTATCATTTGGTAGGAAATGTCTTGCGTTACTTTCTTTGGGGACGATATCGGACCGAAGAAGTCGCAGAGTTGGTAAAAGAAAAGTTCAAGGAGGGCAACCGCAGAACGGAGGAATAGTAAGTTAAAAGTGATCACCATTCTTTCATCAGTGGAGACTAGTCTCCAATCATAAAAGAACACTAGGTGACTCTGGTCCGTAGAGATTTAAGTAGTGTCCCTAGAATATTGATTTCATAGAACATACAGACAATACCCCAAGTCAAGTGTCACCGCCCGATCGGCAGACCATATGGAGATTACGAGTGAGATCAGCATTCAAAAAATCAGACAGAATGATGAGATTGGCAAAAGAACAGTCGAGAATAAAGTCGTATCATCAGCGTAGCCAAATAGGACGTTCTTAGTTATATAAAAAAGGTCTCTAGTGTATATGGTAAACAACAACGGGTCAACAACACAACCCTAAGTAACCGTTGCGATAATCAGTGCACCTGTCATCCATACAGAAGCGTCGAATGTATGATATATATTCGTTATATATTATGTATTGAAGCATATACTAAGAAGGTTAATGGGGCTAACGAGAGTTCTATGTACAATATTATTGTACTATTGTACATTTGTACTGCAAGGATCATGAGGTATTGGTGTGGAGGATGCACACGCCTCAACCCCCTTCGAAGGGTTTCGATGGTTGCATTACACGTAAGTAGTACTATCTAACTCCACTGACCTTTGACTGTTTATGCTAGTTGTTCTCAAAATTTTTTACTCCATTCCCTCCTTCGTGAATTCTCAAAATTCGTATGGCATCCCTTCATTTTTCCCCCGAATCCCACCCCACAAAAAAAAAAAAATAATAATAATAATAATTGGAATAAATAAATAAATAACAATAATAAAATATAAATAATAATAAAATATTGATGAAGAGAAACAAAGGATTACAAAGGATTACAAAGGCGGAGCATACCATCAAGAGACCTTTTGGTCCATAACTAGGTCGGATGTGAAAAAAATATATATAAATGATAAAAAAATAGATAAAATAAAATAAGAATTATGATAATATAAATAACAATAAATAAAATAATACATAGGTTTAGTTAAATGATAAACAAACAGGTAAATAGTAAATAATATCAAACTGACAAATAATGATAAATAGAAATCAAGCAAATAATAAATAAACAGACAATAAAAAACAAATAATCAAATAATATAAAATAAATGGCAGTCATTACAGTATCCTGCTTAAATGTTTATCTAAACGAATCTTAAAGCTTCGAACTGAACTATATTACACTGCACTTTTTCCAATCTGTTAATGTCTTTAATGAGATTCGGTGACCATACAGAAACAGCATATACCAAATGTGGACGAACTAACGATTTATAGAGCTTATTAATGGGAGATGGACTTTTGAAGTCAAAAGATCGCGCGATCAGTCCTAGAATCTTATTTGCTTTCTCAGAGGCTGAAATACACTGCTTGGATGATTTGAGATCGTTACTGATAATTACCACTAAATCCTTCTCACTACTCACTTTTGTTAACGAATTTCCAAATAACTTGTAATGGTACTGTAACGTAATATTAGATATTACGTCATATGTGTAATTATGTTATAGAATTGTGTTCCTTTGTATTACATAACTATGTTCATATTTCTTGTCTATGTATGTATTGTAACAATGTTAAGCAGTAACGCCCGTCCACTATATGTAATCTTGCCTACGTGCGGAGAGAGGTGCGCACTCTTGTAGAACAAACAGACAAGCGATATCCTGAATAGTTCGGAGCGCACAGATTTGACAGTTACTAAATAAATAGATTGTTCAAGCGAGTCGAGGGTCCTAAAACTACCCATGTTGACGTGTGTTAACTTACCCTCCTCCCCCCCTTTCACTCACTCGCACACTTCACCGGAAGTATCCCGCTTCCGGTCCAATGGTATATAAGCGGTGGAAATCGCTCACTCGTCGTCATTTTCCCACATATTGATCTCTTGATAAAAACTAGAAGGTTTAGATTCATGAGACGATTGGTGTGAAGTGATCACCCTTTTTGCCTACATTACGTGTCTGATATACATTGCATTACTTTACTTATATTTGTACTTATTACTTATTCTGATGCATGTTCCTGATCTCTTTGTACTTAGATAGTACCATATTGTATACTTATCTTGTGTTTCTTATTTGAACGATAATTTCCATATTCTTATAATCATGTAACGGTCCCATTGACCCTACTGCCCATTCTCTTTTGTGTTGATTGCCTGTAAATATTTTCCATATTAATAATTTCGTTTACTAGTTTTATCGCTAGTTTAATATTCCTTTCCTGGAATCTTCTTTGTTACCTTTACTTCTAGTCTTACGAATTATCTAGGCCCAGACCAGATAGTTCAGTCCTACAGTGGCTTCTAGAAGTGAGCTGGTTCTTAAGCACTTATCCGTTATACGTAACGTCTCTTCACATACCAGCCCGACCGTAACAGTACTTACTGTTATTTTTACCTATGTGCATTTCCTTGCATTTACTTGTGTTAAATTTCATTAGCCACTTTTCAGACCATTGCTGTAATCTATCTAAATCTTCTTGAATATCTACTTGACTGAAGTGATCATTTGCCATCCCGCACAATTTTGTATCATCAGAAAATTTGGAGACAATAGATTTTAGTCCGTGGTCTATATAATCTACATGTACTATGAATAGAAGTGGCCCAAGAACGGAACCCTGAGGATCTCCACTCGTAACATTTTTCTATCCAGAAGTTTTTCCATTTATAACAACTCTGTTTTCGATCATTCAACCAATTTCTAGTCCAACTTAATAGGCTGCCACTTACCCCTTACACGGGGTAGCCAAAAAGAAAAAGACATAGAAAACACTCCCACCCATTCCATTCCCTACATATTCCACTCCCCTCCACCCTCCTCCCTCCCTCTTATCTTGACTTTTGCAAGGTCTGAATATATTAAATGTATATTGTTTCTTTTGTCATAACTCGAGATGACTGTGTTGTAGAATTCGAGGGAATTAGTCACGCAAGAACGTTTCTGTCTGAATCCATGCTGGTTCTCATTTATCAAACAGTTGCTTTCTAAATGATGTTCGATAGCATCTCTGATGATAGTTTCCATAATTTTTCCTACGATTGAAGTCAAGCTTATAGGCCTGTAGTTATTTGGTTTATTTATTTATTATCATTTTTTTCTTCATATTTTCAAATATTGGAGTGACGCTAGCTAGCTTCCATTCTCTTGGGACATCTCCGGATATGATGGATTTCTTGAAAATAATTTCTAATGGAACAATTGTCTCATTTTTAATTTCCTTTAAGATTCTTGGATACCAACCGTCAGGCCCTGGTGTTTTATCAATTTTGTGTTTTTCTATACATCTTTTCTTTTTTTTTTCTTTTGTTATATTTACCGCAGTGAGTAAGTTTACCCTAGATTTTTCACATATTTCAGTTTGGAGTTCACTTTGAGGTGTTTCGTTTACGAATACTGAGCTAGAATAGTTGTTTAAAATATTACACATTCCTTCTTTTGAATACTCAAGTTGACCGTCAGCAGATAATAGTGGGCCAATGTGATTCCTAATAACCTTTTTATCTCTAATGTAACTGTAGAATTCTTTGGGATTCTCTTTGGATTTATCAGCGATATTCATTTCGTATTGTCGTTTTCGTTTTATTTATTGTCTTTTTTAAATCCCTGTGTATTATTACATAACTTTGATAGTTGTTAGGTGCACCCGAGCATATGTATTTCTTATAAGCCTACCTCTTTTTAGCAATACTTTTTCAGTTTCTTTGTCGAGCCATTTTTGGCGAGCCTGATTTGGGGGGCATCTGTCCTTAAACGGGATGTAAGTATGAATCATCTTAGTAAGCGCATTTTGAAATACTTCCCACATCTGATCTACAGGTATTTCGCTTTAAATTGCCTCCCAATCTGTAAGCTGAAGCTCCTGACGTAGTCCTATGAACTGAGCTTTACTAAAATCGGGTATTTTAGATGTACATGTATCTATTCTAAAATTCTTAGCAGTTTGAATCTAACTAAGTTGTGGTCGCTATTTGCAATAGATTCACCAACCTCCACATCGGCTATCATACTTTCACGGCTAGTGATCAATAGATCGAGTAAGTTTCATATCTTGTGGGCTCTTTTAGGTGCTGAACTAAGTAATTGTCACCGAGAAACGCTATCAAGCGACTACCTATATGGTCATGTTCAAGGATCATCCAATCAATGTCAGTGAAATAGAAAACACCCATTATCAATAACTCCCGGTTGCAGAAACTAGACAGCTATTGAAACAACAGTTTGTCGTCTGCTAATGATAATGTTTTTGGCTTATATATTACACCTACACTCGTTTTATGTCCTGTTTTACTTTCTTTAAAACACAGGCATGGACTTTGCTTTTAATGTATAACAGAACACCCCCACCTTTCTTGTGGTTTCTATCCTGATGAAAGTGTTTAAATCCCGCAATATTACATTCAGCTTCAAACTCTTTACCATTTAACCATGTCTCGGTTATTCCTATCATATCGAGACTTTCACTTTTGACATATGCCTGTATTTCTTGAAATTTATTTAAATTATGACAAAAGAAACAATATAGATTTAATATATCTAGACTTTGCAAAAGCTTTTGATACCGTCCCACATGAAAGACTACTTACTGAATTAGCTCTGCACGAAATAAGTGGTAGCCTATTAAGTTGGACTAGTAATTGGTTGAATGGTTGAAAACAGAGAGTTGTTTTAAATGGAAAAACTTCTAGATGGAAAAATGTTACAAGTGGAGTTCCTCAGGGTTCCGTTCTTTGACCACTTCTATTCATAGTATATATAAATGATATAGACCATGGACTAAAATCTACCGTTTCCAAATTTACTGATGATACAAAACTGTGCGGAATGGCAAATGATCACTTAAACCAATTAGATATTCAAGAAGATTTAGATAGATTACAGCAATGGTCTGAAAAGTGGCTAATGAAATTTAACACAAGAAAATGTAAGGAAATGCACATAGGTAAAAATAACAGTAAGCACCATTACAAGTTATTTGGAAATTCGTTAACAAAAGTGGATAGTGAAAAAGATCTCGGCGTAATTATCAGTAACGATCTCAAATCATCCAAGCAGTGTATTTCAGCCTCTGAGAAAGCAAATAAGATTCTAGGACTGATTGCCCGATCTTTTGACTTCAAAAGTCCATCACTCATTAACAAGCTATATAAATCGTTAGTTCCTCCACATTTGGAATATGCTGTTTCCGTATGGTCACTGAATCTCATCAAAGACATTGACGGACTGGAAAAAGTACAACGGCGAGCCACAAAACTGATTAAAAAAAAAAATCATACGAAAATCCACTAAAACATATGAATATGTTTTCCCTAAAAAAGCGTAGACTCAGAGGTGACTTGATACAGGTCTTTAAGATTCTAAAGGGAATTGACAACATCAAGTGACAAAATTTTCACATTTAATGAGAATCAGACAAGAAACAATGGTCTCAAACTGTCCGGAAATAGATTCAATTTGGAAGTAGGTAGAAACAACTTTGCCAACCGTGTAGTTAATGAATGGAATAAACTTCCTGCACAGGTAGTGCAATGTAGTTCAGTTCTAAGCTTTAAGAATCATTTAAATAAACACCTAAGCAAGATGCTGTAATGATTATGATTTATTTTATATATATTTTTTTGTTTTGTTATCATTTTTCTGTTTGATTCTCATTTATTATTATATGTCAATTTATTATTATTTACTATTTACCTGTTTGTTTATTATTTAACTATACCTATGCATTTATTTATGTATTATATTTTATTTGTTATTTACATTATTATAGTTTTTTATTTGTTATTTTATTACTATTAGGACTTTTTTCGCATCCGACCTAGATATGGACCAAAAGGTCTCCTGTCGGCATGCTCTATCTTTGTAATCCTTTGTAATACCTCGAGCATTAAAGTACATGGTATTAAGAAACTCGTGATTATTTCTTTTTGACACGTTTTGTATTTCAACATGATGCCTTACATTATAATTTTGTTCTTTATTGACACATTGCTCTATAATGACATTTGGTACTTCACTGACATTCAATGCCTCATGGACATTTGCCCCATCACGGACATCTGGTCCCTCTCGGTCATTTGATCTCTTGTGTACACTTTGCCCCACTACGTCATCGCGTTCCACACCGGCCACCCGTCGTTCGCTGACATTCTGTCCGGCATCCCTTCCTAAAATGATATTCTGTCCTCCACTGACATTATATCCTACCGTGATATTTTGTCCTCTACTATCATTGTATACCATCGTGATATTTTTTCCTCCCCTATCATTATATCCCATCGTGATATTTTGTCCTCCACTATTAATATATCCCATAGTGATATTTTGTCCTTTGACATTACATCCTAGTGTAATATTTCGTCCTCTACCGACATTATATCCTAAAATGATATTTTGTCCTACACTGACATATTGCTCTACATTATTACTATACCCTACTCTGTTTTCCCCAATACACTCTATTTCCCCTTCCCTTTGAGTTCCTACCCCCAAAAAGGAACTAGTTCATTACAAACTCCCACAATGAGGTTTGTAAGAACATCTTTGCCTCTGCGAGTAAGGTGGATCCCATCAGACGCATAAAGGTCATGACGCCTGGGAAAGAGATACCAAGGATCAAGAAAGTTGTATCCCAGTTGCGTGCACAATCGTGATATCCTCTCATTGATCCCTATGGCTCTACTGTTCCAACATGTGCCGGTGTAGATCCACGGAAGGATCCCACAAACTACGTGACGGCTCCCACATTCCTTCATCTCTATGCTTTATTAAAAAGCTGACAATCATATTTAACTTGTATTTCTTCTGCCAGGACAGAACGATTTTTTTCAGATTCCTCACATTATATAGAAATGTATAATTTGTAACAGCAGGCTATGCCCCTACCCCCCCTAAATTCTTGTCATGGATCCGTGGCCCAGGCTGAGAACCATTGATTTAGGCTTAGTAAAACACTTGATTGGGTGACGTTTAAGTAGTGAGGGATCTTTCAACGTTGGAATGCCCTGTCTAAAGTGTGGAAAGGGGAGCATGAGTCTCATGATGTGAATAAAATGCAAAACGTGTAGATACAGGCATATATCACAGGAATTGATTAAATATCGACCTTTTATTTCAACTCGACGAAGCTAAGAGAGGAAAAATATAAAGAATATCACGAAGAAAAAGAGGAACTTCTCAATAATTTCTTTAGACAATCGAGTGACTGTTTACAAACTAGTAATGGATTTAGGGTAATCAATATTGGCGCCTCTGTGAGACAGACGTCTGAGAGAGGCATCTCCTCCCCCCAACCACCCATCTTCAAGCTAGTGATGGGACTATACCAAAATCTTTAACGATTCCGATACCAGTCCTGATACTGCTTAAAACTTCCAATTCCAATACAAGTCCGATTACAATACCTGTGATGATTATAATTCATGGTTATTTTCAGGCCCTGCAGTTGATTTGGAAAACAAATACTTTAGGAACAAAGGACATTTATTAATCATTTATCGGAATCGAAGTTTAGAGCAGCATCGGGTCACGTATCGCAATCGTTCATATTCTTGGTATCGTCCTATCTCTACTTCAAACCGAAACAACGCCATCACTTCCATCTGGACGTGCAGCCCTTAGAGGTTGACACTCTGTCTCCATACAGGATTGAAGGTCATTAAGAATTTCTATTATTTTTTCGTCCACTTAAACAAGAGAAGCTGACAACTGGTGAATGATCTACCCGGTGAAAAAAAGGAGACTCAAAGTAGTACAGGGTGTCACAATGTGATGGGACACATTTCATTTGTAATTTACAAGATCGAGGGCACTTGGTCATTCTCAGTATTGCTGAGTTTCAAATGTTGGATTTCGTGAGCCAGTAAGACCTTCCTTCTCCAGATCATTAGTCCTTGTACTTTCTTACATCCTTGATGATCTCCGCGTGGACGCCAACTGCCCAACACAACTCCAATAATTATGGGACACCCTGTAAGGCAGGCAATGGTTCAGCATTTCCTTTCAGAGAGGTCTATGGGAGGGTTGAAGAGCCTTGTGAAACTGCGAATTCTCAGTAAAAGCTATGGTAAATTCTATTTATCTATTTTTTTTTAAATAATAATAAAAAAAAAAAATCATAGTATATTTAATGTGTAAATGTGTATAGTACAAAATGGTTATGCGACCAGGGCTCGCCATTCTCTCAATTATCTGGTCCGCTGTGGAAAAAAAAAAAGTTTGGTGACCCCTGAACTAGAAGATAACGTTGAGAAGACAATATAGCATCTCAAGCGATGTTAAGAAAACATAAGATAATTTCAAGATGCCGTGAAGACATAAAACTAAAGAACACGAAGACCAGATAAAGATTTATTACCTGACGAGAGTCAGGTTTTCGTCTTCAGTTTTTCTTTGATCTACCTCTTCAGGTTCTTCAACAAAGACCTCTGTACAAGATCCTGTAGGAGGGAGTGTGGGTGATGGGGGAGCTTCATCACTCCAAGTGACGAAAAATCACCGAGCACTTTTGTAGTGTACGTCTTATATGCTAGAACTTTGATGTCCTGGGCCTTGCTTTTGCTCATCCAGATACATTCTTAAAGCTTCTCTGATGGCTTCTTTCGAACTCAGAAATATACAAAACATTATCTATTTCTTAAAGAAATGAGAATCAATAGTAACATTATGATGGTTCTCCGTCGTTTCCTTTTTTATGAGAATGTCTCCCATGATTCCAAAGGTTTTAGCCTTCTTGTCTGAGATGAGATCCCGGATGAGGATGGGAAGGGACGAGAGAGGAGACTTAACCTAGGCCGCCTAAGATATCTGATACCTTATCATTGTACTCTCTTCCCTACATCCTACCTCTCCTTCTCCTCCTCCTCTTCCTCCTCCTCCTCCTCCTCCTCCTTTACCCAACATCCTCCCTTTACCTCTTTCACTTTCTTTAACACTCTCTCTATATGAAGTTGTCTGTTGTTAGTCATAACAAAGCCTTGCAAGTAAATGCAATATGCTGAGTGACTGTGTGTCAACGAACTACAGGACGTAGTCTTATAATTAAACTCTCAGTGATGCCTACCCTTCAGCGAGGTTGCTAAATCGTTTCAGCAGTCGGTCGTCCTCGACCGAATAGAATAGTTCTGTCTTCGCTAGATCTATATTACCAGTTTTTTAAGCGGGTTAGAACGTGGCTACTTACGGCAGACGTCGAGGTGACGGCAGTTCGAATCCTACCGCCAGCGAGCTGGACCAAGGACATGGCTTATTAAATTCAACGCCACAAAGTCATCTGTAAAGGGTAGCATCCTAGCCTATTGATGGGGGAGTTCGCGACCGAATATATATATATATATATATATATATATATATATATATATATATATGTATATATATATATGTATATATATATGTATATATATATATATATATATATATATATACATATAGGTATATATAACAAAAGTGGATAGTGAAAAAGATCTCGGCGTAATTATCAGTAACGACCTCAAATCATCCAAGCAGTGTATTTCAGCCTCTGAGAAAGCAAATAAGATTCTGGGATTGATTGCGCAATCTTTTGATTTCAAAAGTCCATCACTCATTAACAAGCTATATAAATCGTTAGTTCGTCCACATTTGGAATATGCTGTTTCCGTATGGTCACCGAATCTCATTAAAGACATTGACAGACTGGAAAAAGTACAACGGCGAGCCACAAAACTGATTCCAAATATAAAAAATAAATCATACGAAAATCGACTTAAAGCACATGAATCTGTTTTCCCTAAAAAAGCGTAGACTCAGAGGTGACTTGATACAGGTCTTTAAGATTTTAAAGGGAATTGACAACATCAAAAGTGACCAAATTTTCACATTGAATGAGAATCAGACAAGAAACAATGGTCTCAAACTGTCCGGAAATAGATTCAATGTGGAAGTAGGTAGAAACAACTTTGCGAACCGTGTAGTTAATGATTGGAATAAACTTCCTGCACAGGTAGTGCAATGTAGTTCAGTTCGAAGCTTTAAGAATCATTTAGATAAATACCTAAGTAAGATGCTGTAATGATTATAATTTATGTTATATTATTTGTTTTTGTTTTGTTATAATTTGTCTGTCTGATTTTCATTTATTATTAGTTATGTCAATTTATTATCATTTACTATTTACCTGTTTGTTTGTTATTCAACTATACCTATGCATTTATTTATGTATTTTATTTGTTATTTACATTATTATAGTTTTAATTTATTATTATGATTTTTTTTTCTTTTTTTGCATCCGACCTAGATATGGATCAAAAGGTCTCCTGTCGGCATGCTCCGCCTTTGTAATCCTTTGTAATATATATGTGTATACATATATATATACATATATATATATATATATATATATATATATATATATACATATATATATATATGAAAGAGAAATGGGTGGGGAAGGGCAAACGAAGATGTGTTAGGAATAGAGTTTATTGCCCTAACGTTTCGACCAACTTGGTCTTCTTCAGAGGACATGGTGGATTACGAAGGATCACAAGTCTTGATACTAGTAAAACATAATCCTTATTTAACCTCCTTACCAGCCAGTGGGGTAAGTAGGTTAAATAAGGATTATGTTTTACTAGAACAAAAACTTAAACGTAGGCTACTTTGGTTATGTAACAACAGTGATTGGAACAATTTGGAAAGAAATGACTTTGTGACCAACCTTTCAGACAGACGGCTATCAAAAAATGAGAAATTGGTACTGTCTCTGGGACTAAAATTTGATATAGGAGGAAAAGGTAAAGACTACAAGAAAAGTGTAAATAATAATTATAAATGGTCTGAGAACGAAGTCGATAAAGGTTTCACCCAAGGAGTAATAGCGTGTTACCAAGCCTTAGCCTCTTGTAATCGTTTTGTTATTCCCATCAAACTTTGAGTAAATATGATAGCATTGTAATCACTCACGCCAACAAAGGCGGCGGAGTAGTTATTCTAAACAAAGTTGACTATCTGGACAAAATGTCCGATCTTTTGAATGATGAGTCAACTTACGAAAGACAACCGGCCGGCAGCGCATTTAAAGAATCAACAAAATTTAACACAGAAGCGAGAAGAATCCTACGCAAGTCATCCAGGGAAAAAAAGCTATTAGGATTACTAGAAGAAGCTCCAAAACCCCCTGTAATGCACGATCTACCTAAAGTGCATAAGGTAAATGTCCCCATGAGACCCATAACTTCTGGAATTGGAAGCGCTCCTCACAGGTTAGCAAAATGTCTAGCAAAACCCATATCCAACACCATCGGTTCCATCAGCGGGGCCCATTTAAGAAATTCCTCCGACCTGATCCATAGACTTGAAAATCTGAATGTCAGTGACAAAAAGTTGGCAAGCTATGACGTAAAAGCGTTATTCACCAACGTTTCTATTAATGATGCCCTAGAGGCAGTGAAGAAAGTTACTACAGATATCGATGATGACACCCTTCCAGTTCCAAGATCTGATTATTTAAAACTTGTTTCCATGTGTGTCAGGTTTGGTTATTTTATGTTTAACAACACTGAATTTAGACAGATTAGAGGTCTCGCAATGGGGAGTCCGTTATCTGCTGTTATGGCTTGTCTTTTCATGGAAATATTAGAAATGGACAAATACATCAACATCATGGGAAGAGGTACCACTTGGCTAAGGTACGTGGATGACATAATCGTGGTGATGCCAAAAGGAACCAATGTAAAGTATAAGCTAAGAAGACTCAACGCTGTGAATAAAGACATTCAATTCACAGTTGAGCTAGAAAAAGATTGTAAGTTATCGTTTCTAGACACACTGATACATAGAGGTTCTGAACAGGTAAGTTTCTCAGTATACAGGAAGCCCACCAATAGGGATGATTTTATCCACTATTTTTCAGCACACAGTAGACGTGTCAAAACTGGTATTCTAATAGGTTTCTTTCTCAGAGCTTTTCGTATCTGTGTGGTGCCGTCGATTGATTAGTGTTTAACCAAGAGCACCTCCAATGGGAGTGATCAGAGATACCCACATAAGAACGATTTGGGAAATAAGAAATCAAGGTATACGCTGCCACCACCCAATCGTCTATATGGATATATCTGACCATAAATGGAAACTGCTCCTTGTTATTCACGTCTGACTCCGTCCCCTTTCCTCAGGTCGTTCGGGGTTGGTTCTGGGTAGCGAAAAGGCCTATGCCCAAGTGGGGTAGTAAAAGAATATAGGTGAAGGTTTTCTATGTGTTAATTATTACACTGAAGCAAAAATATAGTAAGAAAATACAAAAGTATATTGTGGTTTTCTCCAACTAGACAATCTATTGATCCTTACAGTATGAAAAATATATGGGTATGCGAGACATTTAATAACACAGTTTTTATTTTTTTTTGCCTATGGGCATCATAAGTAAGGTCACAGGCACGTGGAAAAACGTAGTTATTTACGCTCCAACCTTCCGGTCACTGTATAAGTCTACTTACAATATTGTGTCTACCTTCAACCCCGTATTCTTATTAGAGAACGATCACAGACAGAATTGTACTCTAAGGATTACACTCTCATAGCTAATGTATATATGCGTGATACCGTCTAACTCCTTCCACGCAGTGTTTGTGGAGTACACTCCCTTAAACCCTTTTTTCCATATCTGTTATCGGGATAGTTTTTGGCATCAGATTCAAAACTTAATAATAATAATAACTATCTACCTACTATATCTGCACTATATCATTTAACTCACATATTGACATTTATTTTCATTAATCTTAGAGAACGTACCCATACCTGTTATCGGGATAGTTTTTGGCATCAGATTAAAATTTTAGCTGCGCACAAAAAAACAAAAAACAAAAAAAAAACGAGACGGCTATGTGTTCGTATCTATGGGTAAACTACTAACTTCCCTGTTGTATTATTTCGTAAAACTTCATTTCGCTTCTCAAAACAGCCCCTAGCTGCTACAATCTCTCCCTAAACTATTTCTTTAGTGGAATCCTGAACTGAAAGTTGGGAATTTTTCCTATTACTCTTAAAATTAATGGCCTTAGTTTACGCCTCTGTCCGAACATGTTAGTGACGTCACGGGTGGGCGGAGCTATGGTGCGCCCGCTATGTTCGAGAACATTCTAATGTCGCCTCGAAGATTAGTTGAACCAAAATCAGCTGAAATATATTTGTAGCTATCTCCTATTGTATGTTTTTCTTCAATGATTATAGTAAGGCTCTTTGCCAACACATCTTGATGGGCAGACATAGAATAGAATAAATTCATGGTCTATTAAGGCTCTATTTTCTACTTTGCTTCTTGGTAGAGTAAAACCGTCACGACGTCCTTACTACCCAGTCTCTCAAGTCAACACTCAAATAAATAAATAGATAAATAAAACGAAATTCCAAAAATAATATCCCTTCAAAATTCCTGTCCTTACATCTGCAGTAAAGGACTCCTAGATAATGAACTGACATGCATCAAGAATACATTTAAGAAGCTGAAATACCCCGGAGGTTTGACAATCAAAACAATGAGGAAAGCCGAGAAGATCTACGATGTCTCAAACGTCCAGGCCCCGGGACACATTTCATAACTGTCATAACTGTCATAAGTCACATTTCATAACTGTACCTAATTCTACTAACACCGGAGCTATTGATAAGTATTTGTTAAAAAGTGGAGTAAATATAGCTAAAGTGTCTTCCAATAAGATAGGAAAAATATTTAAAAAACATGCTAATATTCATAATAACCTCAGTGTCGTCTACCGCATTCCATGCAGCGACTGTCCTTTATCATACTTCGGCGAATCAGGTCGAGGGATCGAGATACGGTTATATGAACACAAAAACGGCCTCAGGGCACACAGAACATCCAACTCCCTGGTTCGTCATTTAGAAAAATGCGGAAACCTACCTGATTGGAGCCGCGTGGAAATTCTACACAAGGGACTTGAAAAGAAAATGAGAAAAACTGTGGAAGCCGCAAATATCGCCACCAGGGAAAGTAACAATGACAGAGACAGATTTAAATGCCTGTCAAAAACAGCAAGTGTTTTAATGATTAAATCATTAGCCGAAGACAAGGCCTGACACATCCGCTCACAGCTGGCCGGGTTCCCCCTCGCTGCGAGTATAAAGACTTGTGATCCTTTGTAATGCAACATGTCCTCTGAAGAAGACCAAGTTGGTCGAAACGTTAGGGCAATAAACTCTATTCCCAACACATCTTCGTTTGCCCTTCCCCACCCATTTCTCTCTCATTTGTCTGAAATAATTTTTGAATATATATATATATATATATATATATATATATATATATATATATATATACATACATACACGAGTATTGTATTCAATTCGCAGTGCTGCAACACATATCACCAGTTGTTTATTATTCACTGGAATCTTCTGAAAATAAAAAGCCCTTTGAAGGAAATCGACTATCGAGGTCATTCCCCAGCTTCCATTAAGCCGAGTAAGAGAGAGAGAGAGAGAGAGAGAGAGAGAGAGAGAGAGAGAGAGAGAGAGAGAGAGAGAGAGAGAGAGAGAGAGAGAGAGAGAGAGAGAGAGAGTGAGAAACTTGAGGATTTCATATCTTTATCATAATTAAATAAAATCAACAACCAATGACGATATTAAGCCCCTGAACCTCTTCCTTACTTGTACATTTCAAAGAAAACGTGACACCCTGAACTAGTTTACCAATAGCGTGGTTAACGAATGGAGTAGAATTAGTAACCAAGTAATGAGCGCTAAAATTATCTGTTGTTTTAAGAGAAGGTTTTATAACGTTATGGATGGGATGATAAATGGTAACGGACATAGAACTGCCTAGTGTAGACCTTATGGTCTCTTGCAGTCTCCTTCATTCTTATGTTCTTAGGTATAGAATAGAATTAGTAACCATATAATGAGCGATGAAACTATCGGTCGTTTAGAGAATGTTAGACAACTTAATGGATAGGAAGGATAGGTGGTAATGGACTAGGAACTACCTAGTGTATGCCTTATGGTCTCTTGCAGTCTCCTTCATTCTTATGTTCTTACAAAGACGGGGTACCACGGAGATGAACAAAATCGTCTGACGACACCTAGAATAAAAAGAAAATGACACATGCACGGAAAGGGTAAAGAGGATTTTTTTTGTTTTTTCTCAAATTTTGAATCTGATCTTCGTGTCAGTGTCCAAGTGGTATATTGAGTTCAGGAAGCCGTATGATTGGAAGCATTTGATGTTAAATTGAGTTGTTAGCGGTCAACCTCGTTAACTAGGTTTAGGTGGCAGCCTGCTATTGGCTAGTTAGTTTTACTCTGGTTGATATTTATACACATTATCACTCTCCTCTCTATCATAGAAGACCTTGAGGTTTTGTAGATTCAGGTCTCATATTTCAGTCTCACACGTTTTTATCGTCGGTATACTCCTTATAGGGCATTAAAAATATTTATGTCAATGTTGAAGCAAAAGAGGCTTCAAATAGAAGACCTTGAGGTTTTGTAGATTCAGGTCTCATATTTCAGTCTCACACACGTTTTTATCGTAGGTACACTCCTTATGGAGCATTAAAAATATTTATGTCAGTGTTGAAGCAAAAAAGGCTTCAAATAGAAGACCTCGAGGTTCTGGAGATGCAGGTCTCTCGCTTCAGTCTCACAGACGTCATCAGTTTTGTGAGTTCACTGAAGACTCCCAGGGCAATCAAACATTTTGAAACAAATCTCACACTGGGGTAGTTATCTTGAAGTGTTGAGAATTTGTCTGAGCAGTTTGAAGTTTTTCTCTTTCAGGTTTCTTGCAAGATGATAAGAGACAAAATTAAGGAAAATAGAGAGCTTTTGAAGAACAGGGGCCCCAGTTGCCCCTGTTAAACAATAGCGGTTCTAGTTTTTCCCTTTTGAAAAATAATGGTCCAATGTAAGAAAATAAGGTGAAAAGCAAAGAAATGAAGTGGATAGGTTAGGTCAAGTTAGGTTAGATTAGGTTTGGTTAGGTTAAGTAGACCTTTTGAACAATAGGGGTCCCAGTTCCTTTTGAAGAATAGGGACCACAAATCAAATGGGACCCCTTTTCTTCAAAAACTCTAGAAATAATCAAGTTTGTGTTTCAGAATAGTAATTATTACAAGGGTCTAAATGGCTTATAAAAACAAAACTAAATAGAACGACATTGCAACCCTTGTGCATCTAAACATCACCCGCGTAAAAGTACCAACCGTACCGGGACAACACGTAGGCTCACACAAGATAAAACGAATACTACAAGGTACGTTAGCGGGGGGCAGAAAAATTCTCCACTGCGCAGGTAGATGATGACGTCAACGTAAATATCGAGACCAGGGTTCCGCGGGTCGAGAGCTGTCAGTCACTCACACACCAGTGTGTGGAGCGAAGCTCCATCTTCTGATTAAAGGGGTAGCTAAGGCAGACAAATAACATATAAAAATGCCAACAGTTTGTATAGTGCAGAAGTGCAATGCCGTTAGACTGAAAGGTGATAAAAATATACATTTCTTTTCACTACCCAAAGATAAAAAACTTAGAAAGAAATGGATTGAATTATGTGGCACACACAATACTCGGTCATCTGGATATGTATACAGCCGTCATTTTGAAAGTAACTATTTATTAGCAACATTTTCTGAAATTTTCATTCAATTGCAAATAAACAGACTAAAGAATCCACGCTTGACATGTCATCCCATCTAATAACTCGTCATATTATATTCCACCTAATGTGAAAGCATGGAAAACATTTTTACAACTTTTCTGGCG
>NC_134781.1:50707732-50712732 GCF_046742065.1 Oratosquilla oratoria | reverse complement strand
GGAATAAAAAATTGAGATATAAAAGATTTGGTAAGAATTCAATACTTGTTCATGCCAAATCAAAGACACAATCCAAGATGCTCTGTATGATGAATGTTGAAAATAGTGATGTAATAGAAAAGATTAGTCCTCACCAAAATTTTAGTTATGGAAGAGGTGTTATCTATGATAAAGACTTGTATGAGTTGACTGAACTAGAAATATTAGAAATGTGCCCCACATCTATATGAAAAGTGAAAAAAATACCAAACAGTAATATGATTATACTTACTTTTGAGGATAGCAATATACCTACTCCAATAGCAATTGAAAATGAAAGAGTAAGAATTAGACCTTTCCATCCTAAAGCTCTATAGTGCTATAATTGTTTCAAATTTGGCCATCCATCAAAGATATGTAAGAATAATGAGGTGTGTGGTAATTGCTCTGGCCCAACACATAGCCAATACTTAGATATTCTCAAATGTATCAACTGTCAATTGGAGCCTAAACCAGTTGACAGAGTATGTGAAGAATATAAATTTGAAACAACAGCTGTAAACAAAGCTTATACTGAGTTTATCACGATAGGACATGCTAAGCGACTCTTAGGAAGAAAGAAAAGAAAAAAAAAAGAGCTATGCAAACGCTCTTACTATCCCCAAGAAATCCACCTCATTCTACAAATCTCTCCACTACAAATGAGACTTCAACCTCTGGGGTAGCAACCCAACATTCAAGGCCAGATAATCAACATACTTTGGTGAGAACACCAAACACAAAGACAGATATTCTACCTCCAGATTACAAAAACACCTCGCATAGTAAAGAGATGCAGTCCTCCAATCCCCTTCCATCTTCCAGCCTAGTGTCTCAGGCAGATTCCTGCAAACGCTCTTACTACCCCGAGAAATCCACCTTATTCTACAAATCCCACCACTGTAAATGAGACTTCAACCTCTAGGTTAGAAACGCAACACTCATGGCCAGGTGATCAACATACATCGATGAGAACACTAAACACTAAGGCAGATATACTACCTCTTGATCATAAAAACATGGCGTATAGTAAAGAGGAGCAACCCTCCAATCCACCTCCACCTTCTAGCGAAATATCTCGGGCAAAATTCACAAATGCTCTTGCTACCCCAAGAAATCCACCTCATTCAACAAATCCCTCCTCTGTGAATGAAACCTCAACCTCTGGGGTAGCAGCCCAACATTCAGGGCCAGGTGACCAATATACCTCGGCAAGAACGCAAAACACTAAGGTAGATATCCTAGCCCCTGATAATAAAAACACTTCATATAGTAAAGAAGGGTAACCCCCCAATTCTCCTCCATCTTCCAGCGTAATGTCTCGGGCAGAATCACTACCGGACTTAATGGAGATTGAAATGAAAAAACAAAATAAATGAACAAGAACACCCTCATCCTTTCCATCAACTCCAAAGGAATGTAACCCTATCAGATTTATTTTACAAGAAAAAGATAAAGGAGCAAAAGCCAAAACTACCAAAATAGCTACAGAAGAAAAACCACCATCATCACAAAATGCTCATAAAGACAAAAAACACTCAAAATCGACTTTGAAGAAAGGACCTCACCCCAGAAAATAGATACATTCACGTTACTAATACAGTGGAACTGTCAGAGACTTCGAGCAAAGTATGAAGAGCTTAAAGTCTTAATTTATGAATATTCTCTAGTAGGTGTATGCTTACAAGAGACGATGTTAGAAAATATATATCTTTTAGAACTCCATATGATATAGAAGCGAGAAGTCATGGAGGATGTCTCGTTTATGTACGAAGAAATACTCCACATTTTCCAATTTGTTTAAATACAACATTACAAGCAGTAGCAGTTGAAATACAATTAAAAAGAAAATACACTTTATGCTCTCTTTACCTGTCCCCAAACACCATGGTTATCCGGGAGGAAATAGTAACTTTGATTAATCAGCTCCCGCGGCAGTTTCTCATTATGGGTGACCTAAATGGCAGACACCCACTATGGGGAGATGTTACTACAAACCAAAAAGGGAATATTATTGCTTCAGTTATAGAATATGAAGATCTAGGACTTTTGAATACTAGGGAGCCCACCCATTACCATATTCAAACAGGTACTGTATCTTGTCTAGACCTCACAATTTCTAGTCCCAACTGCACAATAGATTTCAGATGGAGACCAAATGATGACTGGCATAGCAGTGACCATGCCCCAATAATAACTGAAACAAATGACCCACCAACTCAAAGATCACCACCAAAGCACTACCAAAGCAGATTGAGATAAGTTTAAAGAACTAAGTGAGATCGAAGGCGATGCAAATGACTTTCCAACTCCAGAAGATGCTATTGACTTATCAAATGGAACTTTTCATACAGCAGCTATACAATCTATACCAAAAACTACAGGACTCTTTAAGCGGCGCCCAGTTCCGTGGTGGTCTGAAGAGCTCAGAATTTTACATCGAACTACAAGAACATCACTTACCCGTTACCGCAGATATCGAATAACTGAAAAATACTATCATCTTTAAACAATGGAAAGCTAGATTTCGTAAAGCAATGAAAGCTCCCAGAAGACAGTCCTGGGCATCCTTTGTATCTTCCATCAATCGTCGAACACCCATCCACAGTATTTGGAAAAAAAAAATTAATAAGATAGCAGGGAAATTTACACTCAACCCTCCACCAGTGCTTAAAGTTAACACAGATCCTAAAGAAGCTAGTTATATTTTGGCTGACCATTTTGCACAGGTCTCACAAAAGACTGACAGTTGCCCAGGACACCATTACAGAATAAGAGAAGAACAACATTTAGATTTTTCTTCAGACAAGACAGAATCATACAACATACCCTTTACAGAAAGAGAATTAGATGCTGCCCTAGATAGAAGCAAAAATACAGCCCCTGGTCCAGATATGATCCCCTATGAAATGTTTAAACATATTTCAAGGAATACAAAGCTTTTTGTGATAAGTATTATAAATAGATTGTGGCGGGAGCACAGATACCCAACCATATGGGAAACAGCTTTTGTATTATCTTTTCTAAAGCCAGGTAAAGACCCATATTCAGGTTCCAGTTACCGTCCTATTGCTTTAACTTGCTCTCTAGACAAAAAATGGAGAAAATGGTAAATACAAGACTTGTCTGGTATCTCGAGCTTAATAATGTGGATTTAGAAAAAATGCATTCAACAATAGACGTCCTGATGCAGCTGGAGACCTCCATATGTGAAGCATACGCCTCAAAGCAACATCATATAACTGTATTCTTTGATATAGAGAAGGCATATGACACTTCATGGAGACATGGAATTCTTAAAACCATTCAAGATTGTGGTCTGCGAGGAAAATTACCCCTATATATTAGGGCATTTTTATCCCATAGATATTTCAAAGTCAAAAGAGGTAATACTCTATCAGATAAAAGATGCCAAGAAGAGGGTGTTCCGCAAGGGAGTATACTTAGCGTAACACTTTTTGCTTTGGCAATAAATGGGGTAGCAAATATTATACCAGATAACGTATTAAGCACATTATTTGTAGATTACCTCTCGACCTATATGCCTGTAGCAGAAAGGAAACTAGAACTTGTTATCAACAAGATTGTCAACTGGGCAGAAAAACAAGGATTTAAAATATCTACCAGCAAAACAATCATTGTGCAGTTTTACCACATTAGAGGGATGCACCCAGACCCAGACCTTTATACGGCAATAGAATACCCTTTGTTGAAGAGACGAGATTCCTAGGCATCATATTTGATAAAAAACTTACTTGGATCCCCCATCTGAAACATATTAAAACCAAATGTCATGAGACTTTAAACTTTTTAAAAGTTCTATCAAATACAAACTGGGGATCAGATAGACAGACAATTTTAAGAATACATAAATCTCTGATTATTACCAAATTACAATATGGATGTGAAATTCATTCTTCTTCATCAATCAAACATCTAAAGATCCTAGACTCAGTACACCACAATGGCATACATTTGGCAACAGGAGCTTTCCAATCTTCCCCTATCCCCAGTTTACTAATTGATGCTGGAGAGATTCCACTTGAACTATACCGACAGTCATCCATCATCCGGTATTGGTTTAGGAGACAGAAACTCCCTGAATCAAGAGCATTTACTACAGTCAACAGAAATTGTTTTAATAACTTTGATGAAAATCATCCAAGATGTCCAAGACCTTTTAGTTTTAGAATAAGAAAAATACGGGAGACTATAAATATCACAAAAAATCAGATCTGCTCGGTTAAATTACCAGTTACCCCAACATGGAGGTTACCCATAATTAAATTTTGTAGATATTCTAAAGGTTTTAGAAAAGATAAATCAGGTGCAGAAATTAGAGGATTGTTTTTAGAACATGTTACTGAACACTCGGATTCCACATTTGTTTTTACGGATGGCTCAGAAACAGATGCTGGCGTCGGATATGGAGTTTTTAGCGATCATTTTAGTCGCAGAGGAGCACTACCAATTGCAGCATCAAATTTTAGAGGAGAGCTATATGAAATTCTAACCGCTTTAGAACACATTATACTTGTAACTCTACAGCCATCTTTTGTGATTCACAATGTGCATTACAGGCACTAGAAATTTTTAACCCATTCAACTCCGATGACAAGATGTCTTGTCATTTGGTCAAATAAAACAAAAAATTATAAAACACCAAAATGTTTGATCAAACACCAGAAAAATATGACGTCAATCCTCGCTTCGCTCGCAGCGAAGCGAGGACTGACGTCATATTTTTCTGGTGTTTGATCAAACATTTTGGTGTTTTATAATTTTTTGTTTTATTTGACCAAATGACAAGACATCTTGTCATCGGAGTTGAATGGGTTAATGGCGATAATCCACTAACAATGAAAATATGACAGTGGGTGTTTCTATTACAGTATAGAGGGATCACTATATCCTTTTGCTGACCAACTAGCAAAGTCAGCAGCAACCAGTTTGATCCCTAGACGGTGCCCAATACCATATAG
>NC_134781.1:50680232-50702732 GCF_046742065.1 Oratosquilla oratoria | reverse complement strand
AACAAACAAGAATTAGAGAAACTACGACAAGAAGGAGTTGAATATACAGAGGAAATAGAAATGGCAGAGATTATGAACAAAGATTTTAAATCGGTGTTTACGAGGGAGAACATACAACCGAGAGATATCGAATGGGAGAAGAAAGTTCCCCTTATGAAAGAGACAGAAGTATCAACGAATGAAATAATGAATCACTTGAGTAATCTCGATGTCAGAAAATCGCATGGACCAGATGAAATGGCAAACTGGATTTTGAGAGACTGCAGGAATGAACTAACAGACAAAATACATAGTCTAATAAACAATTCATTGAAAGAAGGAAAACTTCCAGAAGACTGGAAAAGAGCAAATATACTTCCAATATATAAAAGGGGAAACAAGGAAGACCCTACTAACTATAGACCAGTCTCTCATACAAGTACGATAGCTAAAACTTGTGAAAGAATGATCAAAATTAGATTGATAAGGCATTTGAAAAAAAAAGTACTAAATCCAAGGCAATCTGAATTTAGACAAGGACGATCATGCGGCACAAACTTAATGTGTTTATATTCAATGCTAATAGATGTAATACAAAAAAGATGGATGGGCTGATTGTGCATTTCTAGACCTGAAAAAAGCTTTTGCTAAGGTGCCACATAAGATGTTGCTAAAGAAATTAGAAACTGCAGGAGGAATACAGGGCAAATTGCTGAAGTGGATGGAAGACTTCTTGCATGAAAGAAAAATGAGAGTGGTGATAAGAGACAAACACTTTAATTGGGATGAAGTGATAAGTGGTGTTCCACAAGGAACAGTTCTGGCCACACTAATGTTTGCTTTATATATTAATGGTATGGATAAAGGAATGGAAATTTATATGAGGTTCTTTGCGGATGATGCAAAATTGTTTAAAAAAGTGAACACTGAAGAAGATTGTGAGTCGCTGCAGAGTGATCTCAATAAAGTATGGGAATGGAGTAGGAAGTGGGAGATGGGATTCAATATCAAGAAGTGTAGTATAATGGAATTTGGGAAATGTAAAAAAAGAACAATGGGATAATATAAATCGTTAGAAGAAGAAATTAAAAATAGAAAATGAGAAGGACCTGGGAGTCATTATCATGAATAATATGTCCCCTGAGAAACATATAAATAATTTTCTTTTAGAAACTTATAATTTGATAAGAACAATCAAAGTGGCATTTGCATACCTGAACGAAGAAATAGTAAAGAAAATACTAGTCACATTGATAAGACCAAGATTGGAGTATGCAGCGACGACGTGGTCACCAAGCACAAAAAATGTGTAACAAAACAAAAATACAAAGAGCAACTACGAAATTGGCACCAACACTCTCAGAACTATCATATGAAGAGAGACTTGCAAAACTTGGGCTACAGACATTAGAGCAGAGAAGAGAGATAGGAAACTTGATAACTATATAATCATGAAAGGAATAGAAACTATTGATAGAGAGGATCTAATAAAATGGGATTGTAGAAATACAAGAGGACACGGAAAGAAAATCAAGAGACATTTATAGAAGAGACCTGAAAAAGAACAGCTTTCCCCACAGGGTAATAGACGTTTGGAACAAGTTAGATGAGAAAGTAGTGTGTGCAAAAACAATACACGAGATTAAAAACAGTCTAGATAAAACGAGATTTGAAGACGGGATACACGAGCATAGCTCCCCTTCCCGTAAAATATAAGTAGGTAAATACAACTAGGTAAATACACACACACACTCACACACACACACACACACACACACACACACACACACACACACACACACACACACACACACACACACACACACACACACACACACACACACACACACACACACACACACACACACACACACACACACACACACACACACACACACACACACACACACACACACACACACACACACACACACACACACACACACACACACACACACCAGCACACATACACCACACACACACCAGTACACACACACCAACACACACACCCGCACACACCCGCACACTTACGCGCACACACACACACACACATACACACACACACACACACACACACACACACACACACACACACACACACACACACACACACACACACACACACACACACACACACACACACACACACACACACACACACACACACACACACACACACACACACACACACACACATACACACGCACACGTCGGTCGAGGTGGCAACGAAGTTTGGACTCCAGAGAGGACGGCAAATTTCGAGGATCACAACGACAAGGAAGTGCCTGTGTTGTATTAATAGGGAAGGGGACAGCTCGTGATGTAGTGGGAAGGTGAGGAAAGAAGAGAAGAGGAGGGATTACCAAGGAAAATGGAAGGAAATGAGGAAGGGGAAGATTGGGCCCAGGAAGTCAGACGACATGTCAACAAAAGACGGCCTGACGATAGTGGTGAAGTCGATGTGATTAGTAAAAATGTAAAAATTAGAAATATAGATAAGAGCAGCGCAATGGAAGGGGAAGATAACTATTTCCATGGATTTAATGAGGAAGGAAATGACAACCTCCCCCGACTTCCAAATCTAGAAAAGAAACAAAAAGAATGAATAAAAATTGGGAAGCTAAGTTTAAACAAATAAGGTTGATTACTTAAAGAGTTGACAAATTGGAAGAACTAAAGAAGGAGAACCAAAACCTAACTAAAGAAATAGTAGAATTAAAAAAGACATTTAAGAGTAGTAAAGATAAGAATGAGGAATTGAAGAGGAGTAATTAAGAGAATAAAGAGTCCATAGCAAAAGAGGTAAGTGGTTGGAAAAAATTATAAGAGAACAATAAAATGAAATTTAGAGGTATAATGGAACAGCAGATGAAAGAACAAACTAAGGACACAATTATTAAAGTGATAATGGAGAAGGAGAATATAGTAAGAGACTTAGCGGATAAAAAGAAATGTATAATTATATTAGGGATGGAAGAGAAGTATAATTCAAATAGGACTACAAGAATAAAGGAAGAAAAAGAAAAAGTAAATAAGATATTAGAAGTAGTTCAAGAGGATAACAAGAAACAGGGAAAGAAATAGAAGAAATGTATAGATCAGGAAAATACAATACAGATAAGACCAGACCAATTAAAGTTAAATTCAGGTCACAAACAACAGCAGAGAATATCATAGCAAAAACATGGAAACTAGCAGACAGTGATCAATATAAACAGGTATGAATAAAAAGAGAAATTAATAAAGAGGAAAGAGTGGAGGAGAAAACAAAAAGACTAGAAGCTAAGGAAAAAAAAACGAGAAAGAAATAGAGTCAGAAAAAGAGAAATTCTATTGGAGAGTAGTGAATATGAAATTGAGGAAATGGTTCATAGGAGAGAAAAACAGAAGGAAAACAAAACATAATGGAAGTAGCAGAAAATTAAAAGTGTCTTACACAAATATAGATGGCTTAATAACAGGCTTGAACGAAATGAATGATTACCTGAAGGAAAAAGAAACGGACATAATGGGAATTGTAGAGACAAAATTGAAAGGCCCACTACCACCTAACAGTGTAGGACATGGTGCATATAATTATTGGATTAAAAACAGAGAAGTAAAACAAGGGGGTAGTGTTATGTTCCTGACTAAGAAGGATATAAATGTAAGGAATGTCACATATGGAAAGAATGGAGATGATTATAATGGAAGTGGAGGACAAGAAGTTAATAGTAAATTATATGCCTCCTAAAACGGCTTCATGGGAAGAGAAAGAACACAAAAATATATTAGAAGACACAAGGATAACGCTAAATAAGATAATGGAAGATAGAAGAATAATAGTTATAATTTGTGACTTTAATTGTAAAGAAATCTGCTGGGAAAAGATGACTGTGGAGGGTGGAGACGACCTATGGATATATGTACTACTTGATATGATTGTAGAACATACAATGATGCAATGGATACAAGAGAATACTGGGTATAGAAATGAAGAAGAACCATCGAGACTGGATCTAATAGTCACATCAGAACCTGAAATATTGGACAAGATTGAATATAAGAAACCAATAAGTAAAAGTGACCACATATTGGTTGAATTGAAACTAAATGAGGAAAAATACATGAAAAAACGAACAATATAGAAAAGGAAGATTAATATATTTTTTATGAAATAAGAGAATTATTTAAAAAAGCAGACTGGGAAATAATACACAAAGAGGAAACAACAGTAGAAGAGAAATGTAATATATTTTTTTTTTATCTTTTATAAAGGAGTGGAAAAGTATGTTCCAAGACAAAAACAAGAAAAAGAATATGTAAAGTGTTGGTACAACAAAAGATGTAGGGAGTTAAAAGACCAAAGGGATAAAGCTTGGATAAAATGGAAAAAAAGACATAAGACCTGAAAAATGGAAAATATATACTAGTTATAGAAATGAATATGTACAAGTGTGCAGAGCAGAAAAGAGAAAATGCGAAAAAGATTTTGGAAAAAAATGTGGTATCATATAAATTGAGAGAAGAAATTAAAAGAGTAGAAAATGAGAAGGACCTAGGAGTCATTATTATAAATAATATGTCCCCTGAGAAACATATAAACAAATTTTTGGAGAAACTTATAATTTAATAAGAACAAAGTGGCATTTACATACCTGGACGAAGAAATGGTGAAGAAAATACTAGTCACATTGATAAGACCAAGACTGGAGTATGCAGTGACGACGTGATCATCAAGTAGAAAAAAAAAAAAAAAAAAAAAAAAAAAAAACTTGAAAGAATACAAAGAGCAATTACGAAATTAGCACCAACACTCTCAAAACTGTCATATGAAGAGAGACTAGCAAAACTTGATAACTATTTATAGAATTATATAAGACATAGAAACTATTGATAGAGAGGATCTAATAAAATGGGATAGTAGAAATACAAGAGGACACGGAAAGAAAATCAAGAAAGACAGTTATAGAAGGGACCTCAAAAAGAACAGCTTTCCCCACAGAGTAATAGACGTTTGAAACAAGTTAGATGAGAAAGTGGTGTATTAAAAAACAATACACGAATTTAAAAAAAGTCTAGATAAAACGAGATATGAAGACGGGATACCACGAGCATAGCTCCCCTTCCCGTAAAATACAACTAGGTAAATACAATTAGTTAAATGCACGTTTGAATCTTTAGTAATACCTCTATGGACTAGAAGTACGTATAATTTATTTACGATTTTAGAGTGGATATTTCTTTTAATGTCTACTCTCCCTTCTTCCTTTTGCCTTTCTTAGATGTCCTCTTGACCACCTCTATGTCTTCATTTATGTGCGATAAAGCTCCAAACCATACAAGGGATGATTACTATGAACAAAATAAATACTTTATGAATTTTATATTTATATACCCCCGCGACGTCTCACCGTAGTATGTTGCAGGACATCCACTGCATGATATTCCGTAAACTATGCTATTTTCGTTGGTGTGTTGTTTGTGTTTGTTAATTAAGACGTCCTTTATTTTGCGCCCGGATTTGTATGCTATTTGGATGCCTGCTTTGGATAACGTTTTGGTCATCCTATCACAGCACACGCACAAAAACAGGAGTAATAATTGGTTTCTATCTGAGAGCATTGAGGATATGCAACGAAGAATATATAGAAGAGGAGATGTCCTACATATTTAATATCTTCCGCAAACTTATGTATCCAGCGGGACTACTTTGCAAATTGAGAAAGAAAGCGGAAGAAATTTACGCAAGACCAAAAAGTGACAAAGCTTCAATAAAATATCTAGTAGTACCTTTCGCAAAGGAAGCAAAAGCCATGACCAAAACGTTATCTTGAGCAAGCATCCAAATAGCATACAAATCCGGGCGCAAAATAAAGGACGTCTTAATTAACAAACAAGAACAACACACCAACCAAAGTAGCAGTCGATTTAGTCCCTCGGGGGGTGATATTAATTCCCAGGTTGGAGAATTTTAGAGCCCCGATAGCTCATTTGGTAGTGCATCGGCTTTGCTTTCTCGCAAGTCTCGGTTCGAGTCCGGGGACGGCTGTCGGAATGATCTAATTAATATCACCGTCACTGGTGATTATATTCAGGTATTACAACGACGAAAGTCCATCAAGGCTACGTACCAGCTTAACCACGAGCTATGAGTTGGGCTTAGTTCTCCGTAAAATTAAGTTAGAACGGTAGTTAGTAGTCAACTTAGTCCTTCGGAGAGTGATATTAATTTCCAGGTTGGAGAATTTTAGTCCCGTTAGCTCAGTTGGTAGAGTGTCGGTTTTGCTTTCTCGCAAGTCTCGGTTCGAGTCTGGGGACGACTGTCGGAGTTATTTTATATATATGTATATATATATATATATATATATATATATATATTATATATATATTGTATATATATGTATATATATATATATATATATATATATGTACATATATATATATACATATATATATATACATATATAAATACATACACCTTATATATATATATATATATATATATATATATATATATATATACATATATATATATATATATATATATGTACACATATACACGAATAAGAAAAATAATAATAAAATTAATTTTGCTCTGATTTCCCCCTCCTCCCTTCCCTTCCCCCTCCCCTACCTTCCTCCCCTTCTTCCTTTCCCTCCCTTATCTGTAAACATCAATATTTTCTTTCGATACATTGAAGACATCGATAAAAGAAAATGGAAGTAATTAATGGAGAAATCGTCACAAAAATATGATACAAAATATGACTAATATCGACTTAAAATGAATGTGACCCCAAACAAAAACTTTTAGAATAACAGAACTTTAGTTGTTTTTAGAGAGAAAAAAATGTCGACATGAAGTCACAATTAACTTTTTCATTAAAAAAAATATTTTTACGTGACCGAAAACACACAACACATTACAGAACATAGAGATACAAAGCCAAGGTTGCTACACTTAAACTTGGACGTGTGGGGAATGGGGAAGAAGGGAGTAGGAGAGGAAGGGAGAAAGGAACGGGGAAGGGGAGGGGGAGTGGGGGAGGAGGAGAGGGCAGGGGGAGAGAATAAAGTAAAGGAGAAAGAGCAAATATATTCCTTCTCTTTCTCCTCTTCCTCCTCTTCCTCTTCCCCCTCCTCTTCCTCATTTTCCTTCTCTTCTTCATCCTCTTCCTCTTTCATCACTTTCTCTCCCTCTTTTTTCTCTTCCACCTCTTCTTTCTCCTCTTTTTCTTGCTTTCTCTTCTTCTCCTCCTCCTCCTCCTCCTCCTCTTCCTTTTCTTCTTCTTCCTCTTCTTCCTCTTCTTCTTCTTCTTCTTCTTCTTCTTCTTCTTCTTCTTCTTCTTCTTCTTCTTCTTCTTCTTCTTCTTCTTCTTCTTCTTCTTCTTCTTCTTCTTCTTCTTCTTCTTCTTCTTCTTCTTCTTCTTCTTCTTCTTAATCTTCTTCTTCTTCTTTTTCTTCTTCTTCTTCTTCTTCTTCTTCTTCTTCTTCTTCTTCTTCTTCTTCTTCTTCTTCTTCTTCTTCTTCTTCTTCTTCTTCTTCTTCTTCTTCTTCTTCTTCTTCTTTTTCTTCGTCTTCTTCTTCTTCTTCTTCTTCTTCTTCTTCTTCTTCTTCTTCTTTTTTCTTCTTCTTCTTCTTCTTCTTCTTCTTTCTTCTTCTTCTTCTTCTTCTTCTTCTTCTTCTTCTTCTTCTTCTTCTTCTTCTTCTTCTTCTTCTTCTTCTTCTTCTTTCTTCTTCTTCTTCTTCTTCTTCTTCTTCTTCTTCTTCTTCTTCTTCTTCTTCTTCTTCTTCTTCTTCTTCTTCTTCTTCTTCTTCTTCTTCTTCTTCTCCTTCTTCTTCTTTCTCTTCTTCTTTCTCTTCTTCTTTCTCTTCCTCCTGTTTACCTCAAACAGAGCGGAAGAGCAAAGTATCTTATTTAAACGTTTATTAATCTTTATATAGATATATGGTTCAGTTATTTGTTTGTTTAATTGTACACGCATTTGTTTATCCTTTAACTAAATGACATATTCGTTTATTCATTTATTTATTCATTCGATACATTCATATGTTTTCTTGATAACTTCTTCCTCAATTATTTGCATTAAACACAGATTATGATATCTAAGTTTATAAATTAGATAACAAGAAATGTATCTTAATGCCAGTATTATCTGTTTAATTTAGTTTAATTATATTTATTTATCTATTTATACATTTAGTTATACAATTATTTGTCAATTTTTTATCAATCTATTTATATATACATCAATTTATTTTTATTTAGTTATTTATTCATTAATTTCTTCATACACATATTCAAATACTTGTTTACTGATTCTTTAAGTGTCAATCAACTGATTTATATATTTAGTAATTTATTTGATCATTTATTCATTTCCTTATTCATTTTTATATATATTTATCATTTTATCATTTATTCATGATCTACTTTTCTGTTTACATATTATTGATTAACTTATTCATCTATTATTTATTTAGTCATTTATCTATTTCCTTATATATTGATAAAGATGTTTCTCTGTTTGTTGATATACTTATCTATTTATTTGTTTACTTATTTATCTATTTAAACATTTATCTATTTATTCATCTACTCAGTTATTCCCTTATCTACTAATTTATGTACCTATTCATATAATTTACTTGTTGGTTATTTACATGCAGTTCCAAGTGATGGACCACACTTTTGAAGGGGTCTTACATATATATATATATGTATATATATATATATATATATATATGTATATATATATATATATATAAACATACATGTATATATATATATATATATATATATACATATATATATATATGTGTAATATATGTATGCATATATATATGTATATATATGTGTATACACACACACACACACACACACACACACACACACACACACACACACACACACACACACACACACACACACACACACACACACACACACATATATATATATATATATGTATATATCGATATGATAGGAATAACTGAAACATGGTTAAATGGTACAGAGTTCGAAGCTGAATTTAATATTGCGGGATTTAAATACTTTCATCAGGATAGAAACCACAAGAAAGGTGGGGGTGTTCTGTTGTACGTTAAAAACAATGTTCATGCTTGTGTTTTAGAGAAAGTGAAACAGGATGCATATGATAGTTTGTGGGTTGAGTTAACCCAAACAAATGGAAAAAAATGAATATAGGTGTAAAATATAGGCCAAAGACATTATCATTAGTAGACGACAAACTGTTATTTCATGAACTGTCTAGTTTCTGCAACCGGGATTTATTGATAATGGGTGATTTCAATTTTACTGACATTGATTGGATGACCCTTGAACATGGCCATATAGGTAGTCGCTTGATTGATTTTCTTGGTGACAATTACTTAATTTAGCATATAAAAGAGCCAACAAGATGTGGAAACTTACTCGACCTATTGATCACTAGCCGCGAAAGTATGGTAACTGATGTAGAAGTCGGTGAAACTGTTGCAAATAACGATTACAACTTAGTTAGATTCAAACTCCTAATTTTTTTTAGAATAGATACTTGTGTCTCTAAAATACCCAATTTCAGTAAAGCTCAGCTCATAGGACTACGTCAGGAGCTTCAGCTTACAGATTGGGAGGCAAAATTAAGCAAAAGAACTGTAGATCAGATGTGGGAAATATTTCAAAATACGCTCACTAAGATGATTCATACTTACATTCTTTTTAAGGACAGACGTTCCCCAAATCAGGCTCGCCCAAAGTAGCTCGACAAAGAAACTGAAAAAAGTATTGCTAAAAAGAGACAGGCTTATAAGAAATATAAGTGCTCGGGTGCATCTAATGACTATGAAAATTATGTATCAATACAGAGAGATTTAAAAAAGACAATAAAAAAGAAAAGAAAACGACAATACGAAATGAACATCGCTGATAAATCCAAAGAGAATCCCAAAGAATTCTATAGTTACATTAGAGATAAAAAGGTTGTTAGGAATCACATTGGTCCACTATTATCTGCTGACGGTCAACTTGAATATTCAAATGAAGGAATGTGTAATATTTTAAACAATAATTTTAGCTCGGTATTCGTAAACGAAACACCTCAAAGTGAACTCCAAACTGAAACCTGTGAAAAGTCTGGGGTAAACTTACTCACTACGGTAAATATAACAAAAGAAAAAATTAAAAGGTGTATAGATAAACTCAAAGTAAATAAAACACCAGGGTCTGATGGTTGGCATCCAAAAATCTTAAAGGAAACGAAAAATGAGATTGTTGTTCCATTAGAAAATATTTTCAAGAAATCCATCATATCTGGAGATGTCCCGAGAGAATGGAAGCTAGCTAACGTTACTCCCATATTCAAAAAAGGTGACAAAAAGAAACTAAATAACCATAGGCCTATAAGTTTGACTTCAATCGAAGGAAAAATAATGGACACTATCATCAGAGATGCTATCGAACATCATTTAGAAAGTAACCGTTTGATAAATGATAGCCAGCATGGTTTCAGTCGGAAACGTTCTTGCGTGACTAACTTACTCGAATTCTATAACACAGTTATCTCGAGTTATGACAAAAGAAACAATATAGATTTAATATATCTAGACTTTGCAAAAGCTTTTGATACCGTCCCCCACGAAAGACTACTTACTAAATTAGCTTCACACGGAATAAGTGGTAACCTATTAAGTTGGACTAGTAATTGGTTGAATGGTCGAAAACAGAGAGTTGTTTTAAATGGAAAAACTTCTAGAAGGAAAAATGTTACGAGTGGATTTCCTCAGGGTTACGTTCTTGGGCCACTTCTATTCATAGTATATATAAATGATATAGACCATGGACTAAAATCTACTGTTTCCAAATTTGCTGATGATACAAAACTGTGCGGAATGGCAAATGATCACATGAACCAACTATATATTCAAGAAGATTTAGATAAATTACAGCAATGGTCTGAAAAGTGGATAATGAAATTTAACACAAGTAAATGCAAGGTAATGCACATAAGTAAAAATAACAGTAAGTACGATTATAAGTTATTTGGAAATTCGTTAACAAAAGTGGATAGTGAAAAAGATCTCGGCGTAATTATCAGTAACGACCTCAAATCATCCAAGCAGTGTATTTCAACCTCTGAGAAAGCAAATAAGTTTCTAGGACTGACTGCGCGATCTTTTGATTTCAAAAGTCCATCACTCATTAACAAGCTATATAAATCGTTAGTTCGTCCACATTTGGAATATGCTGTTTCTGTATGGTCACCGAATCTCATTAAAGACATTGACAGACTGGAAAAAGTACAACGGCGAGCCACAAAACTGATTCCAAATATCAAAAATAAATCACACGAAAAACGACTAAAACATATGAATCTGTTTTCCCTAAAAAAGCGTAGACTCAGAGGTGACTTGCTACAGGTCTTTAAAATTCTAAAGGGAATTGACAACATCAAAAGTGACCAAATTTTCACATTGAATGAGAATCAGACAAGAAACAATGGTATCAAACTGTCCGGAAATAGATTCAATTTGGAAGTAGGTAGAAAGAACTTTGCCAACCGTGTAGTTAATGAATGGAATAAACTTCCTGTACAGGTAGTGCAATGTAGTTCAGTTCGAAGCTTTAAGAATCATTTAGATAAACACCTAAGCAAGATGCTGTAGTGATTATGATTTATTTTATATTATCTTATATATTTTGTTATCATTTGTCTGTCTGATTTTCATTTATCATTAGTTATATGTCAATTTATTATTATTTACTAGTTACCTGTTTGTTTATTATTTAACTATACCTATGCATTTATTTATGTATTTTATTTGTTATTTACGTTATTATAGTTTTTATTTAATATTTTATTATTATTATGATTTTTTCGCATCCGACCTAGATATGGACCAAAAGGTCTCCTGTCGGTATGCTCCGCCTTTGTAATCCTTTGTAATCTCTAAGTGTAGCGTGTTACACAACCTTAAAATAGATATAGCTTAGATAATACGCTTTTAGAGAAAACTGAGTGTGAGACAGTCTTGGGAGTTCTAGTGAGTCCGGACCTTAAAACCAGGAAACAGTGCATAAGCGCTAGGAATAAAACTAACAGAGCATTAGGTTTCATTGCGAAGAGGGTAATGAATAGAAGTGCAGAGGTAATTAACTCTATCTAGCGATAGTTAGACCCATCCTTGGCTATGCGGTACATTTTTGGTCTCCGTCCTGCAGAATGGGTATCAATTCACTAGAATCAGTGCAGAGACCCAAATGACCAAAATGATACATGGACTCAGCAATTTACCTTACGAGGAGAGGCTGCACCTTAACTTACACTCTCTGGAAAGACGCAGAGTGCGGGGTGATGCAAACGAGGTCATCATATTAAAACAACAGGGCAGGACTCGCAGTAATGGTTATAAACTGGACAAGTTTAGATTTAAAAAGAAAATAGGCAAGAATTGGTTTACTAACAGGGTGGTCGACGAATGGAATAAACTTAGTAACCATGTAGTAAGCGCTGAAACTATCAGTTGTTTCAAGAAATGATTAGACAACTTCATGGATGGGAATGACTGGTAGTGATGGATACGGAGCTGCCTAGTGTAGGCCTTATGGTCTCTTGCAGTCACCTTCATTCTTATGTTCTTATGTATATATATATATATATATATATATATATATATATATATATATATTTATATATATATATATATATGTTGTATATAATAGCATGATGACAACTAACAAATTTCTTGTTAACTTGTTCAATACTGCGAACAAGGCGACGTATTTCAAGAGGTAATCTATGTAGAAGATCAGCAAAGGACATTTCAACACTGGGGCAGGATAGTTAAACTAATAGATATTTCGGTACCAACGTTTCGAAATTACACAACTTCATTCTCAAGGCAGAATAATACATATAATAGTTAATGCGTAAATATACAGAAACAGTGTTATATAAATGAGCTAAGGAAAGGTCACAAACAAACGAATAATATGGAATAAGTACGAACATAGGAGAGGTCGACAAGAGGACAAAAAACCCCAGCAATGACAAATGATCACCCACGCCATGGGGTAGTCAATTGGTCACCGCGCTGTGGGGTGGAAGAGTTGACATCATCAATATGGAATGTGCGATCATGGCTTTAGAAGAAAGGAGAATTTGGAGATCTTGAAGCTGCTTATTCATGTCGGGGTTGCTGTGTTTGATATGCCACGCTTCGAGAATCGCAAGTCTTTTGTGACCTTTTTCCGTGGCAATAATGGAAGTACCCTTTACGAGGTCTTCTCTTGTGAGTCGTAGTTAGTGGTGGTTACTGTAATGATTTTTTATGTCGCCTGCAGATTAATGAAGAGTAAGCTTTCTCGATAGTTTAGTAGTAGTCATACCAATATACGACGCATGAGGCCCACAGTCCTTATGTTGGCATACAAATTTTTATAAGTATTTGAAAGGGAATAACTTACTCATTAAACATTTTTCTACTTTGTCACCTTCCTTACCATATTTGTACGGGTTGATTAAAACCCATAAAACTGATAATCCTATTAGGCCTATAATCAGCACTCCTGGTTCCATTTCTTATATATTATCAAAATGGCTAGTGTCCATTCTGAGCCCCCTTGTTGGATCTATTTCTCATACTCACATTAAAAACAACGAAGATTTAAAAAACAAACTTAACAGTCTAGACCTTACTTATGATTTCAAGTTAGTTAGTTTTGACATTAATTCTTTATTTACATGTGTTCCCGTTTTTTATTTGCTTGACTTTCTAAGAAACTAAGAAAAGAACTTCATTCACACAACTTACCATTACCTGTAGGCATTATTATCAATTTGATTAAACTTTGTGTGGCTGAATCTAAATTTATTTTTATTGATGAATTTTATATTAAAAAAATTGGTATGGCTATGGGGAACCCCTTACCCCCAGTTTTAAGCAATTCGTACATGGAGTTCTTTGAAAGAGAATTGTTACCTTGTATCCTCCCCCGTAAAGTCATCTGGTATCGATATGTCGATGACATTTTATGTATTTGGTCCACTGATATTAATTTAGACAATTTTCTTATTAAATGAACTGATTTAATGCCTTCTATTAAATCTAAAACTGAGGTATAACAAGATAACAAATTGCCTTTTTTAGATGTTTCCATTATTAGAAAAGATAGACGTTTTAGGTTTGACATTTTTAGGAAACCAACCAATGTTTTATCATATGTCCATTTCTATTCTGCACATCATATTAATACTAAATTTTCTGTTTTTTCATCCATGTTTTTAAGAGCTTATAGAACTTGCAGTCCAGAATTTTTAGACCAAGAAATAAGAAAAATATATGATATTGCATCGGACTTGATATATATATATATATATATATATATATATATATATACATATATAATATACATATATATGTATATATACATATATATACATATATATATGTATATATATGTATATATATATACATATATGTATATATATATGTATATATATATATATTCTCTTGCAGGCAGACGAGGTTAAGAAACGTCGGCCAATATAAGAGATTTCCTAAACAGACTTACAGAAAATGATAAGTCAAATATTCGTCGTATAGAGACTATACGCAAGAAGATAATCAAAAATGAATCTTCAATAGCTTTTAACCTCGTCTGCCTGCAAGAAAATATCCTACCTGGCTACACAAATATATATATATATATATATATATATATATATATATATATATATGTCTATATATAAATTATTTGAGACAAATGAGAGAGTGATAGATGGGGAAGGGTAAACGAAGATGGGCTTCAGAATGCGTCCAAACGTTTCGGTCTCTATGACCTTCTTCAGAGGACTCGCTATAATACATCATGATCACAATACCGAAAGAAACCAATATTGAAAACAAGGTAAGGAGACTCAACACAATTCATATGGACATCCAGTTCACAGTTGAGCAAGAGAAAGAATGCAAGCTGTCCTTTCTAGACACTTTAATATAAAGAGACCCTAATCACTTAAGATTTTTGGTATACAGAAAACCCACCAATAGAGATAATTTTATTCACCTTTTCTCAGCCCACAGTAGAAGAGTCATAACTGGTGTCTTGATAGGTTTCTTCCTTAGAGCTTACCGTATATGCAGCAAAGAGCTCCTTGGAGACGAATTATCACACATTAAAAACACATTAAAAAACTTGAAATACCCAGGGGGAATGATCAATAAAACAAAACTCAAAGTGAAGAAAATCCACGATAGATCAAACGCCCAGGCCAACGGACCAAATGTCCAAGCATTCAGGCTTAATGACCGTACAGTGACGGAAGATCATGTCACACCACATTTTATAACTACCCAATTCTGAAAACGCCGAGGATATTGGTAGATATATATTAAAAGGTGGGATAAACATTGCCAAGGCGTCCTCGAATAAAATAGAAAAAATGTTTAAAGACCACACTGATAGTCACAACAAACTCAGCGTGATTTATCGCATTCCCTGAAGCGGCTGTCCCTTAGCATACATCGGTGAGTCAGGTCGAGGGATTGAAAAGAGATTGAGCGCGGCGAACACAAAAATGACATAAGTGCACACAGGACATCCAACTCCCTTGTTCGCCACCTGACTGGAACAAAGTCGAAATTTTGCATAAGGAATTACAAAAGAAAATGAGAAAGACGGTGGAAGCTGCACATATATACATACAAGTAAACAACAACGATAGAGAAGGGTTTATATGCCTTTTCAAAGCAGCCAGTTTTTTAGTAGTTAACGCTCTGGAAAAAACCTGACCCTCGAAGCTTGACAAGTTCCTCCCACTGCAGATATAAATTTTGTGATCATGATATATCATTATAGCGAGTCCTTTGAAGAAGGTCATTGAGACCGAAACGTTAGGACGTATTCTGAAGCCCATTTTCGTTTACCTTTCCCACCTATCACTCTCTCGTATATATATATATATATATATATATATATGCAATAAAAACACTAGGAGCGTGTGTTCACAAATGCGTAAGTAACCACTAGGAAAAGTAAACTAACGAAGCAGAGCGCTTTCGTATAATTACATCTTCAGTGCAGATACAAAGAAGGAATTCAAAATTCCTTCTTTGTATCTGCACTGAAGATGTAATTATACGAAAGCGCTCTGCTTCGTTAGTTTACTTTTCCTAGTGGTTACTTACGCATACACACACACACACACACACACACACACACACACACACACACACACACACACACACACACACACACACACACACACACACACATTCACACATACACACACACATATATACAGTTACGACTACAGGCTCGTCGTAGTGAAGATTTCATTCAGACGCACATGCGCACATGTGCGTATGTGTACCTTGGTATATGCCGGCCGTTCCCACGGTAGGCTTGGTGGACTCTTGGCATCAAACCGTCGGTAATCGACGTATGAAGACTGTTAAAGTGATGAATTATATATTTATGATGTATTCCATTCTTTTTGTGCTCTGTCAAACATATTCTATACATTGCATATAGATTTATGTATGTATATTATCTTGTGGATCTATCTTGTCAATCTTACGAATTGATTTACGTAAGATAAGAGAAATTACATATTCTCTTAGTCTTCGGACGCCGGTGAGAAAGATCTGTGCCTACGTGCGGTAAATCGACGTATGGAGACTCTCAAAGTGATGAATTCTATTCATCGGACGTATTTCGTTCTTTTTTGTGCTTTGACAAAACTATTCCATACTTTGCATATAAATTTATGTATGTGTATTACCTTGTAGATCTATCTTGTCAATCTTAGGAATTGATTTACGTAAGATTAGATAAATTTGCATATCGCCGTCGTTCTCGGACGCCGAAACGCCGGTGTGAGGATTCGTAGCTTACATGCGTTCTGGAGAAATTGCGTGTGAACCAATATTTTGGCAACTGCGTCCCTAACTTACATTTACGTACGTATAGATTTTCATATAAAAACTATTAAGTTTCCGCTTATCTAAGATTGACAAGGTAACTTTATCAAATATTATTATCTATTCATTGATGTAAAGAATATCCGTGTATGTACTAGGAAGTATTCCTAAACACTCGTGTTAATCGTCGCGTCTAGCGACACTTGGCATCTCTCCGGATCTTACGGAGAAGAGGATATATATATCAGTGCTTGTAACGGTCAGGCTGGTCTCTGCTTATATCAGAGTCCCATTGCACTAATCTCATATCTTAGTCTAGCTTTGCTAGAACTCGTCCACTTTGTTGGACTTAGACTTTTAGTCGTAGAATTTTCTCGACTTTGTAATATTTACGTAAAATATTACGTAGGACTTAGTTTCCATTCTGTGGGTCGATATTTCTCGACCTTACCACATATTGTCTTTAAGACTATTTTTTTCTTTATTGAATGTCGATATTTGATCGACACTTATATATATACGTGTCTTGGCAATATTAGCCTTTTATGTTATAAAGAAACCCATTGTCTGGTATTTATTTGTCTGTGAATTTACGTGTTTCGGACATTGTACTTTTCGCTAGTTTTGGCGACTTCTATTTTTCGATCTTGTTTATTTGTTTCTTTTGAAGGAAATAATCATTCTTAAGCAGAACTCTAGTTTTTGAACCTGGCCCTTCCCCATAGGCGTCACAGGGAGAAAGGGAAAAGTCTGGCGACCTTGCCAAGGATCGAAGGATAGAAGTTCGTCAACAATTCTGGTAAGATGGAGATTCTCCAAGATTTCTTTGAGTCCCAAGACCTTAGAGTTTTGCTAAGTGCGGACGTTTCTCATTTGCTTGAGATAGGAGATATCCTAGAATTAGATTTGAGCGGATACACTGATAGGGCAGATATACTTAGAGTAGTAGTATCCCATTTAATTGAGAGGGATTTGTTACCCCCAGAGGCTATTCTATATACCCGTTCCCCTAGATTAGAGGATTCAGGACTAAGGTTAAGACTTAGAGAAATGGAATTGCAAAGTGAAGAGCGTAAGCTCAGAATGGAGTTAGAGTTGAAAGCTAAAGAGGAAGAGACGAAGATTAGGTTGGCTGAAATTGAATTAAGTAGAGCAGGATTGAGTTCTGGAGTTAGCTCTTTCTCGCCTAGAGATTTTGATGTCACTAGATATATTAAATTAGTTCCCCAATTTTCGGAAAAAGAGCCGGAGACTTTCTTTGTGCAATTTGAAAAAAATGCAACTCAACTCAAAATCCCCCGAGAATACTGGACTATGTTAATGCAGTCTCGTTTCATAGGAAAGCCCCAACAGATATATTCTTCTCCTCCCCTGAGTGAAAACTCGTACGAAAGTATTACAATTCGGGTCCCAAAAGCGTATGAGATAGTTCCAGAGGCATACAGGCTAAAATTCCGAAACTTTAAGAAATTGCCTCAAGTAACTTTTGTAGAGTTTGCGGCGATGCAAGAACGCCTTCTGGATAAATGGTGTACGGCTAGTGAAGTCGATTCTCTAGAGAAATTTCGAGAATTAATTTTAGTGGAACAGTTTAATTCACAGCTAGATGCAGATCTTAGGGTTTATCTAGAAGTTCAGAAACCAAATAGTTTGTCTAAAGCTGCTATATTAGCAGAAGAGTATGCCCTGACTCACTCAAAGAAATACAAAACGGCAGATACAGACAACCTTAAGAGGACTACTTATAACACAAATACTAAGAGTACACCCACTCAGAATTCAAAACCCGAAGTTACACACACTAATTCTTACAAGTCCTACCCAAACTACCGAGACTTACATTGCACTTGGTGTAACAAGCACGGACATACAGTCTCTACCTGTTTCAAGAAACAAGGTAAATCCATGCATGCTAACCAAAGAACAACGTTAACTCACAGCACTAACTGTGTTTCTGATAGTCAGTTTCAAGAAAAACCCGCTAGTCCTCCTAAAGCTATTCCATTAGTACTAACTTCCAAACCTCCTGTATTTTATTGTAATGCTAGTTCCACATGTGTTATTAAGATGGAAGTAGACCCGTGTTTTCTAACTTTTATTTCGACAGGAACAATATCCACGACAGAGCATGACGCTCCTATACAAGTGTCCATTCTTAGAGACACGGCAGCTAAACAGAGTCTTATACTGGCTCAAGCTCTTACTAATCCACAACTAACTTACTTACATTCTGATGTACTCCTAGATGGAATCGGTGGAACCCGTAGATGTCCTTTGCATAAGATATATCTAACTTCCGATTTAGTCACAGGTCCTGTTGAAGTAGCGGTAATAGACTCATTGCCAGTTCCAGGGATCCAGCTACTTTTAGCTAACGACCTTGCAGGTAGCAAAGTAACCTTGCCCATTGTTACAGAATCTCCTAACCTTGTTCTAGATTCCCCTCTTGATAACCTTGATCTTTATCCTGCTTGTGCAGTAACTCGGTCCCAGAGTAGAAAGGTAGATGAAGAAGACTCTTTCGATTTAACATGCTTATTTTTCTCAGAGACATTAACCATTACAGATCCTCTCCCCTTTAACGAGAGAAAATTTGTTAAAGGAGCAGAAGAGCGATGACACTCTTGTCCCGCTCTTCGAAAAGGCTGCCACTGAGGCAGAGGTAAATGACATTGACAGAGGTCTTTACATTCGTAAAGGCGTTCTGATGCGTAAGTATCGCCCAGCAGCTACCCCAGCTGACCAAACCTGGGAAGAAGTACACCAAATCATTGTCCCCACTTCCTATAGAGAGAAAAATCTTAGATTTAGCCCATTCTTCCGCTTTATCAGGACACCTAGGTGTCAGGAAGACCTTAAAAAGAGTAAGTGCTCATTTTCATTGGCCTACTGTGGTCAAAGATGTCCCACATTATTGTCGTGCTTGCCCCACATGCCAGTTGGTAGGTAAAAGCAACAAACCAATTCCTGTAGCTCCTTTGCACCCCATTCCCGCTATAGGAGAACCTTTTTCCAAAATTTTGATAGATGTTGTAGGACCTCTTCCTCCTTCTAAGAAAGGATTCAGATATATTCTTACTGTTATGTGTTTAGCTACCAGGTATCCCGAGGCTATTCCCCTCAAAGATACCAAAGCAAAAACAGTAATCAAATCACTGTTGAAATATTTTACATTAGTAGGTTTCCCTGTTGAGATCCAAAGTGATCAAGGAAGTAATTTCCTGTCTAAATACTTTAAGAATTCATTGATTGAGTTAGGTGTCATGCACACCACTTCCTCACCTTATCATCCACAGTCTCAGGGCGCCTTGGAAAGGTTCCACGGCACTTTGAAAAGCATGATGCGTAAGTTTGTACAAGAACAGGAGAAGGATTGGGAAGAAGGCCTCCCCTTCCTTTTGTTTGCTGCTAGGACTGCTGTTCAAGACAGTTTAGGTTGGTAAAAGAGAAGTGGATGGAAGAAGACGTCCAAGTCCCGTCCCTCCAGTATCTCTCTCAAATTCAAGAAAGACTGGTAACTGCCTGGAAGATTGCTAGGGAGAATCTAGAAAATTCTCAAAGGAAAATGAAGGTAAAGTACGACCGAAAGGCTAAACCACGTAGTTTTTCTCCAGGAGACCAAGTGTTGGTCTATCTCCCAGTAGCAGGTGAGCCCCTTATGGCCAAGTACCAAGGGCCTTATACTATTTTAGAAAAGGCCAGTAGCTTAAACTACATTATTCACACTCCGGAGAAAAGAAAAACTAAGAGGTTAGTACATATCAATACTTTAAAACCCTTCTACCACAGAATACCCATTGCCAGCCATACTACTGTTGGTGTAGATGAGACGGAGAGATTTTTCCCTCAGCCAGAACTGCCTCTTCAAAACTCCAAGATATTAGAGGACCTCGACTCTAAGGTAAACCACTTAGAACCTTATCAGCGATGTTCATTGAAGAAACTACTTCTCAAATTCCCTTCCCTATTCACTGACAGTCCGAGACAAACAGAGTTAGTTCAGCATGAGATAAAATTGGTCTCGCAGGATCCTATTAAACTGCCCCCATATCGGTTAAACCCGACCAAGAGAGAGTGCCTACGTAAAGAGGTAAATTCTTTGATTGATCAAGGTATTATAGAACCTTCACATAGTCCTTGGAGTTCACCATGTATTTTGATTCCTAAATCTAACAATACTTACAGGTTAGTAGTTGATTACCGAAAGGTAAATGAGAAAACTAAAGCTGATGCTTACCCCTTACCTCGGATTGAGGATATCATAGATAACTTAGGGACAGCTACCTACCTCACTAAATTAGATTTCTTGCATGGGTTTTACCAAATAAGCCTCCACCCTGATGCGAAGGAAATTACTGCCTTCGTGACCCCTGACGGTTTATACCATTTCAACGTTATGCCTTTTGGTTTGAGAAACTCTCCTGCAACCTATCAACGTTTGATAAACACACTTATTACAGGTTTGCCAGGAGTAAGGAGTTATTTGGATGACATTATTATCTACAGTAAAACGTGGGAGGAACATTTAACCCAACTTTATAATTTCCTCAGCAGAGCTGATCAAGCTCGCCTCACCTTGAACTTGGCCAAGAGTGAGTTTGGACAAGCCCAGGTGGCTTATTTAGGACATGCAGTCGGCAACTCCATGGTTAAACCCCTGGACCTCAAAGTGAAGGCTATTACCAACCTACCTAGACCTACTAACCGCAGGGAAGTAAGAAGGGTGTTGGGAATGTTCGGGTATTATCGCCGTTATTGCAAAAATTTTGCAGAGATAGCTGAGCCCCTGACTAATCTACTGAGAAAGGACCAACGGTTTCAGTGGACCCCGACATGCGATCGGGCCTTCGCGCAACTTAAATCCCTATTAAAGCATAGTCCAGTGCTGATAACCCCAGACTATACTCTGCCCTTTCATCTCTATACAGATTCCAGCGAAGTAGGGATTGGAGCGGCTCTGCTACAAGAACGTCATGGTACCAAACGTGTGGTAGCATACTTCAGCCGTAAACTGAAACCTTCACAGCGCCATTACTCCACTATTGAGAAGGAATGTCTGGCCCTCATAGAAGCGTTCCGGCACTTCGAACCCATCATCGGAGGTCACTTCGAGATACACCTCCACACGGATCACAATCCTCTGGTGTATCTTAACCGAATGGCGAATACGAACCAGAAACTCACCAGATGGTACCTCGAACTCCAAGGAATCCCCATTACCTTTCATCACGAAATAGGATCACGCAACATTTTAGCCGATACTCTCTCCCGTTGCGTGTCTCTTGAGGAGGGAGGAGTTACGACTACAGGCTCGTCGTAGTGAAGATTTCATTCAGACGCACATGCGCACATGTGCGTATGTGTACCTTGGTATATGCCGGCCGTTCCCACGGTAGGCTTGGTGGACTCTTGGCATCAAACCGTCGGTAATCGACGTATGAAGACTGTTAAAGTGATGAATTATATATTTATGATGTATTCCATTCTTTTTGTGTTCTGTCAAACATATTCTATACATCGCATATTTATGTATGTATATTATCTTGTGGATCTATCTTGTCAATCTTACGAATTGATTTACGTAAGATAAGAGAAATTACATATTCTCTTAGTCTT
>NC_134781.1:50667732-50675232 GCF_046742065.1 Oratosquilla oratoria | reverse complement strand
GTACATTCGTAGCCGTATCTTGCACTAAGTCCTGTAGTTTGATGCACTCTTCCTGTCTCTTCGGAAGCGTTTTCTATTCATTCAATACGTCCATAGGCGCTTTCCACTTTTTTATATGAATTTACAAGCCAAATGCAATGTTAATTGGGAAGTAAAGAAGGACGATGTTACCTCCGTCACCTCTGTTAACACAGTAGTAACCACGGTTTACTGTTCCCTTCTATGGTTTTGTATTTCTTCTTTTACATTTAACTTTCTTTTCATTACTGTCTTATGTAAGAATGTCATTCACCATATCTTTCTGTAGGAAGTAGGTAAGGTTTCTTACGAGGGTGAATTAAACAGAGGTAAATTCTTTCTTCTTTTCTTCCCGAATAATATTACACTTGGTTTGTCAATTTACACCAAGGGACTTCTAACTAGAACCCTCAATTTACTCACTAAGCCACGTCGCACCGACGTCACGACTGTCCCAGCCCAATGATCTTTACTCTTACATCTAAATGCTTCCCCTAAGGGCGTGACTTTACTCCCGTGAATCAATAAAATTTTCTTCTCCTCTAACTTTTCTCCAATCAGAAAGACTGTTACAAACGTCTTAAGCAATACTGCTTCTCAAGCAATCACGATATCGATGCATGACTGGCTTAGTTTACATATTGTTGAATCAACATAATACAGCAATAAAATCTGGTCCCTAGCAGTTATTTATAACCTTTAGACGAGGAGCAAGATTATGCAACTTCTTCGTGACTATTGTTTACCAAACATCCAACTCATAAAATGAAATTCTCGCCACCTACCCCTCTATCTACCTTACTTCTCTACCTTTATCTACCAGCCTCTTACACAAATAGATTACTAAACAAATAAAACATGAAAAAATAAATCCTCTGAATAAAGCTTAGGGTGAAAGACGTAATGTAGGAAAATGTGTACCTCCACATTAACAATATGCAGACATACGCACACATATATATACATAGATGCAATAATGATTTATAGTCCAAATATATACAGTGTACACTGTATATATATATATATATATATATATATATATATATATATATTATATATGTGTTCAATGTAAGAGAAGATTTGGAATCTGGGATCCATATTGGAAAACTCTAAACACCAGATTCAATTGAAGGGTTTATTTGCCCGACGTTTCGATTCCCGTCCAGGAATCGTCTTCAGGGGGTATAACGGTTACAAGAATGTGAACTCCTTATGAATCGCCGAAATAGTAAACCTGGGAAAGGTTCACCCTTTCAGTCAATTGTACAAAGCATACCTTACAATAATAAAAAATACATTACAAAACAAATTAAATACCAATTAGAATAAAATAAAATTCAAATAAAAGTTACATATATGCGAACATAAAACAAGCGAAGCAAAGGAAACCATAGGTGACACACAGTAAAAACAACAGGACAGAGATGTAAATAGAGGTGGACCAAATGTCCGCACTGAAGAATCAGGAACAAACGACTAAATTAAAAAAAAAATACAGTATAAAATACAAATCGAATAAGATACATGGCTGTGAACAAAAAACAAGATTAGCAAAAAGCCAATAACGTAACACTAATGTGAATACTTCAGAACATAGAACAAGGAACAAATGTCCGTAAAGAAATATCAAGGGTAAACGGCTAAATTACAACCAAACAAATAAAACCAAACAAAATAAAAAGAGTAAATGGCAGTGAACATAAAGCAAGTGTGACAAATAAAAAAAAAAATCAAAACGAAACCCAAAAGTAAAAACAGAACATAATCCAAAGACGTAAAAGAAAGAAGGTGGACCAAATGTCCGACGAAGTAGGAAGTGGGGGACAGGAGGAACAAGGACTCAATAACAAATGACTTCATTACAAACAGACAAATAAAAAGCAAAGATAAAAAAAGAAGAACCGTAGAGAAAAAAGGAAGCAAGCTGCAACTGTAAAGGAGGACAAAAGTCACGGGAAGGGGGAGTCGAAGAGGTGCATAGGGAGACCGCTTTCGAGAAAGGAAGTCGGCCAAAAGCCAACTGGTGAACAAACGACAGGTCGAAAAAAAGCATACGGAGAATAGGAAACAGAACAGAGGAATTAGCCTGTGTGTACAGTATATATATATATATATATATATATATATATATATATATATATATATATATATGTGTGTGTGTGTGTGTGTGTGTGTGTGTGTGTGTGTGTGTGTGTGTGTGTGTGTGTGTTTGTGTCGAGAGAGATTGTGACAGATTTGAGGAAGGTGGAAGAAGAAGTCACACACCTAGGTCCGAATTTACTCCTGACCGGTTTCGCTTAGAGCTTCTTCAGAGGAATGATACTCCTGGATGAAACTGGCGGTATATATAGAAGACCCGACGCCACAATCCCACTAATTAGGCAGGGGACACGGGGGTTGGACGGAGATATACAATAAATGAATAACTGAATAAACTCAAAATAAATTAAAATGTGTTTCCCAAACCTTGTATTGTCTTATTATGAGTAAAAGTGTAAAAATAGAGTGAGAAAGCTGACGTGAGTGTAGAATGTTGAAACGTGTCAGAAAAAAAGATCATCGGATTTTTTCCCCACCAGCGTTGTCCTTCCGTTGCTCCTAATGGCTGCCAATTTCGCTGTGAATTTTGACCATCTTATATCCCCTACTATTTGGTTCATGTTGTCCTTGGTAACTTTGTATAGAGCCTCAATTACCTTTCTCTGTTTCCTTGCTAGGCCTTTTCTTATCACTTTTGCCTCTACGCAAGTCGAGTTTTCTTTGTATACCATGAGCTTAATGGGGTCTTCTGCTTTCACCTTCCTCAAATATATAAGTGTACATATACAGTACATATATACCAAGGACTACTATTACACAGGACGTGCGCACCCAGATCCCTGGGTCCGCTAGCGGAGGCCATTGCTTTCTTTGTAACCTAACATATTATATTGGACAAATATATCAAAACTAGAAACCTAACATTGTTTATAAGACAAATATATCAACTATTGACTTATTCAATGCAGTATAAGTTAACATAATCTTTTATAGTGAAATAAGAAACTATTTTAAGGCACTGTTATGCTTTGAAATGCCAATTTTAGCCGGACTTAACAGGTATTATTGTATGAGGTTAGTGGACACCAGGGTTGGCGATTTTTTTCTATCTTTTTAAAAAATATAAAATATATATATATATATTTTTTACTTGAATCAGATTTATTTGATTTAAATATATATATATTTTTTTATAGATTTTAAATATTGTGGGATTGCTATCTGATATGCGATCTGATTGCTAAAGCACATTTTTAGCATATCAATATGAGGAGCAGTGTTAGATAGACTTGCCACAAGTATACAAGGAACAGTATAAGCCGTATATGAGGACGGTATGCTCAGGTTCACTCGATTCCTCCAAGAGTTTTCTCATCTTGGTGACATTTGCTGCATTGTCTGTCACAACATTTCGAATGTGACAACCAAAATCTTGTTCAACCTTCTTGATCGAATTTTGTACAAGTTGTAGAAGATATTCAGCAGTGTGAGGTTTCCCTGGTATGTCTATTGTGTCAACTAAATAAATCTGACCAGTGGATGTTGTTAGAGTGACACATGTTATGGGTTCATTTGGATGTTAGACCACCCATCAATTAAATGACATGCAGTTTCATTATTCAGGTCATCTGCACACTTTTTATATTCATTTTCATTCACCAGATCCAAGTACTTATCAGGAATATCTTTTCTGGATGGAGGAATATAACCTGGTCTCAGGTTCTGAACCATCTTGAGAAACTGTGGATGCTGAGCAAGACGAAATGGTGAATTTGTAGTAAATATAATTCTTGCAACTTCTTTGTCGAGATTTTCCTTTTGAGAGGCTGAAGTTTTTATGATAAATCTGTCTAGAGATGTTGATGACTTTCTTTTAGATGAAAATGATTTAGCAGAAGTGGAGCCTGTGGAGGAGTCTGATAGTGACCTTTTTAATGGTGGAGTCAGGTTTGCAGATAATTCAAGTGGAGCCGATGATGAAGGGATTGAAGCTGTTGATACAGATCCTGAAATGGAAACAGAAAATTTTAGCATATTGCATAATTTATAAATGAGTAAATAAATGAATGAATACAGTGTAATTTAGGCTACTTTTGAGTACAGTAGTTATTTTTTCAGATAATGATCATATTCACACAAGCCACTAAATTATTTGGAAATAATTAACAGGATATGAAATAGGTGGGCTTGGAAGTCAGCCCATACAGGATTCAGTCCACTTTTAAATTCACTAAAAATAATGGGTTAGTTGGGTTAGGTTAGGCTAAATCCCTCTGGGCTAAATCCCATGTGGGCTGAATTCCAATGGAACCTATGAAATATATTACGCAATATTGAATGAAATGAATAACAATCATCTAGGCCCCAAAGTTGAGTGGATACAGTATATTATAATGATATAGTCATTACCCAAATTTAGAAGTAATGAAGTTGAGGTATCATCTCTTTAGGCCTTCACATTTTTATTGCACATGCTCTCCATTGTTCACCAAATTTATATAGTTGCGTATGAAAAGGGAGAAATGCACACAATATAAGTAAAATTATTTACCTGTGTCATCAGTTTCTTCTTCTCTATGCTGTGGCTGACCTTGGCATTTATCTCTGTGAGATTTTAATCTTGACACAATGCCCTTTAGTTCCTGGCTGCAGTCTTTACATTCAGCTCGGTATCCTTTGCCAGAAGCTGTTGGTAGGTTTTCAAAATAATTCCAGACAGGATCATTTTTTCTGCCTGAAGGAACCACTCTGCCAGGTCCAGAAGACATCCTACTTGGTTTATTCCAAAGCAGCAACTGACTCAGTGAGAAGCTGCTTACCTAGAACAAGTTTCAACAAAAATCTTGTTGAAACTTGCTGTGGGCTGCACAGTGATATATATTACATGTAGACTTATACCGTTCCTTGTATACATGTGGCAAGTCTATATAACACTGGTCCTTATATTGATATGCTAAAAATATTCTTTAGCAATCAGATCGCATATCAGATGGCAAACCCATAATATTTAAAATCTATATAAAAAAATCTATTTAAATCAAATAAATCTGATTTAAAAGAAAAGAAAGATTTTTTATATTTTTAAAAATATAAAAGAATCAAAAGCCCTAGTAACCACTAACCTCATACAATAATACCTGTTAAGTCCGGCTAAAATTGGCATTTCAAAGCATAACAGTGCTAAAAATAGTTTCTTGTTTGACTATAAAAAGTTATATTAACTTATACTGCATTGAACAAGTCAATAGTTGATATATTTGTCCTATATACAATGTTAGGTTTCTAGTTTTGATATATTTGTCCAATATAAAATGGCCTCCACTAGCGAACCCAGGGATCTGGGTGCGCACGTCCTGTGTAATAGTAGTCCTTGATATATATATATATATATATATATATATATATATATATATATATATATATATATATATATTTCTAGGGCACAGGTTCTCACGGAGACAATTTTGATTAAAATCAACTGCGCTAATAGATTTAACTATTTTCAGTTGTATCTTCTTAAGTTTAAGGAAGGACTTCCTATCAACTTCATTCAGCTTATGAACGAAATCATCCATGGTGAATGTGAAAAGAAAGGCGCTGGAGAATGCCGATGGTTTCCATTGAATATGTAACAGCATGTAAAAAAAAACTGTTGACAACGACACCTAAAACTTCGGAGTTTTTTCACCTCGATAAGAGGCTTCCTCAGGGTGAGAAGGACTTCATTGGTGTAGAGGCGATGTTCTGGTCTTGAAGGTCTAGAGGCAAGTTAAGAAGGTTGCTAAGCGGGAGGCTTTTTATACTCGGTCGAATGGTTCAGTCGACCCAGAGCGGGTGGAATGCCGGGCTCTGATTGGCTCATAGGACGTTTCGCCTGATCTCGGGCGGCGGGGGTGACCTCTGTCTGCTACGCGGCTCAAGCGGCTAGGCCCGGGCAGAATGCTAGCTTGTGATTGGCTGCGGGGGTTCTCCCGTGATCTTGTGCTTACCCCGGGTAGAATGCTAGCTTCCGATTGGCTGCGGTGATTCTCTCGTGATCTGGAGGAGGCTCTGGTTTTTGGCTGGAGATCTTGGCGGCTTGATGGAAGGTCTTGTGTAGGTTGAAGAGGGAGCGGTTTCAGAGGGCGAGCTGAAGGGAGAATAAAATCAGAAGCAAGTTGTACATTAATGGTAGGGTGACGGGAAGTGATGGCTACGGCTTCTGCAATTTGCATACGCCTGTGGTTGGACTCTCTGTGAAGAATGGTCGTAGAGTCAATTAGTTTCTGAAGTGGTGGTTTTTTGTCGTGATGATCAATGTAATGCTGAAAGATGGAACCTTGGTTACGGTGGTATAGGAGGCGTCTTCTTAAGGTAGTGGAGGTTCTACCAATGTAGGTGTTGGAGCCGTCACAGCGACTCTCCTGACACGTGAATTCATAGATTACGTTGGTAGAGGCCTCGAAAGGGGTCTTAGGAGCAGTGTTGTTTTTCATAACCAAAGCTCTAGTGAGGTTTGGTTTACAGTAAATTCTAAAGGCAATGGTAGTGGTTGAATCGGTGGGAGTGACTCCTCTTTTTATGATGCCTTTAATGGCATCACACTCTTCTTTATAATTGTCGTGATAATTGTTTCGATGATATATGATGATCTTGTTGTCTGGGGAGTCTGGAGCCTGGTTAGGAGCTGTGTATTGTTCAAGCTTCTTCTTGATGAGTCCTTCAATCATGTGGTCTGGATATCCGTTATTGGTTAGAAGCTGTCGGATGCGGTCAAATTCCCGGTGGGTATCTGTCCAGCTACTGCAATGCGTTAAGGCCCTGTTGATATATGCAGCGGCTACAGACCGCTTGTAGGCTGCCGGGCATTCGCCGCGGGCATTGAGACACCTTCCTACGTTAGTAGCTTTAGTGTAGACCTTCGTCCTGAAGCCATCCTCATCTTTGGTGATGTCCAAATCAAGGAAGGGGAGACGCCGATGAATACTGCGTTCACAGGTGAAGGTAAGGCAAGAGTTGTTCTGAAGGGCCATCATCAAGCTGTCGGCATCTTTGTCGTTGGTGGTGGTGATGAAGATTTGGACATCACCAAAGATGAGGATGGCTTCAGGACGAAGGTCTACACTAAAGCTACTAACGTAGGAAGGTGTCTCAATGCCCGCGGCGAATGCCCGGCAGCCTACAAGCGGTCTGTAGCCGCTGCATATATCAACAGGGCCTTAACGCATTGCAGTAGCTGGACAGATACCCACCGGGAATTTGACCGCATCCGACAGCTTCTAACCAATAACGGATATCCAGACCACATGATTGAAGGACTCATCAAGAAGAAGCTTGAACAATACACAGCTCCTAACCAGGCTCCAGACTCCCCAGACAACAAGATCATCATATATCATCGAAACAATTATCACGACAATTATAAAGAAGAGTGTGATGCCATTAAAGGCATCATAAAAAGAG
>NC_134781.1:50657732-50662732 GCF_046742065.1 Oratosquilla oratoria | reverse complement strand
ACCTCTCGCACCACCTCATCCATGTATAAATTGAACAGCCAGGGCGACATAATACATCTCTGACGAAGTCCCACCTTTACCTCAAACCACTCACTCTCTCCATTTCTAATCCTAACACAAGTTCTACTACTCTTGTAAAAACTCATGACTATTCTTAAAGGCTTTCCTTCTAAGCCATATATCTGCAGCACCTCCCACAGTGCCTTCCTGTCTACCCTGTCAAAGGCCTTTTCCAAATCCATAACAGCCCAAAATACATCCTTCCTTTTCCTATAGCTTTCTCACCTATCTGTCTTACCACAAAAACTTGATCTACACAATCCCTACATGTCCTAAACCCACACTATTCCTCACCAAGTACTCCCTCTGTTCCTCTCCTAATCCTCTCAATCAAGACCCTCCCATAAGCCTTCTCAACTACACTTAACAAGCTGATCACTCTGAAAATAGTACACTCACACTTGTCCCACTATCTCTTGTAAAGTGGAACTATACAGGCATTCCTTCAGTCCTCCGGCACTCTACCCTCTCTTAAACAAACATTAAATAACCTCACCAGGCAGTTCACCATCACTGTACCTCCTTTTATCAGACATTCTGTATGGCATCGATCCAAGCCAGGTTTTTTACCTGCTCTCATCACCTTGATAACTGCCTTCACTTCATCATTCCTTATTTCTCCCCCATATTCCTCACTCATCACGGTCATTTTTTTTAGCGCTTCCCACTGCAACTATCCTTCCTTCCCTATCCTCCCTCACATTTAATAACTCCTTAAAATACTCTACCCACCTTCCTCTCACTGCCTTCTCTTCCATTATCATGTCTCCATCTGCACCTTTCATCTTTTCTTCTCTACTTGATTCGCCTCTTCTTCCTCTCTTAATTTCTTTCTATTTTTTTTCTTTACTTTCAAAACTTTCTGTCATACTCATACCCCATTTCACATCTCCTCTCCTCTTTGCCTCCTTTATCTTATGCATTACTTTTCTTCTTTTTACTTTGTACCTTTGATTACTAATATGTAACCAATTTATGAAAGCCTCCTTCTTCTCTTCTACACCCTTCTTTGCTTTCTCATCCCATCACTCGCTACCCTTCTCTCTATTTCCTCTCGTCCTCCTTGTTCCACACACCATCTTTTCACGCCTCTCCTTGAACCATCCCATTCCTCCTCCACTCCTAGTTCTACTCTATCCTTTTACCCTCCCACTCCTCTCTCAGCTTCTTCTTATACTCCTTCTCCTTTTCTTTCTCATTCAAGCAGTTCACTCTAAGTACCTCCCTACCTTGTGCCCTTATATATGTATATGTATATGTATATATATATATATATATATATATATATATATATGTGTGTGTGTGTGTGTGTGTGTGTGTGTGTGTGTGTGTGTGTATGTATATGTATGAATACACTTAAAAATATCAATAAGAAATCCTACGGAAAAGGATGTACGTAAACACTAAACTCTCACACATTTTTCAAAAGACTAGAAACTGTTGGTAGGCCTGTATATCAATGCGCCAGTGTTTCTCATATCTTTGTAGTTTATAAATGTGTGTATGTGTGTGTTTGTGTGTGTGTGTGTGTGTGTGTGTGTGTGTATTCACCTCGGATCTGCTGCAGTCTCTGTCGAGACAGCCAGACACCACCCTATGGCAGTGAGCTCAGAGCTCCTTATTAGCCGATCTCTGGGTAGGTCTGAGACCACTCACACACCACACACCGGGACAGCAAGGTCACAACTCCTTGACTAACGTCCCGTACCTACTCGCTGCTAGGTGAACAGGGGCTACACGTGAAAGGAGACAAACCCAACTTATCTCCGCCCGACCGGGGAATCGAACCCCGGTTCTCTGGCTTGTGAGGCCAGTGCTTTACCAATCCGCCACCGAGCCGTGTGTGTGTGTGTGTGTGTGTGTGTGTGTGTGTGTGTGTGTGTGTGTGTGTGTGTGTGTGTGTGTGTGTGTGTGTGTGTGTGTGTGTGTGTGTGATTTCAGTAACAATAAAATATCAACAATTCTTGTCAGTGCAAATATGATTACTTTCAATCTTGTCATATCTTCACGCATTAAATGCATATTCTACACCACGTATTTTAATTGGAGAAAAGGTAGGGCGCTGGAGAGCCTCCGGGGTCGTGTTGTGGCAGAAGCCCTCCAGCACACGTGACATTTCGTCACTGTTTGTGAGGTGTGTTTTATCATTTTGTTGGTAATGGAATAAAATTCAGTGTAGGAGTATCCACTGTTCGTGAGCATTTGTCTAAGATGTTCTAGGCATGCTAGTGATTAGTCCACGAATATCATCTTTAGGGATTTCTTGCCATGTTTCTAGTAGTGATCCTAAGAGTTCGGGCTTTGAAGATGGTTTCCTGTTCTTTTTGCGGTCTAATATGCCCCAGAGGTGCTCAATAGGGTTCATATTCGGAGACTTACTTGGCCATGGAAGTTTCCTGATCCCATTTTGGCTCAACCAATTTTGTGTTGCTTGAGCCGTGTGAGAAGGAGCTCTATCTTCCATAAATAAGAAGATATTTTTACTCATTCTACCATTGGAGAATATTGAAATGAGTCCTTCCTTTAATGTAGAAATATGGTTACCTGAATTGATGTTTCTTTGACACTACGAAAGCTCTGATCGACCATCACTCCAAATTGCACCCCACACCATTATAGAAATGCCCCCATATTTCACTGTTGGCTACAGTCTTTTGAGGCCAAACTCTTAACTACAGAGTCTCCAGACCCACACTCTTCTACTGTCAGAAAATAATGTGAATCGTGACTCATCAGAGAAAATGACAGTGCTCCAAAACGCCACAGGTCTCTCCACCATCTCAACAACCCAATCCCTTCTGTGCTTGATATTGGCTGGACGAAGGAGTGGTTTCCTTCTTGCAGCTCTGCCATAGTAACTCAGTTTATGGAGATACCTGACAGCTGTTCTGAAATTGACATCAGCTTATGCTGCTATGTCAGAGGCCTTGCAACGTGGATCCTCTTTAACATTTCTTTTGACAGGACGCAAAGTTCTTTCTGAGGGTCTGGGACGACTTGAATGAGGTTTTGTGTACGTCTTGCCCTCTCTGGTGAATTGTACGATCACTCTATTAACAGTAGAAATGAGTATTGACAGATTTTGCGTTGACTAAGTCCACCTTCATGATGACCCACAATACGACCTCGCTGAAATTCAGATAGGTCTACTGTTCCTTTGGTTCGTGGTATGCTTCATTAATCTTGTATGTAATATGAAACATAAATATAGGTAAATATAACATATTAGGTAAATTTGAATAAAATTAAGCATTAAATAAGAGCAGCAGATATGTATATATACATGTATATATGTACATACATATATATATATATATATATATACATACATACAATATATATACATATGTGTACATATGTATATATATACACAAATATATTATGCATATATATATATATATATATATTTGTGTGTGTGTATATATATATATACATGTGTGTGTATATATATATACATATGTATATATATATATATATATATATATACATAGATATATATCAAGGACTACTATTACACAGGACGTGCGCACCCAGATCCCTGAGTCCGCTAGGGGAGGCCATTGCTTTCTTTGTAATCTAACATTTTACATTGCACAAATATATCAAAACTAGAAACCTAACACTGTATATAGGACAAATATATCAACTATTGACTTATTCAATGCAGTATAAGTTAATATAAACTTTTATAGTGAAATAAGAAACTATTTTTAAGGCACTGTTATGCTTTGAAATGCCAATTTTAGCCGGACGTAACAGGTATTATTGTATGAGGTTAGTGGACACCAGTGTTGGTGATTTTTTATCTTTTTAAAGAATATAAAAAAAATCGATTTTTTTTTATTGAAATCATATTTATTTGATTTAAATAGATTTTATTTTATAGATTTTAAATATTTTGGGATTGCTATCTGATATGCGATCTGATTGCTAAAGGACATTTTTAGCATATCAATATAAGGAGTAGTGTATACAAGTATATAAGGAACGGTATAAGCCGTATGTGAGGACGGTATGCTCAGGTTCATTCGATTCCTCCAAGAGTTTTCTTATCTTGGTGACATTTGCTGCATTGTCTGTCACAACACTTCCAATGTGACTACCAAAATCTTGTTTAGCCTTCTTGATCAAATTTTGTACAAGTTGTAGAAGATAAAGCAGCGTGAGGTTTCCCTGATGTGTCTGTTGTGTCAACTAAATAAATCTGACCAGTGGATGTTGTTAGAGTGACACATATTATGGGCTAATTATGGATGTTAGACCACCCATCAATTGAAATACATACAGTTTCATTATTCAGGTCATCTGCACACCTTTTATATTTATTTTCATACACAAGATCCAAGTACTTATCAGGAATATCTTTTCTGGATGGAGGAATATAACCTGGCCTTAGGTTCTGAACCATCTTGAGAAACTGAGGATGCTGAAAAAAGACGAAGTGGTGAATTTGTAGCAAACATAATTCTTGAAACTTCTTTGTCGAGATTTTCCTTTTGAGAGGCTGAAGTTTTTATGATAAATCTGTCTAGAGATGTTGATGACTTTCTTTTAGATGAAAATGATTTAGCAGAAGTGGCGCCTGTGGAGGAGTCTGATAGTGACCTTTTTAATGGTGAAGTCAGGTTTGCAGATAATTCAAATGGAGCCGATAATGAAGGTTTGAAGCTGTTGATACAGATCCTGAAATGGAAACAGAAAATTTTAGCATATTGCATAATTTATGAATGAGTAAATAAATGAATGAATACAGTGTGATTTAGGCTACTTTTGAGTACAGTAGTTATTTTTTCAGATAATGATCATATTCACACAAGCCACTAAATTATTAACAGGATATGAAATAAGTGGGCTTGGAATTCAGCCCACACAAGATTCAGTCCACTTTTAAATTCACTAAAAATAATGGGTTTGTTGGGTTAGGTAGGCTAAATCCCGTT
>NC_134781.1:50632732-50637732 GCF_046742065.1 Oratosquilla oratoria | reverse complement strand
GACGAAATGATGGGTCTAATAGGATAATTTGGTTTATGAGTTTTGATCAAACCATACATATATGGTAGAGGTGGACTTATGGAAGTGAATTTCTTTATTAGATCACTATGGTCTTTGAAAATGTGCTTGATCTTTTAGTTATAATTACTATTAACCGATTCCATTGGGTTATTTTTAAGTTGAATGTACGTACTAGTATCATTTAGTAAATTATACATTTTGTCAAAATAGTCCTGCTTATTTAAGATAACAATCACCTTTGATTTATCAGCCTTAGTAATATGGAGGTCACTGTCATTTTTCAAGTTATTGATAGCGATTTTGAATCTTTCGGGGCAAGTTGGTGTGATATGTTGAGAAGACGCCCCGTACACTATTCCTTTACAAATATTGATGTCATCCACAGATAAGTCAGAGCAAGATTTTAAACTTAAAAATGCTTTACTGATGTTAAGGGCACTATTACGAAACTGGTTGTTGGAGAAACTAAGCCCATAACCTAGGGCAGTTGTCATATCTTCACTTAATGTTTTGTCTGAAAGGTTCACTACAAAATCTGGATTGGCGTGTTTTGTCCAGTCACTATTTTTGATGAGCACCTGTAACTTCTTATCCAGTTTACGTGAATGAGAATTGCACACTGATCTCATTTTGTTGTAACAATAGTCCAAGAGCACTTTCTTATGTTCAGATGATATAGCACAATTGAAACTATTCCACTTGTTCCGTTTTATCCGAAATGCTTCTTTCACTTCTAACTTGCTGATGTCAATGCACTTATTCAAAATGATTCGTTAGAAATCATCAAATGGACGGTCAGACATTTTCAAAAGTCTTTGAGAAGTACAGATTTTGGCAACACTTGTTCGAAAGTTGCCTGATTAAAATCACAAATGATAACAACTTTAACCTTAACTTAGGATTGTACAAAATTGATAATTATATTTGCAAAGAAATAGCCAATAATTACAAAATGTAAGAATGCTGGACGTGTGACCCACGCCCGGACAATTCGTCCACAACCTTTCCTAGTGAGTTCCTTATACTACTGTCCTACTATATTATGTTTGCTGTACCCACTTTCTTTGTAATTTACACTGAAGATGTAATATACGAAAGCGCTCTGATCCGTTTGTTTATTTTCTTAAGTGGTTACCTTGCATTTATAAAACACACGTTCCTAGTGTTCTTATTGCATATATATATATGTATATATATATATATATATATATATATATATGTGTGTGTGTGTGTGTGTGTGTGTGTATGTGTGTATAATATATATATATATATATATATATATATATATATATATATACCTATATGTATATATGTATATGTAGGGCTTTCACGTCATCGTGAAAGAAAGTATGGAAACTTATCACAAGAGAAATGTACTTTCGTATAATTACATCATCAGATGTAATTATACGAAGGTATTTACTTTCTTCAAATTACTTTCCTCCTGTGGCAATTTTGTTCAGTTCGTTGTTAATCACAAATATCTTGCACCACTTAGTTCCTGTAAATCTTCTGAGAGGCCTTGTGTCATAGGCCTGACATCTTAGGTGCCCGATCTGTGAATAAGGCTGTTGAGTTTTGTTGTCTTTTACCTTGGTGCACGTTTTACGAACCATTTGTCGTGGATGACCTTCAGCTAAACGCACTCTGTGAACCAGGCGGACCGTAGCGGAGCAACACCTTAGTGACTGTTTGACTGGGGACTGCCCAGTTTGTGGCAGGTGGAAAATGTCCAGTGAAATCCTAGGATTTCTCCCTACCCCGGAATTGACCCGTAGCGCCTCGCTCGACGCCAGTTGAGGAGCAGGGTTATAATATATATATATATATATATATATATATATATATATATATATATATATATGTGTGTGTGTGTATGTGGGTATGTGGGTATGTGTGTGTGTGTGTGCGTGTGTGTGTGTGTGTGTGTGTGTGTGTATGTGCTTGCGTGCGTGTGTATTTTTTAATAAGTATGTTTTTACGTGTGTGCGTGTTTATGACATTTGTTTTTCCAGAATTCTTAAAAAAATACATTCCCTCCAATGCTTTACTTTCGTTATTATTACTTGAAACTTTCTCTTCATTACGTGTTGACGTTTTTTTCAGTTTCTACGTCATAATTCTTCTTCATTCTTCCTTCTGCGTTCTTCCAGAAGGCTTCTGGAGCTTCTTCCGAGTTTTTCCAGAACTCTTCGACAGAAACTATTCTATGTTTCTGCTGAATCTTTCTTCGTTCTTTCTTCTGCGTTTTTCCAGAAGCCTTCAGGGGCTCTCTTCTGAAGTCTTACAGAACTCTTTGGCAGAAACCATTCCATATTCCTGCAGAGTCCTTCATCGTTCTTACTCCTGCGTCCTTCCAGAAACCTCCAGGAGCTCTCTTTCGAGGACTTCCAGAATTCTTTTGCAGAAACCATTCTATGTTAATGCTGAATTCTTCATTGTTCTTATTTCTGCGTCCTTCCAGAAGCCTCCAGGATCTCCCTTTCGAGGTCTTCCAGTACTCTTTGGCAGAAACCATTCTATATACATGCAGAATCCTTCATCGTTCTTTGCGTTCTTCCAGAAGCCTCCGGGAGCTCCCTTCCGAGGTCTTCCAGAACGCTTCGGTGGAAACCATTCCATGTTTCTGGAGAATCCTTCATAGTTCTTACTTCTGCGCTCGCCCAGAAGCTTTAAGGAGCTCCCTTACTAGGTCTTCTAGAACTCTTCGGCAGAAACCCTTTCTATGCTCTTGAAGATTGCTTTGGACCAAATCGCTTTTCTTTCCTCGATATTGCTTCGTCGGAATACTTTCAGTGTAAGAACGAGCTCACTACACGAACAGTAAAGTTTTTGATGGAATTTCAATTAGTTTTCACTAAAAGGAATATCAGGAGAACCAAATTGAAAAGCATCGTGACAAATTCAGACTTGTCTTACTTTTTCACGAGTTGCCATGGTATCATAAGAAAGGATGGAAGCCAGAGGAGGAGTCAGTGAAAGAGATGGAAGAGGAAGAGGCATTGGGGATGTTAACTGAGAACTAGAGGAAAAATAGAAAAAAAAAGGAAGAGATGCTGAGGATAAGATAGGAAAAGAGTAGGAGGAGGATAATGTGTAAGGAATAGGGAGGAAGAAGGGAGAGAAGAAGAGAGGAATAGGGGCTGTTGGAGATAGGAAGGGGGAATAAAAAAGTAAAGGGTAAGAGAAAATGGAAGAGGAAAAGGAAGAGGAAGAGAAAATGGAAGAGGAACAGAGGATGGGACGGGAGAGGTAAAGGAGGAGGAGAGAGGGCAGGTTGAAGAAAGAGATGTTGGCGGTAGGATGGTAAAACGGGAGAAGTAGGAGGAGGAAGAGGAAGAGAAGGAGGTTGAGAAGAAGAATTACAAGGAGTACACATAAAGGAACACAAAGGAAGAACAAACAACAGCAGGCCTACTGGCCCTAACGAGGCTGTTTGTGTTAACTAAACTACACTACAGTTAAGGAAACAGGGCAACTAGGCGATAGAAGTTGAACTAACACTACTGCTATCACTATCCTATCCAATTAATCCAATTGTGATTAAATGTCTGGTTGTCATATCTTTTATTGCAAAGGATAATATTTCATCTGCGGATTAGATTCCAAGTATTTATCTAAGCGATTTTTAAATGTTGTTATCGTGTTACTTTCGACGACAGTGGGAGGTAACGAATTCCACACGTTAACAACCCAGTTAAAGAAGAAGTGCAGAAGGAGGACGAGGAGGAGGGGGTATAGGGGAAGGATGATAGACTTGGGAAGAGGAAGAGAAAGAGGAGGAAGAGAAGAAAAAGAAAGATGGGAAGAGGAGGAGGAGGAGGAAGAGTAATGACGTTGTTACTAATGAGGACTTTTGCTTTTCTTTTCTTTTCTTAGGAAATCAAACCCCTTCACCCTAGGGACGATGGGTTTTCCTCAGCCAGAACAAAATTATGTATATATATATATATACATATATATATATATATATATATATATATATATATATATATATATATACATATACATATTGTATATATATATATATATGTATGTATATATATATATATATATACAAAATAACAGCCAGACAGTCAGCTATCCAGCCATCCAGCCATCCAGCCATCCAGCCATCCATCCATCCAGCCATCCAGCCATCCATCCATCCAGCCATCCAGCCACCCAGCCATCCAGCCATCCATCCAGCCAGCCAGCCAGCCAGCCAACCATCCAGCCAGCTAGCCAGCCAGCCAGCCGGCCTGCCAGCCAGCCAGCCATCCAGCCAGCCAGCTAGCCAGCCAGCCAGCCAGCCAGCCAGACAGACAGACAGACAGACAGACAGACAGACAGGCAGGCAGACAAACAGACAGATAGAGCAATGGAGTTGATACTGAGATCTTCATGAAAACCTTACAATCGTGATGTAAACATTTCCTTAGTTTAATTCTGTTTTATCTTTAGTTTTGTTTTGGGCCCAAGCGGCCATCAAGCCGTGGAAAGCTTTTACTGTGTATCAGGTCATTTCTTCCTTCAACGAGGACTTGAATAGACAGTAGAATGATGTCATAAAGGCGAAACTGGCAGTAGAAATCCCGTCCAAATCGACAAAACTGCACAACTGCTCAAAATAAAGAAGATTCTACTGAGTCCTCTTATCTTATCGAGAATGACCGAAATGCGTCGTTCATTTTCGTAATGGTTAATTCATGGATGTGGTCAACCATATGGACAGTTACGAACTTAAATCAAATGAATGGAATATAATCTTCAGAAAATGATGTCCACGTGAATTCTGTCCCGTGGGTTGCTTTATATAGTTAGATTCACAAAAATTGAGTCTAATTATAGTCGATGGAGACATCTGGCATCGCTTTTGAGTAATTGCGCGAGTGTATTACAGGAACCTTGAGTTTAGAAGAGTCATTGAGAGTCCAATGATCGTCAATTTCTTTTTCGAGATCTCTGTGTAAAAACATTATCTTAATTTTGCTGATTTG
>NC_134781.1:50597732-50607732 GCF_046742065.1 Oratosquilla oratoria | reverse complement strand
CTCTAGGTGTTTTATTTGCACAGGCATACATGCGCCATATTGAGAACTCCATCCTTGATGCTGTGAATCCTAAACGTTTTTAGTATTTTAGGTACATAGATGACATTTTCGTAGACGTAGAAGGTAAAGAACAGCTTGATACCCTTAAGGAAATGATGGAAGCAAAATCTTGCCTGCATTTTACCGTGGAGGAAAGTATCGGTAACAAGATCCCCTTTCTAGATGTTTGGGTAGACGGAGCAGAAGGCGCATTTATTACGAGTGTTTACAGGAAACCAACTAACTCCGGTAGATGTTTAAATGGGTTAAGTAAATGCCCATCAAAATATAAAATCAGCGTTATACGCGCGTACATTACGAGAGCTTTTAAAATATGTTCGAACTGGTACCTCCTCCACCAAGAATTGAACAGAATCAAACAATGGGTTCTCAATGTGTGATATTGATAAAGAAATAAGAAATAAAATGGAGAAATTTAATTCTGAAATAGGCAATACAGAAAATACGAAGAGTACAATAAATATTTACTACCAAAGTACAATGACATCCGCATATAAAACAGATGAAAAAGTCATTAAAAATATCATATATAAAAATTGTAAACCCAAGAAGCAAGAGGACTCCTTACAATTGATTATATATTATCGTAACCTCAGAACTGCATCACTTATCATGAAAAATAACTTGCCAGGAGAAAGAGATATTTCAAAACAAAGTTACTTTGTGTACAGATACTAATGCCCTTTCAACAAAGACGGTGCGCTTTGCAGTGACGAGTACATTGGACACACAACTCAAACTTTGTCTCAAAGGCTTACTTTTCATATACAAAATGGTGCAATAAAAACGCACATTTCTAAAGTACATAAGATAAACATTTCGCGGGAAGTTTTGAATAGTAATACTTCGATTTTGGCAAAGAACACCAATAAGAGTAAGTTAAAATGTATGGAAAATGTATCAATAAAGAATTACCTACCAGCAATTAATATACAATTAAATATGTGTGGGACCCTGGAGCTGTTCGGGGCATCCCACGGAGCGCCAAGAAGAAATTAAAGCCAAAGTACCTATCCTAGTTTATTTTGTATACATTGTATATACAATCATGATTTGTAGATTCAAAAATAAAATTACCAGAAGATGCCTAAAGCATAGGCGAAACGTTGTGAGTAATGCATTTGTTTTTATTTCCAAAATCATTATGGTTTCATTTGGTGATATTGTGTTCTCCCTTCCTCCCACAGAAAGGAAAATAGCGAGTAGGATAGAAAGTTTAAGGAAGAAGATTTCCAGTGCTGAGTATGCTGTATCATTTAATAGAAATTGTCTCCAAGAAAACCTGCTCCCTAAATTCACCTATATATATGTATATATATATATGTATATATGTATAAACATATATATATATATACATATACATATGTAAATACACACACACATACACACACACACACACACACACACACACACACACACACACACACACACACACACACACACACACACACACACACACACACACACACACACACACACACACACATACACACACACACACACACACACACACACACACACACACACACACACACACACACACACACACACACACACACACACACACACACACACACACACACACACACACACACACACACACACACACACACACACACATATATATATATATATATATATATATATATATATATATTTACATACATACATATATAGATCAAAGGCTTTTTCACCCTTATAAGGGAGGTGGCCAAAAAACAGAGGCATAAAAACCACTCCCACCCTTTCCATCCCTGTGACACTCCACTCCCCTCCACCCTCTTCCCTCCCTCTTATCTTGGCACCCCCTGGATGACGGGTCATCCCTGCATCTCACCTACTGCCCTGGGTCAGAAGCAGTCTCGTAAGACACCTATTTTCTATATATATATATATATAATATATATATATATATATATATATATATATATATATATATATACATATATATATATATGTGTATATATATAGATATATGTATATATGTATATATATATAGATATATGTGCATATATATATATATATATATATACATATATACATATATAGATACATATATATACATATATATTATATATACATACATTTATATATATATATATGTATATATATGTATATATATATTTATATAGATATATACATACATAAATACATATATATATATATATATATGTGTATATATATATATATATATATATATATATATATATATATATATATATATATATATATATAATACTGAGTCAAAATGGAACTCTTTTTTTCTTCAAGAGTTAAGGTTACTGCTTTTCCAAATTGTATTCTCGTCCACAAATATCTCAAGGTCCACCTTGAGAGGCTCCCGAGGCGTCTCCTTTGCAGGGTTCCTCCTCCTCCTCCTGCTCTCCTTCTTCCTCCTCTTCCTTGCCTCCTCCTCGTCTTCTTCTTTGAGGTCATTAACACAATGGGTAGGCGGGAGGGGAAGGGGAGGGATGTGGTGGGAAAGGGGGAGGTGGGTGGTAAAGGGAGGGAGAAAGGGGAGAAGGAGGGGGTCAGTGGGAGTGGGAGGGGAAAGGCGTTTGTGGAGGAGGGGACAGGGGGAGAGGGAAGGGAGGGGGAGTGGGGTGGTGGGAGGGGGAGAGGGGCAGTAGAACATGGCAAGAGGGAAGAGGGGAGAAGGAGAAGATGGGATGAAATGGAGTCTGTGGGGAAGGGGAGAAAGGAGCGGTGGGAGGAGGAGAGGGGGAGGGTAGAGAGGTGGAGCCAGGGAGAGGGGAAGGGAGGAGGAAGAGGAGTAGAAGAGGGAGGAGGAGGAGGAGGAGGACGCTATGAGGAAGAGGAGGACGAAGGGGAGGAGGATGGGAGGAAGAGTAGAAAGAGTGGGGAGAAGGAGGAGGAGGAAGGGGAGAAGGAGGAGGAAAAAGGAAAGGAGGAGGAGGAGTAGTAGGAAGAGAGAGAAAAGGGGGAGGAGGAGGAGGGGAGGAGGAAGAAGAAGGGAAGGAAGAGAAGAAAGAGAAGGGGGAGGGAGGAAGAGGAGGATGAGGATGGGGAAGATGACGAAGAGGAGGGGAGGAGAAGGGGAAGAGGAAGAGGAGGAGGAGGAGGAGGAAGACAGAGGGAGAGGGGGAGGAGGAGGGGAGGAAGGGAGGAGGAGGAAGAGGGAGAGAAGAGAAGGAGGAGGAGAAGGAGGAGGAGAAGGGGAAGGAGGAAGAGGAGGAGGAGAAGGGGAAGGAGGAGGAGGAGGAGGAGGAGGAGGAGGAGGAGGAGGAGGAGGAGGAGGAGGAGGAAGAGATGGAGGGGGAAGTCGTCGCAGTGCAGCAGCAGCAACACCAAATCTCTTGGCGACTTCGAGCAAAGACTTGAGGTTCCTTGATTGACACGCCGACCTCCTCTCCAGACGTTTTCCTTTACTTCTTCCTCCTTCTCCTCCTCCTCCTCCTCCTCCTTCTCCTTTTCCTCCTGCTCCTGCTCCTCCCCTCTCCTCCTTTTCCTTCTCCTTCTCCTCCTCCACTATCTCCTCCTCCTCCTCTCCATCCTCCTCCTCCTCCTCCTACTTCTCCTCCTCCTCTTCTTCTTTGTTCTAGTTCTCCTTCTTCACCTCCTTCCCCTCCTCCTTCTCATCCTCGCCCTCCTTCTTTACCTCCTTCCTCTCCTCCTCCTCCTCTTCTTCCTCTTCCTCTTCCTTGGTCTGGTTCACCTTCTTCATTTTCTCCTCTTGCTCCTCGTCCATCTCCCACACATCTTATTTCCTCCTCTTTCTTCTGCTCCTCATTCTTGCCTTCCTCCTCCTCCTCCTTCTTCTCTTCTTCCTCCACCTCCTTCTCTTCCTCCTGCTCCTCCTCCATCTCTTCCTCCTACTCCTCCATCTCATTCTTCTCCTTCAACTTCTACTATTCCTGCTCTTCTTATTCCTTCTCTTTCTTCTCCTCCTCCTTTCCCTCTTCCTTCCCTCCTCCTCTTCCACCTCCTCTATCTCCTCCTACCACTCCTCCTCTTCTTCCTTCTCCTCCTCCTCCAAACCCTCCTTCATACCCCTCTCCTCCCCTCCTCCTCCTCCAGTTCCTCCTACTACTCCTCCTCCTCCTTCATCTCCTCCTACTACTCCCCCTTCTCTTCCAGTTCCTCCTACTACTACTCCTCCTCCTTATCGTGCTCCTATTCCTGTTTCCCTCCTCATCCCTCTCATTTTCCATCTCCCCTCTTCCTCCTCTCCCTCTTCCTTCCTCTCCTCCTCCTCTTTCAACCCATTGGAAAGTGAGTCTGCATCGGTGTAGGAAAGAGAGAGAGAGAGAGAGAGAGAGAGAGAGAGAGAGAGAGAGAGAGAGAGAGAGAGAGAGAGAGAGAGAGAGAGAGAGAGAGAGAGAGAGAGAGAGAGAGAGAGAGAGAGAGAGAGAGAGAGAGAGAGAGAGAGAGAGAGAGAGAGAGAGAGAGAGAGAGAGAGGGAGAGAGAGAAAGAGAGAGAGAGAGAGAGAGAGTAGCCGTTGCTCTCTCGCTTCCTATCTTCTCTTTAGCCAACAGACAGAGGAACTCAAGCACGTTTCTGTGATGTAGTCCTTGTTGAAAGTGAGGATTTGTGTTTACCATATTTCTTTTTTTCTTTCTTCCTCTTTTCTTTTCTTGTGCGTAGGCAGTCCTCACTTCCTGCTCATACAAGAAAGGAAAAAAGGAGAACAATATACATACATATATATATATATATATATATATATATATATATATATATATATATATATATATATATATGTATATATATATATATATTTCTCTACCGGAGATTTGTTTCCCTTCGTCTCACACGTTTCCTTCCAGGGTCAGAGCACGTATCCAGTTATCTATTCAATTATCTAGTTACTTACCTACTTCCCTATTTACTTATCTATTTATTTATCTATTTTATAATCTATTTATCTATTTATACACCTGCTATTTGTTTGCTTGATATTGTGAAGTTCTCTCTTGAAAAACTGAGGATTTACTTGTCTTCTTGTGATCTATTATTTAATTCATTTGTCAATTTATTTGTTTTTTATTTATCATTTATTCATTTATATATTTATTTATGTACTATTATTGTTTCTTTTTATGGGGGAACATTATTGCAGTTTTTATTTGTATATGCAAATTCTATTAAAGAGAAAGAAGACGAAGCATATCAATTATATCTAAATAGAAATATGAATTTTGGTTTAAGTTACCAGTAGTAGATTTGAATAACATACACTCGAGTAACATTAAATATGGCAGCACATAAGGCTAGCAAGCTAATTGGTTTTGCTACTTCATTTGAGTAGAAACGACTTCGGTTACGATCTTTTATTTTTCAAAATTTCCAAATGTCAAATTATTTTTGAGTCATTTTTATAGTGAGAAGCTGAATGACAAACTAAGAAAAGTTAAACCTACACGAATGTTAGAGTGTTAAACAAAGTAGCAAAAGGAAATAACATGCTAGCGAGAACTGCTTCTTAAAAGTAAGATTAGATATTTTCCTTGCGCCGAATTAGACATTTAAAATCCGTGCATAAGAACGTAATAAATAGTCTTGAGCGAGCATTAATGAATATAAATATAAACAAAAGAATGCCATACAAAGTAGCATATACATTACTTATTTCATATCAAGCTATTCATACTTTGAATTGTAAAAATTAACTGTTATTACATTATTTAGCCGTTTATTGTTTTCCAAAATCAATTATATATATATATATATATATATATATATATATATATATATATATATATATATATATATATTATGCAACAGCAAATTGAGCTCTGATGAGTTTCCGATGAAGAGTTTCAAGTCTTCTGAAGATCTCTCTAGCATGGAGAGGTAAAGAAAAAACCAAGTTGCCGATAGAAGCCATCTAAAGGGTAGAACAGGATACAAGATGATTCGCTTATCACAGTTAGCACTTTCAATTGTAATAATAACAAAGAAATGGATGATTATAAATACAGAAAGTAAACACTAGAAAGATCACAAAAAGGTTGACCGTTAATCTGGTCTAAAACTGGGAAAGGACACGTTTAATATCGGGGAAGGGTACGTGGGAAGGGGAACTGTGACCACTAGAAAAGGACACTTTAGATGACCGTTACTGTGGCCTGGGTGTCCGTCGCGGCCGGAGTGACTGCTCATGAGAGGGCTGATTTGTCACGTAGCTGGGTTGTCTGGTTTGGTGGATTCTGAATGGTTTGAGGCTGGGAAGGATGGTGGGGGCTTCCTGTTGGGTGTTCAATGTAGGCTGGCTGTATTTAATGTGGAGGGCCTCAAGGAGGGCAAGGCGGCGCTTGTCACTTTCTCGGTCTAAAATTGTGGTATTGTCCACTAAGATGGATCTGGTGATTGGAATGTCATGGGTCTCCTGAAGGTGCCGCTTAGGGCCTCCATTGTTAAGGTGGTATGTCAACCGTCTGGAAAGGCGAGTGATAGTGAATCCGATGTAGGAATCTTGGGGCGTACAGTCCCCAAAAGGACACTTGAATTGGTACACCAGACTCACACACTCGATGTCGGATGGGCATGGGGAGCTGTTATTTTTCATGATAAGGTGTTTAGTCCTCTTGTTCTTATAATAAATGGCAAGTTTCATGCGGTCCATCTCATTGGTGGGGGTCACATTGTCCTTGATGATACGAAGAAGTGCTTTCTCATCCTCCTTGTAAGCGCTCGACATGTAGGCCCTATAGAACAAGGTAAGGGTTTTGCCTTCTTCTACAGGAGTCTGTTGCCCTTCGTACCGCTTCGTACAATTTGGAAAGAATATACAAAGAAGAAACAACAGTGGAAGAGAAATGGAATATTTTGACAAAAAAATATAAAAAAGGAGTGGAAAAGTATGTCCCAAGACAAAAACAAGAAAAAGAATATGTAAAGTGCTGGTACAACAAAAGTTGTAGGGAATTAAAAGACAAAAGAGATAAGGCTTGGAACAAATTGAAGAAAGACAAAAGATCTGAAAAATGGAAAATATATACTTGCTATAGAAATGAATATGTACAAGTGTGCAGAGAGGAAAAGAGAAAATATGAAAAAGATGTCATAGAAAAATGTAAAGATCAACCAAAACTATTTTACAGATTTGTAAACAACAAACTGAAAAAACAAGAATTAGAGAAATTAAGACAAGGAGGAGTTGAATACACAGAGGAAATAGAAATGGCAGAAATTACGAACAAGCACTTTAAATCAGTGTTTACGAGGGAGAACATAGAACCTGGAGAGATCGAATGGGAAGAGAAAGTCCTCCCTATGAAAGAAATAGAAGTAACAAAGAATGAAATAATGAAACACTTGAATAATCTTGATGTCAGAAAATCGCATGGACCAGATGAAATAGTAAACTGGATTTTGAAAGAATGCAGAAATGAACTGGCAGACAAAATACATAACACAATGAACAGTTCCTTGAAAGAAGGAAAAGTTCCAAAGTATTGGAAAAAGCAAATATAGTACCTATATATAAAGGGGGGAAATAAAGAAGACCCTACCAACTATAGACCAGTCTCTCTAACATGTACAATAGCAAAAATTTGTGAAAGAATGATCAAAAGTAGATGGGTAAAGTATTAAAAAAAAAGAAAAGTGCTAAATCCAAGGCATTTTAGATTCAGACAAGGACGATCATGCGTCACCAATTTAATATGTTTCTATTTAAGGCTAATAGATATAATACAAGAAAGAGATGGATGGGCTGATTGTGCATTTCTAGACCTAAAAAAAGCTTTTGACAAAATACTACATAAGAAGTTGCTTAAGAAAATAGAAACTGAAGGAGGAATACAGGGCAAACTGCTTAAATGGATAGAAGACTTTTTGCAAGAAAGAAAAATGAGAGTAGTGATAAGAGACAAACACTCTAATTGGGATGAAGTAATAAATAATAAGTAGTGTTCCATGAGGAACAGTTCTGGCCCTAATAACGTTTACTATATATATTAATGATATGGATGAAGAAATTGAAAGTTATATGAGCTTCTTTGCAGATGATGCAAAACTGTTAAAAAAAGGATGATAGAAATACAAGAGGACACGGAAAGAAAATCAAGAACGACAGCTATAGAAGAGATCTGAAAAAGAAGAAGCTTTCCTCGCAGAGTAATATACATTTGGAACAAGCTAGATGAGAAAGTGGTGTGTGCAAAAACAATACATGAATTTGAAAATAGTTTATATTAAATGAGATATGAAGACGGGACACCACGAGCATAGTTCCCCTTCCCGTAAAATACAACTAGGTAAATACACACACACACACACACACACACACACACACACACACACACACACACACACACACACACACACACACACACACACACACACACACACACACACACACACACACACACACACACACACACACATCAAGTTCTAACAGCTCTATGGTACCGTATTCGATATTCTCACGGACTGAAAACTGGCTATTGGCACTGGGTAATAAGTCTGTGTCTCGCTGATGCCGCTACTGTTTCCATTATGCAAGGAGATCGGAACCAGTCACCATATGAGGAGACGAAGAAGGAGAAGGGGAAAAGGAGAAAGAGAGACAAGAAGGAAGAGGAAGAATAGGAAGAAAATTAGGAGGAAAAGATGGTGTCCTAAAAGTATCTATCTATCTACCTATCTATCTATCTATCTATCTATATATATACATATATATATATATTTATATGAATATACATATATATATATATAAATACATATATATGTATATATACATATATATATATAAATAAATATATATGTATATATACATATATATATATATATAATGTGTGTGTGTGCGTAAGTGTGTGTGTATGTGTGTGCCTGTATATATATATATATATATATATATATATATATATATATGTATATATATGTATATATATATATACATATATATATGTATATATATGTATATATATATATATATACATATATATATGTATATATATTTATATATATATATATATATATATATATATATATATATATATGTATATATATATTGACAGTTTGGTCGAATTATGCAGTTTCAACAACAATGTTGCTACTACAGGCCAACCTTATCAGATTTGATTTTTTTCTCAGATATTTTTTTGGGGGGATAGGGGGAGGGGGGAAAGAGGTGGGGGGGTTGGCATGGGTGGTATACATTCCAGGAAAAAGGATGATGAAATCGCTTTCTTCTCATGTACGGATATAATTGTCATTTGTGGTTGTCACACGCACATCGTGATTGTCCTAAACAAAAGTGGCAGAGGCTCTCGGATAAGTGTCGAAGAACGTAGTAGGCATAGATCCTGGCCATCGTGGACAAATGAATAGATAGAAATATAATTAGATAAATAAACAAATAAACACATAAATAAACAAGTAGATAAGCAATTAATATATGAATAAATTAACAAATAAACAAATAAATAAATAAGAATAAACAAATGAATAAACAAATGAAAAAATAAATATATAAATAGATGAATAAATCAATTAACAAATAAATAAATAGGTAAATAATAAACGAATTAAATTAATAAGTAAATAACTAAATGAAGTAGATGTATTGATTTGTCCACGTAGATATTATATTTAATGGTCGCTAATTACATGTACATTTTTTTTTTACCAGAACAAACATTTAAGAGAACCGGGATGGTTTGGACATACGGAAAAAATGAGTGAACGGAGATTAATAAAAGAGGTGTGAGTGAAATTGAGTGGACAACTGAGGATAAGGTGGATGGATGGGGTGAAAGGAGGAAGAGGGGAATGTCTGTCGAGCAAAAAAAAAAAAAAAAAAAAATGGAGAGGCAGGAGATAGGGGTGAGTAGAGAACTCCTGTGTATAGATGATACTGTGATGCAAGGGAGGGAGTGGGTGGGAGATTGAGGGTTAGAGAGTGGTTATGTAGGAATGATATTTTGCCGCAGCAGGAAGGAATTTCTCCCCGTCCTCTCTTTTTTATGCATG
>NC_134781.1:50585232-50587732 GCF_046742065.1 Oratosquilla oratoria | reverse complement strand
TGTGTATATATATATATATATGCATGCATATATGTGTATATGTATATATATATATACATATATATATATATATATATATATATACACATTTGTTTGATCTTATTTGTTGATATGTTTATCTATCTATTGTTTTATTAATTTGTTTGTTCATTTATTAACATACCTATTTATGAATTTACTAATATTTTTTTTATTTTGATTGATTAATTAATTTTTCATTTATTTATTTATTTATATATTCATTGATATATTCATTTACTTATTCATATATTTCTATTCTATTTATTTATTTATTTATTCATTGATTCATTCATCTTTTGTTTATGTGTCCCCTTTATTCATCTATTCAATTCATTTATATTTTCATTAATTTGGTAATCTATTTGATTCGTTCATCTATTTATGTACTTATCTATATATTTATTTACTTATTCATCCCCAGCCTGGGGTATTGGATGTTCCCGTCTGGGGTATTGGATGCATGTTATCGTGGCAAAGTAGCATGCAGTTGATAGTTTAGGGTCTATATGAAGCGCCCCTACGGACCAGAGACACACATCATTTTGTCTATGATGCAGGAAAACTCTGTTCATGGAGAAATGATGACACTTTTATACTACGACTGTCCCTCCGTTATGCTGTCCCCCAACCCCTTGTTACTCTCCTGTACCATTTCTCTGAGTTTCCATTTCCTGTTTTCGCCTACTCTTTGGTAGGGAAAGAGAATGCTATTACCAAGTCTTTTCACTTGAGTCCTAAAAGGAGACAACAAAAAAAAAAAAAAAACAAAAAAAAAAAAACGGGACGGGGATGGGACAAGGAGTCCTACTACCTGTAGCCCCGAAAGGGGACATTCCTAAAAAGAAAAGAAAAGGCATAAGAGGGTCTGGAGTTTCCCAACCAGTACCCTAAGGTTTGGGTCTTTTAATGTGCGCGGATGTGGTACAGATGGGAGTAAAAGGGAAGAGATAGGCAGTATGTTTGTGAGAAGAAAGATGGATGTGCTGGCTTTGAGTGAAACTAAAATTAAAGGAAAGGGCAACTGTGAGTTTGGGAGTGTAGATGGGAGGTACTCAGGAGTGAGGAGGGGACGAGGAAGAGAAGGGGTGGCTATACATGTAAGTGAAGAGATAAGTAAGCGGGTAGTGGAGTGGAAGGAAGTTTCATCAAGGTTGATGTGGATGAAGGTGAAGCTGGGAAGGGAGATGTGGGTTTTTGTAAGTGCGTATGGACCTGGTAGTGAGAAGAGCGTAGAAGAAAGGGAAGCTTTTTGGGTAGATATAAATGAGTGCATAGAGGGATTATAGAGAAATGTCAATGTATTTGTATTGGGAGACCTTAATGCTAGGGTAGGAAATGAGCCAATAGACGAATTGATTAGGAAGTATGGAGTTCCAGGTAAAAATCGTAGTGGAGAAATTATGGTGGAGATGTGTCTTGAAAGAGAGTTCATGATAGCAAATACAGTGTTTAAGAAGAAAGTCAAGCATAAGTACACATGGGAGAGGGTGGTGGATGGAAGGGTGGCAGATAGAGCGTTAATGGACTATATAGTGGTGACCAGGAATATGGTAGGAAGAGCTAAGGATGTACATGTTCTAAGGGGAGAGAATGGGGGAATATCAGATCATTTTCTGGTGGAAGGTAAAATGAGAGTGGAGAATAGGTGGAGAAAGAGGAAAAGGGCAGAAGGTAGGGAGGTACTTAGAGTGAACTGCTTAAACGAGGAAAAAAAGGAGAGTAATTTTTAGAAGAAACTGAAAGAGGAGTGGGAGGGAATAAAGGATAGAGTAGAACTAGGAGTGGACGAGGAATGGGGATGGTTCAAGGAGGGAGTCATAAGGTGTGCAAAGATGATGTGTGGAACAAGGAGGGTGGGAGAAAAATGAAGGAAGGGTAGTGAGTGGTGGGATGAGGAAACAAAGAAATGTGTAGAAGAGAATTTGCAAGCATTCATAGATTGGCTGCAAATTAGGACGAGGGAATCGTATGAGAGGTACAAAGTAAAGAGAAGAGATGCTAAGCATAAGATAAAGTAAGCAAAGAGGAGAGCAGATGTGAAATGGGGTAAGAATATGACAGAAAAAATTAAAAGCAATAAAAATATGTTTTGGAAGGAAATTAAAAGAGAAAAAGGAGGCGAATCAAGTAGAGAAGAAAAGGTAAAAGGTGCAGATGGAGAGATGATAATGGAAGAGAAGGCAGTGATAGGAAGGTAGGCAGAGTATTTTAGGGAGTTGCTAAATGTGAAGGAGGATAGGGAGGGAAAGGTAGTTGCAGTGGGAAGCGCTAAGAAAATGAGAGTGATGAGTGAGGAAAATGGAGGAGAAATAGGGAAGGATAAAGTGAAAGCAGCTGTTAAGATAATGAGAGCAGGTAAGGCACCTGGTCTGGATTGATGCCATGCAGAATGTCTGAAGAAAGGAGGTACATTGGTGGTGGACTGGCTGGTGAAGTTGTTTAATGTTTGTTTAAGATAGGGTAGAGTGCCGGAGGACTG
>NC_134781.1:50560232-50562732 GCF_046742065.1 Oratosquilla oratoria | reverse complement strand
TGTATCTTTGGTTCTGCATTTTTATCTGTATCTATGAATCTTTTCGATGTATGCGAAGTCCCGCTCAAAACTTCCGTAACATGTCATTCAAAGCTTCATAGAAACATATTCGAAACTTCAACAATGAACCTCATCCGAAGCGGCTGTGATGTATCGTTCGATGTTCCAACGAAGCCTTGTTTGAAACCTCAGAATTGTCCTTGCAAGAAAACAATTTGAGTGCATAGACGACTGTGGACGTCTTTCAATTGAAGCCATACGTGACAGCGTTCACAGAAACTATCACTTTCATGGACAGCTATCTTGCTGGGGTAAGGACGTGTACACACAGGCATACACGTATCTGTGCATATACACACGCATGTACACACACGTACATGAACATGTACACACACACACACACACACACACACACACACACACACACACACACACACACACACACAGAGAGAGAGAGAGAGAGAGAGAGAGAGAGAGAAGAGAGAGAAGAGGGGGAGAGGAGGGGGAGAGGAGAGTAAAGGAGTGAGAAAGAAATATGTAGAAAAATAAGAATGAATACGATTAAAACGAAGAGACAGAAAGCGAGGGGTGGAAAAAGAAATGTAAAAGAGATAAAAGAGGAGACAAATAAGGAGAAATGAAATATTGTCATTTTCTCCCCCAATAGAAGAAGTAGGTGAGGACCCTACGCCAGGAGGCGATGAGTAGCTGCGGCCGAAGCCGTCACATTTGCCCTACTATGCGCTTTGAAGACTGTTGGGACAGGTAACTAATGATCACTGCTGGGAATCGAAGAGGAGTGCGGGACTTGAACCCACAAGTAAGCAAATGCTCCAGACCATTTCATTCACCTCAGATCTCGTTGCTAAAACGAATAATGATGAAAAAATAAAGAAAATAAAAAAAGGAAAATATCACTATGATACGAAATCATATAACTTGTAAAAGGGAATATGTCTGGGAATTTGAAATATTAAGATGTAAATTTTGTTTCAGAGTTGTCTGGAAGAGTAAAAATGAATAATTAATTCTGTTCCAGAAGCTGAATAAATCATGTTAGTCGACTCGACACTGGGATTTATTAAGCTTAATTTATGAGGTATTGTATGAAGGCATACAGAGGACTGTTTTATTATACATATGTACACACAGAGTGCATGTATATATGCATGTGTATATATATATATACATATACATATATATATATATATATATAATATTGAATTAACTACACAATGTGATCAAGACCCTGTAGGTGGAAACGTTAAAGCATTGAATTTCTCCTATTATTCCTCGTCTACTTCCTCCACCTTCAGTTACACACACACACACACACACACACACACACACACACACACACACACACACACACACACACACACACACACACACACACACACACACACACACACACACACACACACACACACACACACACACACACACACGCACACACACACACACGCACACACATACACATGTATATGTATATGTATACGTATATGTATATGTATATGTACATGTATATGCATATGCACATATTTATTTATACATATATATATATATATATATATATATATATATATATGTATGTATACATACATATATATATATATATATATATATATATATATATATATATATATATATATATGCTAATAAGAACACGGGTATATGTGTTCACTTAGGCAAAGTAGACCACTTGGAAAGAAAATAACGAAGAAGAGCGCTTTCGTATATTACATCCAGTGTAAAAAGTACTTCTTACACTGGATGTACCATACGAAAGCGCTTTGCTTCGTTAGTTTTTCCAAGTGGTCTACTTTGCACATATATATACATATATATATATATATATATATATATATATATATATATATATATATGCTAATAAGAACACGGGTACGTGTGTTCACTTATGCAAAGTAGACCACTTGGAAAAAGAAACTAACGAAGCAGAGCGCTTTCGTATATTACATCTTCAGTGCAACAAGTACATAGTGATAGGAATACATAGACAATATATACATGATACAAAGGAACAAGGACAGTTTGAATAAGCGTAGCGACCAATTACCCCCTGGAGAGCGGAAGGTCATTGTCAATTATCTTACGATGGTCGGGCGACTTCAGGTCACAGTCGCCAAGGGTCACTGTGTTGTACTACTTATATAGGGCGACATTAAGTCAATTCGTTGGATTACATTTTACCTGATATTATCTTACTAATTTCTTGACAAATGAAATTATCAAGTTTGTACCAACCTACATAAAGGCTTGTACAAACTTGATAATTTAATTTGTAAATAAATTAGTAAGATAATATCAGGTAAAATGTAATCCAACGAATTGACTTAATATCGCCATATAAGTAGTAGAAACAGTGACCCTTGGCGACTGTGACCTGATGTCGCCCGACCATCTTAAGATAGTTGACAATGACCTTCCGATTCCTTGGCGACTGTGACTGATGTCGCCCGGACCAATCGTAAGATAATTG
>NC_134781.1:50547366-50552366 GCF_046742065.1 Oratosquilla oratoria | reverse complement strand
CTCCTATCCTTTCTCTCCCCTCTTCCTTTCTCTCCATCTCTCTCCCTTCTTCCCTTCCTCCTCTCCCTCCCTTTCTTCCTCTCCATCTCTTCCCCCTTCTCCCTCACTTTAATCCTATCCCCCTAACATTTCATATCTCCCTCCTCTCCCTCATCTCTCTCCTCTCCCTCCTCCACTGACTTTCCTCCTCTCACTCACATACCTCTCTCCCTCTCTCTCCGCCTTTTTCTCCATTTCTCCTTCTTCCCTTACTCCCTTCCGCCCTCTCTATAACTCCCTCTCCTCTCTCTCACTTCCTCCTTCCCTTCACTCCCTCTCCTTCTCCCTCCCTCTCCCTTACTCCCTCCTTCTCTCCCTACCTTTCTTCCTCCCTTTTACTCTCCCTCGTCCATTTTACCTTACCGATAATTTCCATGGTACAACTCTCGTTAGCGGAAACTGAAGAATGTAAAAGAAAAGAAGGAAAAAATTAATCACGAGAAGTAAAGGCAAAGACTTTTTTTTTTACTCTGCAGCGGAGGAGTCCTTTAAGTGTGATTTCCGCATCATAAGATCAATATATTGCCAAGTCGAGTGCAGGATGAGTTTGTGCATGTATATGTACATAAGAATGTGTGTAATTGTACATACACATGTATATATATATATATATATATGTATATATATCTATGTGTGTGTGTATGTGTGTGTGTGTGTGTGTGTGTGTGTGTGTGTGTGTGTGTGTGTGTGTGTGTGTGTGTGTGTGTGTGTGTGTGTATGTGTGTGTGTGTGTGTGTGTGTGTATATATATATATATATATATATATATGTGTGTGTGTGTGTGTGTGTGTGTGTGTGTGTGTGTGTGTGTGTGTGTGTGTGTGTGTGTGTGTGTGTGGTCAACTTGAATGTTTAAACGAAGAAATGTGTACTATTTTCAACAATTATTTTAGCTCGGTATTCGAAAACGAAACGCCTCAAAGTGAACTCCAAACTAAAACCTGTGAAAAGTCTAGGGTGAACTTACTACGGTAAATATAACAAAAGAAAAAATCAAAAGATGTATACAGAAACTCAAAATTAATAAAACACCAGGGCCTGACGGTTGGCATCAAAGAATCTTAAAGGAAATAAAAAATGAGATTGTTGTTCCATTAGGAATAATTTTTAAGAAATTCATCATATCTGGAGATGTCGCAAGAGAATGGAAGTTAGCTAATGTTACTCCCATATTCAAAAAAGGTGACAAAAAGAACCCAAATAACTACAGGCCTATAAGTTTGACTTCAATCGTATGAAAAATGATGGAAACTATTATCAAAGATGCTATTGAACATCATTTAGAAAATAACTGTTTGATAAATAATAGCCAGCATAGCTTCAAACAGAAACATTCTTGCGTGACTAACTTACTCAAATTCTACAACACAGTCATCTCAAATTATGACAAAACAGACAATATAGATTTAATATCTAGATTTTTCAAAAGCTTTAGATGCCGTCCCCCACGAAAGAATACTTACTAAATTAGCTTCACACGGAGTAAGGGGTAGCCTATCAAGCTGGACTAGTAATTGGTTGAATGATCAAAAACAGAGAGTTGTTCTAAATGGAAAAAACTTCTAGATGAAAAAACGTTACGAGTGGAGCTCCTCAGGGTTCTGTTCTTGGGCCACTTCTATTTATGGTATATATATAAATGATTCAGACCACGGACTAAAATCTATTTTCTCCAAATTTGCTGATGATACAAAACTGTACGGAATGGCAAATGATCACTTAAATCAATTAGACAGCTGCCATTCAAGCTGTAGGAACAGTACTAGAACTACACGTGAGAGTCCAGGATTGCTTCTTCCATCTGACCCAGAGTACTTGGAAGAAAGTGCAGTAACTTGGTCTGGAAAACTTGCACAAGGACAATGATGAGGTGAAAGTGTTCTGTGGGATGATTGATGCGCTTGCCATGCTCCCTGTGGATAAAGTGAATGATGGGATGGCATACCTCAGAGAAAGTGTGCCAGCCGAGCTCGAGGATCTACTGGACTATTTCGATGCAACTTACGTCACTGGAACTTGCAACCACGTTCAGCAACCAGCAGTCAACCCTGATGGAACACCGCCACCACCCAGGCTTCGCAAGTTTCCCCAACCCCTCTATTCACCAAAACTGTGGAATGTGAACGAAGTCACCCTCGCCGGGGAGGACTGTACCAACAACTTATGCGAGAACTTGAACAATGCATTCCTGCAACTGGTTGGACACTGTCATCCTGAAAAGCTGTGGACTGCTTGAGGAAAGACCAAGCAGTGGTGTCTACGATGATTCTGCAGGATAATCAAGGACAGCCGCACAGAGATTTTGCAGCTGATTGCATGGATCTGCCAACATTTCTGCAAGCGGTAGGCCATGGTATTCGCCTCTAAGTGTATGAAATGAATGGACTACTGATATGTAAAAACTTTCAACACATCACTTTATAAACTCTTAAAAGTTTAAATACTAGATATTTGTAATAACATTATAAATGTAAGAAATATATATGGAATAAAAATGTATGTGGAATAAATTAATTACAAATATTTGCCATGGATTCCGTGACTTTTCTTTAATCAAGAACAAGATTTGAGTTGGCTTCTGTGAGATTGTGAGATTTTGTGAGATGGCTTCCGTCTTAACCCTTTAATCAATAATAGGTGTGAGTATTTGTCCACTTTTGAATCAAGGCTGTGGGCATTTGTCCTGTGAGCATTTGTCCTGTGAGCATTTGTCCTACACCCATAGTCCCTGGCGGACATGCGACCTAAATGTTGAAACGTCGGCGGCGGGTCGGTCGTGGCGAATCGTCACCATCCCCAACTAATGAAATTCGTTAATTAAATTAATCAGTGAATATTTCTCTTCAATATTTTAGTAATTGACTCTTTTAATGAAGTTAACCCATCTTACTAGGCAGCAGCGATCGCAGAATTATGATTTTTAGCGGTTATTCCTTGTTCTTTATTTTTTATTTTCTTTAAACTAGCTGTTGTGGTAACCAAGGAAATTTTAGAATACACACAAAAGTTTCTAGTTGGACATGACAACCCGGTTTTGGAAAAAAGCAATTTATCTAACTTAAAAAAAAAAATGAATAAATAAATAAAGCACAAGCCAGAAAATACAGAATTCTTCTCTTCTGCTGACTAAATTATCAGCAATTTGAACCCACCAACTCCTCACTATATCACATCCTCTTCAGTAATTAATACGTATCAGTCTCTCTTGCTGACTAAATTATCAGCGACACAGGAAACGAGGACAGACCTTTAGTTTAAAATAACCCAGAAAGATGGCAACAAACAGACGACAGGCAGTAGGAGTGTGGAAAAAAAGTATGGACAATGTAGGAGATGGGTTTCATTTCCAGTTTCGTTATGCAATAGAAGATGATGCGTTCCGATCAAACATGTCAAGTACAAAGAATAGTTTTGTACAAATTAATGATGAGGAGCCCATGCTAACTAATTCACAACAATATTTTAAATTTGTAAAATGACCACCGATTCATTGTATTTATTGGCTTGGAACTGTTATAGGGATAAGGATAGGGATATCCATCAAATGCGGTACGATCGAACATGTCCAGTACAATTTTTTTTTTTTTTTTTTACACATTATTGATAAGTAGCCCATGGTAACGAAATCACAAACTAATATCATGATATAAAAATAAAATAAAATAATAGTTTAAGATTGTAAGATGTCCACTTCTACAGAGAATTTGTTGGTTTTGAACTGATATAGGGATCGGAATAGGGACATCTATCGAATGCGCAGAGTAATCGACCGATGGTTGTGCGATCTACAGATTGCTGCGCAAACAATGAATCCATAGATGGCGCAGCGCGATCGATTGATAGCGCAAATGGGGCAATAACGCGGAAAATACACACACACACACACACACACACACACACACACACACACACACACACACACACACACACACACACACACACACACACACACACACACACACACACACACACACACACACACACACACACACACACACACACACACACACACACACACACACACACACACACACACACATATATATATATGTATGTATATGTATATGTATATATATATATATATATATATATGTATATATAAATATATATATATATATATATATAGATGTATATATATATATATATATATATGTATATATATATATATATATATATATATATATATATGTCAATATATATATTGTGTATATAAATATACACATATACATATATATGTGTATCTATATATATATATATATATATGTATATATATATTATATGTATATATACTGTACATATATATATATATATTACACACATATGTATATGTATATGTATATGTATACATACATGTATATATATGTGTGTATATATATATATGTGTGTGTGTATGTATGTACATATACATATATGTATATACATATATGTGATCATATATATACAGGTTGAAGTTCCCAAAGTCGTTTGAAGCTGATTTTAATATTGCGGGATTTAAATACTTTCATCAGGATAGAAACCACAGGAATGGTAGGGATGTTCTGTTGTATGTTAAAAGCAATGTCCATGCCTGTGTTTTAGAGAAAGTAAGGCAGGATACATATGATAGTTTGTGGGCAGAATTAACCTAATCAAATGGACAAAAAATGAATGTAGGTGTAATATATAGGCCAAAACCATTATCATTAGCAGACGACAAACTGTTGTTTCAAGAACTGTCTAGTTTCTAAAACCGGGACTTATTGATAATGGGTGATTTCAATTTTACTGACAATGATTGGATGACCATTCAACATAGCCATATAGGTAGTCGCTTGATAGATTTCCTTGGGAACAATTACTTAGTTCAGCATGTAAAAAAGCCCACAAGACATGGAAACTTACTCGATCTATTGATTACTAGCCACAAAAGATGATAACCGATGTAGAAGTTGGTGAAACTATTGGAAACAGCGATCGCAACT
>NC_134781.1:50517366-50542366 GCF_046742065.1 Oratosquilla oratoria | reverse complement strand
CGAGTTTGGCACGGACAAATAATCCCTGCCGAGGTATTAAGAAACGGACAATTGAGCACAGGAATGACATCAAGGCACACCGAGTATCAAACTCGCTAGTGGTTCATGTAGATACTCACGGCCACTTACCAGACTGGAACAAAGTAGAGGTGCTGCAGAAAGGACTTCCTAAGAAAAGAAGGAAAATAACTGAAGCAGCTTACATCGCTTCCCATCCGAACAACAACCACCGCGATGGGTTTATTAAATTAACAAAGACGGCGAGCCGCTTGGTACTTCGCGAGGCAGAGCGTAGGAGGACGAGAGGTCAGGTCGATCATGGTGGAACGCGGATAGATTCGGCGGGTATTTAGGGGGTGAATGATTTGAATGTGCATGTACTCTGAAGAAGTCCTGGTAAGGACGAAACGTCAGAATAAATCCCTAAACGGTTCCCTGTGTTTATCTCACCACCCATCCACTCATCTGTCTTACATATTTCATATATATATATATATGTATATGCATATATGTCAAATTTGCATTACTTATGTCCACATGTTGATCCTGGATTCTAGCAAATAAAATGATCAATCATAGATATTTCCTAAATGAAATATGTAAAAAATGGTTAAACATCATATAATGAGGTAATGATAAACTTAATAATATGAAGATATATCTATAAGAAAGGTTCTCGTAGTGATCCCCTAAGCTATCGGCCTATCAGTCTAAATCCTATTCCTTGTAAAACAATGGAACGTATTATCTGTAAATCTCTCTTTAGATTCATTGAAGACCATTTATTATTTGATGAATCTCAATTTGGTTTTAGGCCAAACCTTTCCGTCACTGATCAACTTGTACTCACGTACGACTACATTACTTACTGATATGATCAAAGTCATTGGTTGATTTAATCCTCTTTGACTTTGTAAAGGCCTTTGATCGTGAACATTATCAGACTCTTATTAATAAGCTAGTAGCCATTGGCATTTCGGGTAACCTAATGCAATGGATCACTAGTTTTCTAAGTGGAGTTCCTCAAGGCTCGGTTTTGGGGCCACTGTTATTACTAATCTATATTAATCATACCTGCTCTCAGATTCAGTGCAACTACAAAATATTTGCTGACGATCTTAAGTTATATTATCATTCATCGTCAACATCTGACTGTACTCAACCTCTTCCAGGCATGCAGGATAATATAGACTTGTTGGCAGCTACTGCTGCTTCTTGGGAGTTGAGGTTTTCCGCCGGTAAATGTGTCCACCTCCGCTTTGCTAGACAGCACTGTGCCCAGACTGACGATCTCATCACTCCTGTCTACTCTCTTAATGGCAGTCCTATCACACAGAGCTTCTCACATAAGGATTTAGGAATTATAGTTGATAGGAAATTGAAGTTTCAACAACATATAAGAAGTACAGCTGCCAAAGCTGGGGGTATTGCCACTAATCTCTTGAAATCTAATGTCACCCGCTCGGCCAAATTCATGTCTTCTCTTTTCATCTCTAATGTTCGACCTATCTTAGACTTTGGTTCTCCCATATGTAATCTAGGGTATTTAGGCCAAAGTAATCTGCTGGAGTCCGTACAACGCAGGTGGACAAAACAGATTACAGGATTAATTTATCTTCCCTATACTGATAGGCTGTCTTCTCTGGGTTTGTTCTCTGTGAAAGGCAGATTGTTGCGACAAGATCTCATATGCTGCTACCGCATCTTTCATGATCTTTCCATCATCTCTCCTAATTACATCTTCACCTTGTCTCCTGATGTTGGCACTAGAGGCCATAGGTTTAAGATACAAATGCAACATTCTCATTTGGAGGTTCGTAGGCGATTCTTTTCTTGTCGAATTATCCAGAAGTGGAATTCATTGCCCCTAAATATTGTTGATGCCCCTAGCCTCCCTGTGTTCAAGTCCAGATTGAAGTCCTTTTTAGGTGAAGAATTTTTCTCATTCTAATCTTTTATTGAAGTGATGTCATCAAAATTGTGTCATTTTTACCACCCACTGATGCGGGTAGCACTGCGGGTGTCATGAGATCATACCCTGTACACGTCACGTGGATGCGGATATAATCTAGATGACAAGAGTATCACTGAACTATTTCAGCTAGGGGGAGCGGCCTCGTGATAGCCGCTTGTTCTCTTAGTCTCCCACTTATTGTGCTTTTCTTTTATTCTGTTAAATTTATAGTACAATGACCACTGAAAGATACACTCAACCAGTCATTTATAAATATTTAATAGTAGAACTGTCCGTGTAGCCTGACTGGAGCTTCTGTGTTGGACTCTTGGTCCTGTCCCTCTCTGATCCAGACTGGCTGGACTTAGGGTGACATGGCCCCACCAGATGAGTTGACCAGGTGAGTTGACCATTAGATATGCACTACCATGCCTAGGTTTGTTTGGCCCGTGTGCACAATTAAGTTACAAACGACACGTTATCGGATGTGATGCCAGTAGGCTACTGACTATGAGTGACTAGTAGATGGTAGTCGTTCGCCAAATTAGCAAAAAAGCCATTAGATATAGAGTGCTTATTAAAGTAAAAAGACTGTATTTTGAATGTAGCTGGCAGTGTAATTTTCTTGAACTATTAAGTTTTCATCTGGCAAAATTTGTAATTCAGTTATTTGGTAGAAATCGTAAATATTTCAGGAAATGAATTTGTATGTTTTAATAAGTTACTGCTTTACTTTTCATCATGATACATGATATCATATGAAAGAAAACATTGTGGGCAAGGAGTTATTGCTAAATTTCCTGAGAACAAGATTAAAATTAATAGTGAATATAAAAATAATGAAAAAAAGTTATGAATAAATATAATATTATTAATTTCAATATTTTTCTATATTCTCTATCATGAAGATCAGCAGCCTATATTACTGTACAATATAGGTAATGAACTTAAAAACCTGAAGGTATATCTCTATGTACCAGCATACTGAATACACATGTTTGAAAGTTGTGCTTTTTTAAATCGTCATTACTTTTCCTATAAACTATATATTATTGCTTGTAGATTTCATGATTATGTACATTTTTTAGAAGGCAATAACAAAAATATTCTATTATATATTTACTATTTATTATTTGGAATTAAATGCTGCTATTCTATAAAAATAATAATAATAATAATAAACCAACTCTTTATAAAAAAAATCTTTACTGAATCTTTTAACATAAATTTTGGAATATTTTACTTTAAATATTTCCAAATGGCGACCTGATTGTCATCAATGTCTTTATCTTTCTTTTTCTTCACCCTGTTGTCATCAGCAGAGTGGTTTCTTCTACGCCACGTCTTGACCGAAGGTGTGGGCTCCCATGAGCTAAACGGGAGACCAATCAGATTAATTATCATAAGATTAGCTACATTCTCAACAGTAAGGCGACTCCTCTTATCTGAATATATGATATTCATTCTTGAAAACCCTCTTTCAGCCTCTGCAGAACTGACAGCAATAGCATTGATAATATTTTTAGCTTTCTGTACACTTTGAGGAACCTCAGCCTTCGCAGGGTCGCTAGAATTTTGTAAGACATTTTCCACGTAGTCCCGAAAATCATTGATACTGATTTCATGATGAAAAACTTTAATAAATGCACTCAGTTTTTCCTCCAAGGTACAACTAATTCCTCAATATTTCATGAATTGGGCTCGAGAAAATTAATCAGACCATGAATTTTGTCATCTTGTTCATTCTTCTTTGATATTAAACTATCACAGTTCATCACCCTCTTTTTCATATTTTCTATTACTGCTTCAAGATGCTTTTGACGAGGAAGGCTAACGACTTTGTTATTTTCAACAAAATGAATATCCTTAAAAGCATCTGAAGCAGCTCCGACATCGATTTCCTTTTCATAGGTTGCCTTGCTTTCTTTAAGCATTTCAAATGCCTTAATGGTCCTTTTTATTAGCTGTTCAGCTTTTGTCAATGTTAAACTTCTGGCTTGAAGAGCATTAGAAGGTAAGGAAATTTCTTGAAGTATATCTATCATTAATGCCAAATCTTCCAAGAAGTTCTTGTTGCAAAGACGTGCAGCCATCCCTGAATGTTTTGCTTCACTATAAAAATATCTGTACAATGCTGGATAAGCACGCCACACAGAAAGCGCAGATCTTAGACTACAAGCAGCCCACCTTGGTCCTAAAACTCTACCTATCTTCAGAATTTGTTGTCCAAGCTCTTCTGAAATTTTAAAGAGCTGCATTTGGTTTTTGTTTGATTGGTGAAAATTTGTGTAGATTTTATCCATGAATATTTTGAAATGTTTCACTTGTTTTATTTCATTGACAGAATAGTCCAAAGCAAGTTAAGCAATGCTAAAGGAGAATGTTAGGATAATCCTTTCTAAGTCTAATGCCTACCCCAGAATTGCGGCCAAGCATTACACTTGCCCCATCTGAAAAGAAAGCAATCAAATTATTTATCAAATATTCATTATCAAACCCACCATCATGCAAACTCTTTAACAGCGACGCGTATATTTGTTCTGCTCCTTGTCCTTCCAATTCGACCAAATCAAAGAAAATTGTTGGTGATAGATCACAATCTTCAATCTTCAAAAATATTATAAGAACTGGTTGAAGCTTCATCCACGATGACATGATGACAAAATTTCAAGTTTTGTTCGATGATTTTGGTAAATATTTCATTCTTTATACCCTTTGCAATGTGATAAACTATTTTCACAGCAGTTTTGCGAGAATGAAGTCCAACACCCATGTCAACTCCATTTCTTATTTGAAGCTTAATCTCATCTTCAACATCAGAAAATGGCCTGTATCTTTTTGCCAAACTGTAGACTGTATTGAAAACTCTGCATGTAGAGGCAATATATCTCTCATTCATTTTATCAATGCTTTTCGTAATCACATCATATGCACGATCTTCTTGTTGCTTTACACAGACACTATGTCCCTTTGATGAAAAATGCTCCTTCATTCTTTTTTCCTGAGAGATGCTTGTTTTTTTTTCTTTCCTGAGGCTTCGACACTGAAGCTTCCCCATTCAACTGAAACTCAAATTCCTTTTATGTTTAGAGAATCAAAATTAGCACAGTAATCACAACTAAGTTTCTTGCTACGAGTGGTCAATCAGCCATACCTTTTTTGAAAATTCCCGTATTCCATCGTATTCCAGCAGTCTGGCAGAGAGATGATGCGGCATCTGTCTGATCTGCCGGTGACACATTAGTTACAGTACGCCTATGAGAAGCAGACTTTGCATCAGTATGTGGCAAGTTGGTTTTGGCGCGTCCTTTCACGGGCCCTCCTTTTCGCGGGTTTTCCCAGCGTCTTTCAAGGGTTAACTCCGCCCCATATGAGGTCACGTGATTGTAAGCCTAGGAGGTGATTGGACAGTGCGCATAGGCAGGGAGCCCAGCCCGTAAGAGAGGTCACTGAGGTCGAAGCAGGTAACGAAGCCAGTCACGGCGTGTTTTGCCACTAGAGTAAGGCGTTGCTCCATCTAAGTGTAAGTACATCTTGCCATATCTCTCTCTCCCGTAGTCTGCCTCCGAAAACATATCCGCAGTTTACATAATAAAGTAGAGCCAACACACACCAGTGTTTTTGTCAGCCTCACACCCGCTCGTGCTATAGACTACCATAGTGGTGGCGGCGGTGGTTAGAGGTGACACGCCCTCTTACACGCACCCATTCCTTAACTCAGTGAACATATTTACAATTAACAATTTACACTATCAGGATTACTCAGTGAACGCCAGGAGTGGTATTTAGAAATTTACATGATGTTCAAACGCACAAATAACACTCACGTGGTTGGACCTGTGAGTCATCAGGCCAGAGTGCTGCAGGCGACGGCAGACATTCCATTCTTCCTCTCATCGGGGATTAACCATCACCCGATGAGTGGCCTCCCTGCATCCACTAATGTTCAATCGTGGCTTAGTCCCTTAGAGGAACGGTGGTCCCCAGAGGTATCCGATTCAGACAAGATTGCTGTCACCCAGCAGAAAACTGCTGGCGACGCCGCGGTAGCCGCTCGTCTGGCCAGGGGTAGGCATCCTAATGACTGGGAGGCTTTTAAGCTCTCGTTCCGCAACTTTTTTTTATTCGCCCACTTCGGCGGATTCGATTGCCAACCGGCTAGCTGAGGCCGCGATGAAACCCTCGGAGACGCTTACGTCCTTTGCACTGAGGTTGGCTGACATGGTCGCGTCCTATGCCGTTTACCGCCCGGAACGGGAGGACCATGCCGTTTTTACGGCTGTGACTAGGCTTAAGCGGGCAATGCCGGCGCAGTTCGCAAGCACCCTCACTCGCGAACAGGAGTCTTCCATCATAGGTGTCCTCCATGCGGCCATTGATTATGTACACCAACACAGTTTAAATATAAAAACCGTGTATGCGGGCGGCAAGGACTCGCCCATGGCTTTATACCCGGCCACGGGCGCCGCTTCGCAACCATACCCGGGCACGGGCACCGTTTCACAATCACCCATGCCATCGTATCCTATCTCTACATTACACAGGGTTCCAGACTTTTCCTCGCCTCGCAATTCGCGGGAGACAGAGGCGCATCCTCGCCATTCGCGGGAGATATCTACTCTCCTCACAGGGCCGGGGGGCACAGGAACACGTGGAGGCGCAACCGTGGCTGTGGTACTCAAAACAAAAGACGCCGTGGTACTCAAAACAGGTGACGCTTCGACGATTGGGGGCGTGCTTCAGCAAGAGAACGAGGAAGGTAGGAGACGCCTGCTCTCCTATTTCAGTCACACTCTTAATGAGCACGAGAGAAGGTATAGTACCGTTGAGAGAGAAGCGTTAACGGTGGTCTACGGTCTCACGATAAATCGCCCTCTAATCATGGGATATCCGGTTAGACTATTGAGCGATCACAGGCCTTTGGTCTGGCTCTTCACTGCTAAGGGGATCAACACTCGGATCCTCCGGTGGCAAATGGCGATCGCCGACTTCGATCTTGAAGTCAACTATATCCCAGGGAGATTGAAAATCGTCGCTGACGCGCTCTCTAGAATTCGGGGAGCAGACCACCCTACAGATGATTTCATAGTGTCGGCCATAACCACGGGTGGCCAAGGAAACTCAAATACTGAGGAGGACACCGTCAAATGGAACCAACTAGCGATCTGGAAGGAGTAGGATGAACACCTTAATTGGGGTCAAATAAAAGATTATCTTAAGGGGGCCACGACAGTAGAGCCAAGGGTCCCACGCTTAAGAGTATCGTTCAAGGAGTTTCGGCTCCTCCCGGACGGACTCCTGTATCACTCGCGCAGGAATGCGTACCAGTTGGAGGAACTTCATCTGGTATGCCCTGAAGGAGCAAAGGCAGCAGCCTTACGTATTGCCCTGCCTTCCTATGGCAGGTCATGGCGGAGTCCAAGTCACTCTGGACCGGCTGCAAAAGTTCGCCTTTTGGCCTAAGATGTCGGAGGATGTAAAAGAAATTTATAAAGAATTGCAAAGTCTGCATTACTTGCAAGCCCTCATATGATCTCCCAGCTCCACTCAGACAGTTTCCTGACGTGAAAGGTCCGTTCGAGAGAGTGCACGTTGATCTCATAGGACCATTAACCACCACTTTAGACGGTGCGAAGTACATACTTACAGTAGTCGATGTACTAACCCGCTTCTTGGTCGCTGTACCCATAAGTTCCAAAGAAGCGCGGACGGTAGCTCGGGCTTTCATTACCCATGTACTATCCATACATGGCGCTCCCAAGCAGGTGATCTCAGACGGGGGAGGGGAGTTCATGAACGAAATGTTCAAGGAGGTGTTGGAAATGGCGAACATCAAACATCACAAGATAACGCCATATCACCCGTCGAGCAACGGAATAGTTGAGAGGGTGAATGGGACCATTATTAAAATCTTACGGTCCCTTGTCCAGGACAACCAGACAGGCTGGGATCAGATGCTCCCTCTGGCAGTATTGGCCTATAATTCAGCGTACTACAGAGTCCTGTGACCCCGTTCTACCGATGACTGAGTTCACCAAGCCAAGCGCCCCTTGGTACAATACTGATAATTTGGCAGCCGAGACAATGACATTGGCTAACTCACGTTTTGATAGATACCAAAAGTTCATCGAGGCTGCAACAATTGAGACATACAAAAAGACCAAGGGAAAGGATAAAACAGCTCGCCCTCGGTGACAGAGTATACGTCACCGCCAGACCCAAGCAAGGGGTGGCAAAGAAACTCCAGCCTCTGTACCAGGGCCCGTATAGGGTGATTAAAAAGGTTAGCGATATAGTATACCGCATTAAGCACATTCGCTCAGCCCGGGAGTTCTGTGTCCACACAGACAGGATCAAGCAAGAGGGAAACCTCTCAGTGTGCGAAAATAAGAACGTAGGGAGAGCGTTCCCCACACATGAGAAGGAACCCCCAGACCTACTAGAGGATAGTGACTGCCTACCTCATAAGTAGCGATTCTACGCAAACCAGTAATATTAAGTATAAACTATGTAACCTCTCCGTGTGTGAAAACACAAACGCTAGAAGGGCGTTCACCACACGTGAGAAGGAATTCAAACCTACCATCAGTGGTAGAGACTCTCTTTTCGAACCTACCGTCATTGGTAGCGACCAGGTCAATTTTTATTTCTTTTGTTGTTCATAGCGTTATGTATCCTAATGTTGGCGATTTTCACGATAATAATGTATTCAGTACATATTCATTACGAGTGTGATCCGCTCATAGCCCCCCCCCCCTCCGTGCAAAGATTTCTGCCGCTGTTGATTTCTACAGATCTGCAAGGAACAAGCCAGCAGCCAGCAGCGAAATGTCCTGTGGCATCATGTGGGTTGGAGTGCAGGCGCGGCAGGTCGGCAGAGGAAACACACACCTGCACCCCACAGCACATCGGTTCGACGGGGGACGTGCCGCAGTTCCAGCGACAAGCGGAAGATGAACCTCCGCTGCGCGGGGGGCAGGAGCCCCTGTGCATTTTTTGTATTTATTTTCTAATACTTTTTGCTGGCTGTTGCCGCGGAGGGTTTTTTCACCGATGTGATTGTTTACCATAGGGGGCTCATCTTGGTGTGCCACCTTCCGACGCATACGCAACGATTTTTCAATCACGCCGGGGTGTTTGTCCTTTTAGGCAGTCATTGACTATTTGTTGGGGGGGGGGGCAAATTGGTTTTGGCGCATCCTTTCACGGGCCCTCCTTTTCGCGGGTTTTCCCAGCGTCTTTCAATGGTTAACTCCGCCCTATATGAGGTCACGTGATTGTAGGCCTAGGAGGTGATTGGACAGTGCGCATAGGCAGGGAGCCCGGCTAGCACCCGAGGCGGCCCGGTCCGGAAGAGAGATCACTGAGGTCGAAGCAGGTAACAAAGCCAGTCACGGCATGCTTTGCTCCAAGAGTAAGGCGTTGCTCCATCAAAGTGTAAGTACATCTTGCCATATCTCTCTCCCGTAGTCTGCCTCCCAAAACACATCCGCAGTTTACATAATAAAGTAGAGCCAACACACAGCAGTGTTTTTGTCAACCTCACACCCGCTCGTGCTATAGACTACCATAAGTATTATTCATCAAAATGGAGGTATAACTGTTGCATTCTCAGTAGCTTCTTCCACTGAACTTTCAGTTCTTGGGATTTTATGCATGAACTTTAGTATATTTTGTTGTCTCTTTATTTTAAGAGCTAAAGGCCTAAAATTATAAACAAAAAGAAAAACTGCTTTACTAACGTTAGAAATTAGGATTGCTACAGTATTTTTACTGAGCGATGTAAAATACGATTTTCTCAATGGTTATTTCCAGAATGAATTTCATAATCACATGGAAGTAGCATGAATTGTGTACGGATATATTTAATACTTACCTGTTATAAGGGATTTCCAAAATATAGAAGCAGTTCATTGAAAAATAGAGAAGAGATAGGGGGTGTGATCAATTATGAGCTTCGTCTCCTGAAGAAAGGGAAGGGAGAGGGAGAGGTATGAATTATATGATAAAAAAATGGCCAAGGCTGGCCGGAAGAGAAGAATGAAAAGATAGAAAAGGCTCTAGTAAAATTAGTTTACCTTTAACTGTGTGTATGTACTTATGCATGTATGTAAGGTTAGTCAGCGCCTTCTTGGTATGTGATTATAATGGTAGTATGTTTTTTTATCATACGCTTGAACATACAAAACTATTTCATTGATTACCGAACCTGCTGAACAGCACCATTAGTTATGTTAAAGTGTAGTTAAATAACACACATGTACAGAGAAAGCAAGCATGGTACACATGGTAACAAACCTGGTCACCACTTGTGTAAATAAACTATACACTAAATGACTAACGAAACGTACCGTTCCGGTAATTATCCGATGAGATGCAGAAGACCACTGACCAGTGAGCATGACTGACAGCGACTAGTCACTTCGCCAGTTAGCCAGCCGGTTTGCCGAACTCATAAAATTCCGTGAGACGGATCTAGCGAACCGGTGCGAACCGGCTGAATCCCACTACTGTGTGTGTGTGTGTGTGTGTGCGCGCGCGTGTATGTGTGTGTATGTGTGTGTGCGTGTGCGTGCGTACGTGTATGTGTGTGCGTATGTGTGTGAGAGAGAGAGGCGCGAGCGCGCTCGTGTGTGTAATAAATAATAATAATAATAATAAAAGGTTTATTTCCATTACAGTGGTACACTGACAATAATACATTGCAAAAGTTGATTAAAGATATAAGACTTGGAATATATACATGGTGGAAATTTACAATGAGTTGATTATGTGCATAATAAATGGGATGGCACTGTTTTTGTAGCGGTCAGTCCTTGGCGCTTTGATTGGTATGAGTCTATTTCTGTGTCTAGTGGCGTGGCGAGTTGGTGGAGCATCAGGAGGGAGGAGGTGACGGTTGTCTAGGGTGGGAAAGAGGCTTTCCTCAAATTTCCATAGTGCATCAAAGTGCCGCGGGTACACCCTAGATAGAGTAAGGGTGGTAAGAGCGTGGTCGTAGCTGCTATACTCCACGCCCAGGATGATCCTGCACGCTCTCTTTTGTACCCTCTCCAACTTTTGTCTCTGTGTGAGGGTGAGTGAGCTGGACCAGGCTGGTGAGGCATACATGAGGGTGGGGAGTATGAAAGTTTTGTAGACCTCCTGTAGCTCAGATGTAGGTGTTCCTAGTGATTTTAACCTACTCAGCATATACAGTTTGTAAGACGCTGTCCTGACTATATTGGTGATATGTTGGTTCCAATTTAATTGAGCATCAAGTGTGATGCCCAAGATCTTGGTGGATTGGACCAGTTGGAGGGGATGGGGGCCCAATGAAAGTAGTGGAGGAGCCACCGCTTGTGTGGAGGTACAAAAGTGCATCACTACGGTCTTGTTGGTGTTGATTGTGACGTTGTTGTTTTCCGTCCACGTCATGAGCTTGTTCAGGGTGTTTTGTAGTGGTGCGTCGTCAGGCCGCCTGGTGTTGATGGGGATGCCTACGGTGCTGTCATCCACATACTTCCATCTGTGAGGAGTGTCCATGAGGGCGTCATAAATAAGGATGAGGAATCATAGGGGACCCATCTTGGTACCCTGGGGTACCCCACAGGTCAGGGGGAGGAGGGGGGAAGTTGACCCCTGGTACCTGACCGCCTGCTGTCGTCCGGTGAGGAAATCTGCCAGCCATGCTATTAGGTGGGGCTGGATCCCCAGATGGATGGCTTTGGAGAGAACAACATTGTGGTCAACAAGGTCAAAGGCCTTCCTGAAGTCTACAAAGGCAACAGCTAGGGATGTGTTGCGCTTGTCTAGGTTGCTGTGAAGGAAGTTGAGTAGGTCAATGAGACAGTGAGTGGTAGAGGAAGATTTCATGTTGCCAAATTGTTGGGCATCTATTGAATGTTTTATGTTGCTGTAAACTGAGTTAAAAACCAAGTCTTCACAAATAAGGCTAGGGATAGGGGTGATGGCGATGGGCCTAAGGTCACTTAGTGATTGTGGGCTGAGGGTTTTGGGGATGGGAGTGACATATGATATTTTCCAGTCGCTAGGGCAGGTGTTTTGGCTCAAAGAGGCATTAATTATGGAGGAAAGTGGAAAGGCAAGTTCAGGGGCAAATTCCTTGTAGATTTTAATAGGAAGGTCAGAGGGGGTTGTGGATCTATTTTGTTTAAGTTTACCCAACTTAGTAGCTACGTTGGAAACTTGAACTTGAATGGGGGGTGAGGGGGAAGGGAGGTAGGCAGGTAGGGATAAAGTCTGACAGATAGAGGCGAAGTGGGAGTTGATCTCCTGGGCTGCTAGGTCAGGTGACAGGTGGGAGGTGCAAGGGAGGTGGGGGTTTTTTTACCCTGCAGGCCACAAAGAGCCTTGATTTTACTGAACCACTAAGTGTTGTTTCGTTGTTGTTTGAGGTATTGTAATTTGTTTGGGTAGTAAGATGATTTGGCGGTACTTATCTCTCTGATAACCTTATTCCTCAGGAACCTGAACTGGGCTCGGTCGGGGTAAAATTCCTTGTTGCGTTGATTGATGAGACGTTTGATATGTGGTGTCATCCAAGGCGCGTCAGAGTGATGGACAGAGAAGTCCTTCACAGGGAAGAAGTGGTGAAAGGCCTCAATTGTGGTGGTGGAGTAATTTCTCCACTTGGTCTCCACGTCTTCAACGTTCAGAACCTCCAGCCAGGGGTGTTCCACTATCCACCTGCCAAATTCCCTCATGGCGGAATCAGGCATAGGGCGGTGCTGTCTGGTGACCTTAATCCTGTGTATTGCTGCAGTAGGGGCTGGGGACCATTGGATGGTGAGGTGCGTGCTCTTACCGATGGGGGGAGAGGTCTTGGGGGAGAGTACAGCTGCGCCATGTCAGTCATAATTAGGTCAAGGGTTGTCTGATCGTGGGTGGGAAAATTCACTACCTGCGTGAGATTTAAATGGTGTAAAATGTCACTTATGTCCAGGCGATTAAAGTCCCCACACACAGCTAATTTGGCAGCAGGAAACCTTAAGCGGAGGGAGTCAGCAGTTTCAATGATGTGATCGTTGAGGAGGAGGTCAGTGTTGGAGCGAGGGGGGTTGTGTGTGTGTGCGTTTGTATGTGTGTGTGCGTATGTATATGTGCGTGTGTTTATGTTTGTGTGTATGTACAATTGAGTGTATGTGTGTGTGTGTATGTACAGCTATCCGTGTGTATACACAACTGTGTGTATGCACATCTGTATGTGTGCGCAACCGTGTATGTGTGTGTATATATAACTGAGTGTAAGAGGCCGGTAGTGTACGAATGGAAATGAGCTAGGGTATTAGAATAATTCAGACTCGACGCCTGCTCGAGGGCGATGTTATGTCTATGTGAGGGCGACGTTTTGTCTATGTAAACACACCGACGGTGGTGACTGTTTTATAATCGATTATGTAATCATAACTTTGTAAGCGCAGGTTAGCTTCGTTTGACTAATGCTGAGATAAACAATATCGCTAGTGGCATTGTAATGGCTTTCCGGATTGGTGCAAGGTGGAGAAGGAGGAAAAAAACTATTGGTGCATGAATTCAAAGTCACGCCCATAAGGAGTGACATTTATTTGAAACGTAACTGGAGATTGGTTTAGAAAAATTAGTGACGTCAGACGAAGATAGCTTAGCGTAGGATACGGGATCTCGTCAGAAGATATAGAGAGAAGATACAGAGAGGGTGTCGAGAGAAGATATAGAGAAGATATAGAGAGAGGGTGTAGAGAGGGTGGAGAGAGAAGATACAGAGGGGGTGTCGAGAGAGGATTAGGAGACGATGTAGAGACGAGAGAAAAGAGATCCCGAGTGTAAGCAGAAGGTGAAATTACAGTGAAAGAAGAAAGAAAATTCACCACCCTTTTATTAACCCAAAGGACGAGAGGAATAGGCATGGGGCCTAGAAAATAGTGAGACTACAGGAAAAAGAAGGCATTGGGCCTACTGCTTAAGAGGAACTTGAATATTAGTGAAACTCACGTAACGAGAGGCAAGGGGCCTTGAGACGAGTGATATTACAAGTCAAATTTAAGTGACAGTGGTGACAAGGGGAGGTGAAAGTGGTGAACAGCGGTGGAACGAACTGGGTGTTAAACACCTCCGAAGAGAAGTGGCGCATGAAGTCTACGGGAACAAGACAACCAAAATCAAGAGTGTATTACGACTACGAGAGAAATCTACAACTTCAAGTAACTGCTACGTTGGGAACAAGCATTCTTCAAGATTCTTCAAGGTGATCATCATCTACAAGGCGGTCTTCAAGGCAGAGTGTGTGATGGAGGAGGAACAACTTCGTTGACGAATGACAAGACCGTAGAAGGACGTCAAACCAGACATTGACATCACGAAGCGACATCGCAAGCAGCCAGGCTAAAGCAAGGTATTAGTAATAAGTATGAGTACCCCTCAGAATTCTAACGTGTTGAGACACGAAATTCACACATCAAATACAAATATTCCAAAATTCACAGGAGAGTCTAACACATATGGTGTAAACAAGTTCCTGAACCTCATTGACACACTTATAGTTAGTAAAAACATTACAAATGAGAATCGTAAGATTGAGATTCTCAAGGAGAATATAGATCCAGAGCATGGAAGGGCGAGGTTTGTCATTAACTTCCAGCAAATGGAATTAATTAATCAATATGATAATTACAAGAAAGCATTTCTCAAGCATTTCATGACCAAATGTGATCAGGATCCTATTAGATCATTGGTAAAAATGATTAAGGAAGTTAGGACAAGTGAAACTGACACAGAGTACTTAGCTAGATTAGATAGATGGTCAAAAGACATGAATTCTATCTTAAAAGATTCAGACTGGATAGAAAGATCTAGTGAGAAGATGAAAATCTCACAGGTAATCAAATTGATTACATTTAGCTTATTGGCAAAGAATTCTGATGACTTAACAGCAGAAAGGCTGTACAAAGATTTAAAATCAAATATCTGTTTAGGAGAAGTAGATTATCTTCTTCAAGGATACAGTGAGACCAGAACAATAAACCCATATGTAATGCCTATAAATCAACAAAGCCAATATAGGAACTCTAGAGAGTTTAAGAAAACAGAAGTAGGACATAGGCGGCATGCTAGAAGTCCATCTAGGGATAGGGATACCAGAATCCTATGTTTTAATTGTAATGCTTGGGGACACAAGGCACAAGAATGTTTTATGGGATTATTTGCAGAAATTGCAAATACGAAGGTCACAATGAGTATCAATGTAGGAACCCTCCATTCTGTATTTACCATAATAAAATCGGACACAGAACTCATGAGTGCCGGAATTTTCGGGTACCCCCAGGGCTAAGAGGAAAACCCCCAGACACAGAATAAACCATTTCAGACCTCCCCATATATATACCGATAGGCGGTATTGTGTTAAATATGGGAATGCAAGGGAGATGAAAGAAACTGACAAACTGATCATTACTGTTGGTAAAACTTCTGTAGGACCTCTCATTGCAGGTAAAGTGTTCAATAAGCCTATTCAAATTTTTATTGATACAGGGTCTGTAGTTAATGTAATTACTAGTAAAGTTTTAAACCAGTTGAACCCAGGAGTGAAAATGTTGGAACCAATCCGTTACACATTGCAAGGTGTAACTGGAAATCAGTTAAAAACATTAGGCAAGATTGAGCTAGAAGTTGCCTTATATACAAATGAACAATTGTACATACCAGTGATAGTGGTAGAAGAGTCTGTTTTTCCAGGAGATTTATTGATAGGATTTGCAACTATGAGAAAAGAAAACATGGTAATTTGTCCTGCTGACTTAGGAATTTTAGTGAAGTCACAGTTAATCCCATTCTTAAATCAACTAGACTTAAGACCAGTGACAGGAATCAATGAATCCTTAGATAACATTTCTATCCTAGATAGCGAGGCCGAGCGGTCCAACCCTACAGAAAGTAAAACAATTTGTGAACCCAACTCAGAAGTTCAGGAAATCCCAGAGATTACTAAATTATCAACCACAGATGCCTTGAGAATTGCAGATTGCGGATTAACAAGGTCGACATTGTTACATCCCATGTCAATTAATAAGGTTGAAGTGTGTTTGAAAGGAATCAATGTAGACTCTGAAGTAATTACAGTCCCAGAATCAGTTAAACTTAAAGGATTGAAGTGGGACTCAGGGATTTATAAGACAAATAAGAACAGAGTAGAAGTATTAGTAATTAATACTATGAATAAAGAGATAGTTTTAAAGAAAGGTACACAAATAGGATGTATTCAGGTGTGTACTAAACCTATTAAGATTTTAAATGAGAATAGTGAGGAGATAGAATTACCAACTTCATCAATTTGTTCAGTACAAGAAGGCATAGACTTAAGAAATAGATATAAAGAATTATTACAATCAACTAATTGCCCTGAGTTGGATGAAGCTTTATTTGCTTTGCTTATGAAACATAAAAAAGCAATTGCTTTGCCGGGGGACGCCTTAGGCAAAACAACTGTTTTAAAACATCACATTAAGTTAAAACCAGGAACACAACCTATCTACATACCAGCCTACAGAGTTCCTCACTCTAAATTAGCTGTAGTAGATAAACTCATCACTGAAATGTTATCACAGGATATTATTGAACATAGTAAAAGTGAGTGGAATTTTCCGTTGATCCTAGTACCAAAGTCTGATGGGACTATGCGACCAGTTATTGATTACAGGGAACTGAATAAGCACACCATTCGTGACAGGTTACCATTACCCATTATCGGTGACATTTTGAGAAGTTTGGGAACTGAGAATAGATATTTTAGTACTATAGATATCAAATCAGCTTTTTGGCAAATAGAATTGCATGAAGATTCAAGAGAGTTCACAGCATTTTCTACTACAACAGGACATTATGAGTTCAAGAGAATGCCATTTGGGTTATGTAATAGTCCATTAACTTACATGAGATTAATGAATACTATTCTAGATGGATTGTTAGGAAACACTGCCAGTGTATTTCTAGATGACATTTTAATAGTTTCTCAGACTGCAGTGGAGCACTTTAAGAAATTAGATTTGATATTCTCAAGACTAGGAGAAGCTGGGTTAAAAGTATAACTTGAAAAATGTAAGTTCTTGCAAGACAGTGTCATTTACTTAGGACATAAGATAGACAGACACGGACTGAGTACAGTAAATTCAAAGGTGGACGCTGTCAAGAATTTTCCAGTTCCGACCAATGTAGACAAGGTTAGGAGCTTTTTGGGATTAACAGGATATTATAGAAAATTCATTCAAAGTTATGCTGACATTGCTAATCCACTAAGTTCATTGTTGAGAAAGGACTCAAAGTTCATGTGGGGACCTGCGCAACAGCAAGCTTTTGACAAGTTGAAAGATAAACTCATAAGTTCACCTAATTTAATTTTTCCCGACTATGAAAAAGAATTTATTCTTTGTACTGATGCGTCTGACATAGGGTTAGGAGGCATACTAATGCAAGAGAGAAATGGAACTTTGAAACCCATAGCTTACACATCCAGACTTTGTAATAGTGCGGAGAGAAACTATTCTATAACTGAAAGAGAAACTTTAGCAGTAATTTATTCTTTAGAAAGTTTTAGGGATATGATACTAGGGTATCCCATCAGAGTTTGGACTGATCACACAGCTATTCAGAACTTATTTAAGCATAAGAATCTTAGAGGCAGACTTGCTAGATGGTTTGCGATACTTCAGTGCTATGATGTTCAATTTAATTATATTCCGGGTAGAAGGAATGTAGCAGATCCACTTTCTAGAAACATTAGTCAACCAATGACTGGGACTGGGTTGATTAATTTTGTTTGTAGTATAGAAGAATTAGTAACTTTAGATGAAGAAATGCTAATAAGAGAACAGAGAGATGATGAGACATGTGATTCAATAATCAAGCATTTGATGAACCCAAGAGGAGATCCTCCAAAGCTACCAAAGGGGTATAAGATAGAGGAATTTCATTTGATTAATGGAATTTTGTATAGGAAAACATTTGTAAATGGGAAAGATATTTCTAGAGGTCAAGTAAATCAGTTGGTTATACCACAAACTCTGGTAAATGAGATATTGAAGTTACTTCATGATAGTGATTGTAGTTCACATCCTGGAAAGGATAAAACTTATAGACAGGCACAACTTAAGTACTTTTGGCTAGGTATGAAGAAAACTATATATGATTATATAGAAAAATGTGTAAAATGTGTAAAGGTGAAGGGAAACACACCAAAACCTGCTCCTATACTCACCTATCCCATTCCACAGAAACCTTGGGAAAGAGTTCACATGGATACTTTGGAATTACCATTAACCGAGAACGGCTTTAAATACCTATTTGTTGCTATTGATTATTTTTCAAGATTTTGTATATTACAACCCATAATCAATAAGAAAGCTGAAACTATTGCTTCCGTAATCTATGATCAGATAATCTGTAATTTTACTACACCTAACATCCTAGTTTCAGATAATGGGACTGAATTTAATAACAAAATCTTGGAAAATCTATGTAATGTGTTCCACATCAAGAAAGTCAATATACTCGTTAACCATCCCCAAAGTAATGGAGTAGTAGAAAGGTTAAACAAAAAGATAATTATATGTCTTAGAACCCTAATAAGTCCTCATAGTGTAACTTGGGATACTTGGATTCCTTGTGTTAAGTGTACCCTGAACAATCAAATTAATGTAGCAACTGGGGATACACCTCATTTTATAATTTTTGGGGAGGACAAAACTCTGCCATATGAAATGTTGACTGCAGAGCAAAAACCCATATATAATATGGATGATTATATATCCAATAGGATAAATACTCTTCAAAGTATTCACCAAAGAGTTAGGAAACATATGCAGGTGTATTCACAAGAGATGAGGGAACAACAACACAAAATAGCTCGTAAACTAGAATTGAAAATTGGGGAATTAGTAATGGTCAAAGCAACCTCACCCAATAATAAACTTTCACTAAGGTACACTGGTCCATATAGGGTAATTGATTCTACAGGTGGAAACAAGTTTAATCTTAAACATTTAGAATCAAGAGAAGAATTGGTAGGACATTTAGATGACATAAGGAAAATTAGCTTGCAGATCTATGAAGATGATTATAGTAATACTTTGTGCATAAATATTAATAACCCTGGAGAATATGGAGAATATTATAATGATATTTTTCAAGAGTTGAACATTAATCTTGATGTATTTTACAGATAGTATTGACCATTTATATGTATTTGGGATGGGAGACCTAAACAACTGGAACTTGGTGTCAAGCAGATACATGGAAACCTAAAACCTAGGATCTGCTGTGGTCAGACTTGGAATCTTAAGGACTTAAGGACCTCTCATCTGAGTACACACATGAGTATTGTGACCATTTTAAAGTAATGAGACTGTCTTTGAAATGAAGTGTGTTGAAAAAAAAATGAATATTGAACAAGAAGAGACACTCGAACTCTAGATTAGTGTGTTTTGCAAATTAATTGCTATTGAAAAGATGATAAACCATTCAGAATTTAAAGTTAGTGCTCATAGTGAATTTTCTAATCAATTATATCTTTTCTGTAGACAATCTAAGAGAAAGCATGATCTCTTTTGTGTTCGAGAGGCTTCGCATGAACTCTCTGGTTAGGAATATGTCTGTTATGAACAATTGTCATTACCAACGAATTTTGGTAGACCAGATCCCTCATTGTAACATACAAGGATCTCATTACCTGTTTTTCCCTAACAAAACAAAGGTATCAATAAATTGTCCCGGGTTGAGTCCTAAATTGGATTTGGTTGAAGGTCTTGTCTCTATTCAAGATAACTGCGAATTGCATGCAGACACTATTTCCACCATTTCTAATACCCTTAATACAATGCATTTAACCGAGGACAACTACATTTCAACCTTCAACTTCACATTGCCTGAAAACTCTCCTCCCTTGAAAATTAAGAGAAGACCATTGTCAAGATCTCCCTCAAATGAATTACCTATGATACCAATCCTTATCATACCCTTACTTTCAGTGTTAGTGGCAGCACTGATTGCCTTTGTTGTATTCCGGAGATTGGCTCTGTCAAAGCAAATCAACCATGTAACCGCTTAATTCAATACATTATATATATATTGACATGCATGTTATTCACATTTATAGGTATTATGTTTATGTATTATTCCCAATTTATTGCATGAATGATGTATTTTGGAGGGTAGATTAACAATTACGCAAGGGTAGATTAGCTTATTCTAGAAATATATTAGCAAGCCCTGTAAGAGGGAAATAAGAAATTGGTCGGGACGACCAAGGGTAGCTGCCGAGCCCTGTAAGAGGCCGGTAGTGTACGAATGGAAATGAGCTAGGGTATTAGAATAATTCAGACTCGACGCCTGCTCGAGGGCGATGTTATGTCTATGTGAGGGCGACGTTTTGTCTATGTAAACACACCGACGGTGGTGACTGTTTTATAATCGATTATGTAATCATAACTTTGTAAGCGCAGGTTAGCTTCGTTTGACTAATGCTGAGATAAACAATATCGCTAGTGGCATTGTAATGGCTTTCCGGATTGGTGCAAGGTGGAGAAGGAGGAAAAAAACTATTGGTGCATGAATTCAAAGTCACGCCCATAAGGAGTGACATTTATTTGAAACGTAACTGGAGATTGGTTTAGAAAAATTAGTGACGTCAGACGAAGATAGCTTAGCGTAGGATACGGGATCTCGTCAGAAGATATAGGGAGAAGATATAGAGAGGGTGTAGAGAGAAGATATAGAGAGGGTGTGGAGAGAAGATATAGAGAGGGTGTGGAGAGAAGATACAGAGGGGGTGTCGAGAGAGGATTAGGAGACGATGTAGAGACGAGAGAAAAGAGATCCCGAGTGTAAGCAGAAGGTGAAATTACAGTGAAAGAAGAAAGAAAATTCACCACCCTTTTATTAACCCAAAGGACGAGAGGAATAGGCATGGGGCCTAGAAAATAGTGAGACTACAGGAAAAAGAAGGCATTGGGCCTACTGCTTAAGAGGAACTTGAATATTAGTGAAACTCACGTAACGAGAGGCAAGGGGCCTTGAGACGAGTGATATTACAAGTCAAATTTAAGTGACAGTGGTGACAAGGGGAGGTGAAACTGAGTGTATATGTGTGTGTGTGTGTGTGCGTGTATGCACAGGTATGCGTTTGTGAGTATGTTGTGTATGCACAACTGTGTACGTGTGTGTTTATGCACAACTGTTTGTGTGTGTTTGCGTGCCCAAATGTGTATGTGTGTGTGAACAACTGTGTGTGTGTGTGTGTGTATGTGTGCGTTTATGTGCGTGTTTACACGCGCGTATAACAACCTTGACACCATTTCCGTTTACACATTTCCTCTTTGGCTGTGCAGGTCATCCAGACGCTGTAGCCTTATCCTACTTTCACTTTGGTCTATTATTGCTTCTCAAGGGTGAAACAGTTTCTGAATCCCCTGACAATTGTTTGATCATCTAGTTGATAATTCATCTTCGAGTATATATGTGTGAAAGGACCCTCAGTTGGTTTTGCAAACTTCATGCTATGCTTCTTCGCCCTACGAAGGAAGTTTCTCCTGAAAGTAAGGAAGAGGGAGCAAGAGCGAATTAGCGGGCAAGGAAGTCGGAGAGGGGGGAGGGAGGAGGGGGGGAGTGGAAAAGGAGAGGGAGGGTGATGGGGAGGGAGGCGGAGAGGAAGAGAGAAGTAGAGAAGGAGAGGGAGGTGGAGGGGGGAAGGAGAGAGCGAAGGAGATAGTGAGGGGGAGGGAGGCGGAGAGGGAGAGGGAGGTGGAGAAGAGAAGGGAGATAGAGAGAGCGAAGAAGATGGTGAGGTGCAGGGGAAGGAGGAGGGAGGGAGGTGGGGAGGGGGAGGAAGGTGGAGAGGGGGAGGTAGGTAGAGAAGGGGAGAAAGGGGAAGGAGGTGGAGATATGCGAGCGAAGTGGAGAGGGAATGGAGGTGGAGAGGAGGAGGGAGGGAGAGAGGGGGGAGAGGTGGAATGGGGGAGGAGAAGGGAAGAAGGGTGGAAGGAAAGAGAACGCAAGAGAGAGCGAGAGACAGCGAGAACGAGAGTTAGAAAGTGAGAGGGATATTGTTACGAACTTTGAGTTTTCTAGATTTTTGAGTTTCCGTAGGATGTGTACCTCGACCACAAGGTGACAAAAACGTGCTTCGATGGTCGTAGTGAAGGAGTTTGGTACCCAGAGAGTGGCAAGCTCCACAAACTGTTACAAGAAAGAAAGAAAGAAAGAAAGAAAGAAAGAAAGAAAGAAAGAAAGAAAGAAAGAAAGAAAGAAAGAAAGAAAGAAAGAAAGAAAGAAAGAAAGAAAAAACATTATCCGTCTCACACATGAATGTCATATTTATTTACACTGATTTCTCTTTCGCATTATGTCCTCAGTTCACCCTTTTTCCAAACGAACCCATGCCTGTCATTATCTTAGCGTTTGGCGTTGGACTGAGTGGCACTGAGGAAGGAACTTCAATTTCAGTGTGGCAGTGCTTATTTATCTATTCATCTATTTATTCATTTGTTTATTATTATTATTATTATCATTATTATTATCATTATTATCATTATCATTATCATTATCATTATCATTATCATTATCATTATCATTATCATTATCATTATCATTATCATTATCATTATCATTATCATTATTATCATTATTATTATCATTATCATTATCATTATTACTATCATTATTATTATTACTATTATTATTATTACTATTACTATTATTAATATTACTATAATTAATATTATTATTATTACTAATACTATTATTACTATTACTATTATTACTATTACTATCACTATTATTTTATTACTATTATTATTATTACTATTATTATTACTATTATTATTATTATTATTATTATTATTACTATTATTATTATTACTATTATTATTACTATTATTATTACTATTATCATTACTAATACTATTATTATTATTTTTATTATTATTATTATTATTATTATTATTATTACTATTATTACTATTATTATTATTATTATTATTATTATTATTATTATTATTATTATTATTATTATTATTATTATTATTATTATTATTATTATTATTATTATTATTATTATTATTATTATTATTATTATTATTATTATTATTATTTTATTATTATTGTTGTTGTTGTTGTTGTTGTTGTTGTTGTTGTTGTTGTTGTTGTTGTTGTTGTTGTTGTTGTTGTTGTTGTTATTATTATTATTATTATTATTATTATTATTATTATTATTATTGTTATTATTATTATTATTATTATTATTATTATTATTATTATTATTATCATTATCATTATTATTATTATTATTATTATTATTATTATTATTATTATTATTATTATTATTATGATCATCATCATCATCATGATCATCATCATCATCATCATCATCATCATCATCATCATCATCATCATCATCATCATCATCATCATCATCATCATCATTATCATTATTATTATTATTATTATTATTATTATTATTATTATTATTATTATTATTATTATTATTATTATTATTATTATTATTATTATTATTATTATTATTATTATTATTATTATCATTATTATCATCTTTATTATTATTAATATAATTATAATTATTTTATTATTATTATTATATTATTATTATATTATTATTATTATTATTATTATTATTATTATTATTATTATTATTATTATTATTATTATTATTATTATTATTATTATTATTATTATTATTATTATTATTATTATTTATTATTATTATTATTATTATTGTTATTATTATTATTATTATTATTATTATTATTATTATTATTATTATTATTATTATTATTATTATTATTATTGTTATTATTATTATTATTATTATTATTATTATTATTATTATTATTATTATTATTATTATTATTATTATTATTATTATTATTATTATTATTATTATTATTATTATTATTATCATTATTATTATTATTATTATTATTATTATCATTACTATTGCTATAAAGGATTACAAAGGCTGAGCATGCCGACAGGAGACCTTTTGGTCCATATCTAAATCGGATGCGAAAAAATCAAAATAATGATAAATGAATAGATAAATAAATGAATAAATAAAAACTATAATAATGTAGATAATAAATAATATACATACATAAATGGATAGGTATAGTTAAATAATAAACAAACAGGTAAATAGTAAATAATGACAAATTGACATATAACTAATTATAAATGAGAATCAAGCAAATAATGATAAACAGACACATGATAACGAAGCAAATAAACAAATAATATAAAATAAATGATAGTCATTACAACATCTTGCTTAGGTGTTTATCTAAATTATTCTTAAAGCTTCGAACTGAACTACATTACACTACCTCAGCAGAAAGTTTATTCCATTCATTAACTACACGGTTGGCGAAGTTGTTTCTACCCACTTCCAAATTAAATCTATTTCCAGACAGTTTGAGACCATTGTTTCTTGTCTGATTCTCATTCAGTGTGAAAATTTTGTCACTTTTGATGTTGTCAATTCCCTTTAGAATCTTAAAGACCTGTATCAAGTCTCTAAGTCTACGTTTTTTTAAGGAAAATAGATTCATATGTTTAGTCGATTTTCGCATGATTTATTTTTGATATTTGGAACAAGTTTTGTGGGTCGACGTTGTACTTTTCCTAATCTGTCAATGTCTTTAATGAGATTCGGTGACCATACAGAAACAGCATATTCCAAATGTGGACGAATTTTCAAATAACTTTTAATCATACCTACTGTTATTTTTACCTATGTGCATTACCTTGCATTAACTTGTGTTAAATTTCATTAGCAACTTCTCAGACCATTGCTGTAATATATCTAAATCTTCTTGAATATCTAATTAGTTTAAGTGATCATTTGCCATTCCGCACAGTTTTGTATCATCATCAAATTTGGAAACAGTAGATTTTAGTCCGTAGTCTATATCATCTATATATATAATATGAATAGAAGTGGCCCAATAACGGAACCCTGAGAAACTCCACTCATAAAAATTTTCCATCCAGAAGTTTTTCCATTTA
>NC_134781.1:50502366-50512366 GCF_046742065.1 Oratosquilla oratoria | reverse complement strand
ATGTCATTTATAAATATGGAAAACATTGTCGGGGCCAATACAGAGCCTTGTGGGACTTCACTTATCATTTCTTCCCAATTTGAGTTCTTGTCTCTGAGTACCACACTCATTTTTCTCCCGTTCAAGAAATATTTCATCCATTCCAATAACTTTCCTTGTATTCCACCTATTGTTTAAAATTTTCTTAGTAATTTTTTGTGTGGTGCTTTGCCAAATGCTTTTTGTAAATCTAAGAATGCGCAATCTGCCCATCCACCCCTTTCTTGAATTATTTCTATTAGCCTCGAGTAAAAGCATATCAAGTTTATGGCACATGATCTTCCGCGTCTAAATCCAAATTGTTTTGGATTTAGTATTTTGTTCTCTTCCAAATGTTTAATCCATTTACTTTTGATATATTTTTTTTTTTTTGCATATTCTTGGTATTGTACTCGTACGTTATTTTTTCCTTCTGCTATCTTTGTCACATTTAAACCTTTCTTGGTCAAAAACATGCTGACTCCTCCACCCTCTTTCTCCGTTCTATTTTTTGCCCAATGGTTGTATAGATCTTGTCCCACAGTATTTGATGGTAGGGGACCTTTTAATTCTGTCTCCACAATTCCCATTATGTCTGGTTTCTCTATTAACAGATTGTCGTTTAATTCGTTTAGTCCTGAAAGCATACCGTCTATGTATGTGTTATTTAAAAAAAAAATCTTCTCTTTTTTGGTTTATGTTTCCTTTTGTGTGTGTGTGTGTGTGTGTACCATTTTCTCAGCCTCAGGTCCAGTACTCTAAATAGAAATGAATTATTTTCAGTCTCTGTTCTCCTCTCGTTTTTTTTTTTATTTGCTTCATTTATAAGTACCTTTTCTTTCTCTATTTCCTCATCACTCATTTCCTTTTCTTATTCTTACACTTTTATAATTTTTACTATTTGCTAACTTTGCTGCTTTTGATAGTACCTCTTCAGCTATCATTTGAGTCCTTAGTTTGATTTTCAGTGGCCTATAATGTTTTCCTCTAGAGTATTGTCGCATTCTATGTACATCCTCGATATCTTTATCCAATTCTTGTCCCTATTCTTGAACCTCTTTCAGAATCTCCTTTGCAACTTTTTTCTCTTCTTTTTCTCTTTGGTATTTGTATACATTATGTTTTTCTTTAATACCATAAACTACAATGCACTTTCTTTTATCCACTGTCTCTCTTACCCATTTTTCTTTTTCTTTATTTACTTTAATTACCGTTTCTTTAGCATTTGCCTATTTGCTGGTGTACTCTTTCCTTAAATGATGTTTTCTTATTTTCTGGTTCTTATTTCCACTGGTTTTTTATTTCAATGAAATTTGTCTCCTTAATTGATTTTCCCACTTTTTCGGTCACTGCTTGTATTTGTTCTTTGACCTCTTTTTCAGTTCCTCATTTTTGTTTCTGTCTTCATTTTTCTTTCTTTAGTTATCACTTCTGATCTTATTTAGTTCACTTTTTAGGTCATTAAGCTCTCTGTTCATTTCTTCGTTAGCTTTTCGTAGATTGGTCATTTCTCTGTGCATTGTTCTATAATTAATTCTTAAATCTATTAGTTCCCCCATCAATTCGTTAATGTCTCGATATTTTAGTACACTGCTTTACCTTGTTTTTCTTTCTACATCTAAACCTTCACCTTATAGTCCTCTTTCTCTTTGAAACCCTGAATAAACATTGTTGTCCCACATTTGAGTTGATTTTGGGGTATCGTTTAAACAAGATCTATTTGGTATCATTCCTAGTGGTGATTCGACTCTGTTCATGTCTAATCCTCTCTTCGTTGGTTCATTATTCCTTTTTTCTCCTTTTAATTCATCCATTTTATACGTTAATACACTATATCAAACTGGACACTTTTACACCATAGCGGTCACTCGAAAACCACAACTTCTCCATAAACACAAACATAGGTGTTTCCTTGATCTTATAAAAAAGCGTTGGCTTGGAGCTCGTTCGCTAGCCTTCCATTCGCTCCGACGTCTATGTGTATGTGTGTACGTACGATGCGCATAACACTGTTAGTGTTGTGTTGGTGCTGTACACCAGACGCTTAACAAATGGTGTGATAAACCTATCACTCCATGTTTTTGAACTGTAGGTATCCCTTATTAGGTATTAGCTTCCCTACTAAAGGGATTATTTAGTTAATGGGTGATGGGTGGGATATGGAAGGATGGGCTGTAGGGGAGGGGGAGAAGGAAAGAGAAAGAACAAAAGGAGGGAGAAAAGGAAAGAAAGAGGAGTGGGAGAAGGACAAATTGGGGGAGAAGGAAAGGGATAAGGGAGGGTGAGGGGAGTGAAGAGGGTGAGGGAGAAGTAAGGGTAGAGGGAGGGGGAGGAGTAGGGGAGAGGGAGGGGGAGGGTAGAGGGAAATAGGAGGAAGGATAGACGAGAGGGAATGTGGAAGTGAGTAGAGAAGCGAGGGAGAGGGGGCAAAAGAGAAAGGGAAGAATGAAATAATGGGAGGTAGAAGAAAGAGAAGAGAAGGAGAAAAGAGGAGGAGGAGAAAGAAAGAGTAGGTAGTGCGAAGGAGGCAATAAATAAATAGAAGGGGGTAGAAGGATGAAGAAAGAGAATGGGGAGGATGAGGAGAACAACAGATGAGATGGTAAGGGGGAAGAAATATGAGGAGCGAAGTGAAGAGAATGGGAGGAAAGCCGAAGGATGAAGAAGAGGATGGTGGGTGGAAGGGTGGGTGGAAATGGTAGGAGAATGACGGGGCAAGAATGGAAAAAGGAGTAAATGGAGGAGGAGGTTGGAGAAGAGGAGGGAGAGGAAGTAAGAGGAGTAGTAGGGATTATGGGATTATGAAGAGGAAAAAGGAAAGGAAGTGAGGAAGTGAAGACAGAGAGTGGGAGAGGGAGAAGAGGAAGGAGAGAAAGGGAGGCAGTGAGGAAGGAAAGGAGGGACAAAGGGAAGGAGGGATGGAGAAAGGAAGAAAAAAGTACAAACAAACAAATAATGACACCAAATGAAAAATCTTAAATTAACTTGTACATTAGCTCATCTGGGCAGAGCCAACCATTTTCTTTCAAAGGCAAATAAATAGATTAATTAAAAATAACGGAAAGGGTTAATACCTTAGATTTAAGCCAACTGTACATAGTTACGTCAACAATTGGTTTTATCTTCTATCAACTTTGTATTTCTTTACTATTTGAATTGCATTTTTTTTCTACCTTTTCTTTTTTTCCTGGTTCTGTTTTCAAAATAGGCCTTGACGAACTAATTTATATTAAGATTTTTTTTAGTGGAAACCTTTCGAGCTAATTTGTTTACCAAGTTGCTTGAACTAAATAGAATATGAACCATCTTATTCACCTTTTGACAAATATTTAATTTCCTTACCACAAGACCTTCACTGTATTCTGACACCCAGACTACGAGTTGTAGCTCATGTTGCAGACTTCATTTTTCAGTTGAAACATTTCGAGTACTTAAGGATTTTTTCTTCTTAAGGTTAAGGTGATTTCCATCAGGAGTATAAAACCATGAAGACAACAACGCAGACACCAAAGTTTAAAGAGAACCTTTCATTCTTCTCATAACCGGGAATTCTTGTCATTGACAAAAGACTGTTTCTGTAGCAGGAACCACCAAGAGTTCGTTATACGAACAACACACAAACATACGAAATATGAAGAACCTTCACCTCCTGAAGAAGCCCCCAGTCTCCTGAACAAGGTACTCTGACCTCAAGATGCTTATGTTATTGCTTCCTCTCTGCCCAATCGACAAAATTCAGATTCTCTGTTTCCTTCGTGTTTATAGTTTGAGCCTCCTTGGTGACATGCATTGTAACCATCTCGCTTTGTCTCGAACTCTGAAATGATGTCATAACTCTGTACCATGACGTGCTTCTTGTCTGTCTCTGTCTTTATCTTTGGCTGTCTATCTGTCTGCTTGCCTGCCTGTCTGTCTGTATCTGTGTCTGCCTGTTTGTCTACCTCTGTGTGTCTGTATCAGTCTGCCTGTCTGTCTCTATGTCTTTCTGTCTTTCTGAATGACTGCCTGTTTGTCTGTCTGTCTATCTAGTTATCTGTCTCTTCTTCTCCCTCACCCTCTCTCTCTTCCTCTCTATTCCCATCTCCCTGTTTCTATATCACTCCTTTCTCTCTTTCTCTATTCTTATCTCCCTGGCTCTATATCACTCCCTCTCTCTATCTCCCTTTCTCTCCCTCACTCTATATTCCTATCTATTTCTATTTCTACTTGTCTGTATCCTTAGATCTATATCTTCCTCCCTTCTCAGTCTCTTTTCCATTTCTTCCTCATTTTTCTTCACTTTTCTTTTTTTACCACTGGCATTATGTTTACTGAGCTCACCACAACTGACAGCGCTACGGTCAAAGTAATCACCAACCAAATCACGGCAATGAACTGGCTGAAAACGCAAATGTTTTTGTCCGCTAAATCCGGCGCCCTTGTATTCGCTCCGTTAATTTCAAACCTTATAGTGTCGTAATCATCTAAGGTAATTAGCGAAAGCGCCAAAGCAATGAATAAAATCGTCATTGACCAGTTAAAGCCCAGGAGTTAACTGCCTTCTTAAACCTACGGAGATAGTTTGTGGTGACCTGGTTAACTGAAATGGGTTATAACCTTCGGTTTATTGAGGTTTAATATCCTCAGTCAAATACAGTCACTTTGTATTGACCAATATATATATATATTATGGGAAAGGTGGAGGGGGAAACACGGGTCTTTATCTGATTATCGAGTTTATTCCTGACCGGTTTCGCTTACAATAGCTTCTTCAGAGGAGTGTTACTCTGGGTCGAAGTTGGCGGTGTATATAGTGAGTCAGGCCCACGTTCCCTCCTTGTGGAGTGGTTGGTGGCTGGTTCCAGTACATGTCAAACAGCACCGGTACAATATGATACAATAATAGTAATATAATAATAATACAACACAACACGATCTATGATACAATATACAATATAAATTATAATATATAATATAATATACCAAAACATATCATGGTATATCATATTATAATACAACATAATAATTATTAGCATCGATACATAATCAATAATAATAAGAATAAATATGAAAATAAATAAATGTAATCGTGATATTTTGTCACCGTGTTATGTTTGAGTTGTCCTGGGCGTCTTTTACTCCATTTCTCCCATCTCCCGGCCCGTGCTGTGTCCGGCAGTCATGTGTGATGTTTCAACTGTTCCAGTATGACACCTCAAACAGCATAGGTATAACATATGATAATAATAATAATAGTACTAATAATAATAATAATAATAATAATAATAATAATAATAATAATAATAATAATAATAATAATAATAATAATAATAATAATAATAATAATAATAATAATAATAATAATAATAATAATAATAATAATAATAATAATAATAATAATAATAATAATAATAATAATACTGTAAAAATAATAACATACAATATAATATATAATGCAATATAATTATATTACAGTATAATAACATAACATAATACTAATAATTAGTATCGATACAGAATGCATAATAAAATAATGAGAATAAAACATGATTTTTGATCAACGAAATGTCACCGTGATGTTTTGTCCTTGTATATAATCCCCGCGTTACGTCGGAGCTGTCCTGGGGCGTCTTTCTATATTTGCATATTTCGCCGTATATTCTGTCCACTTAATACTTCACACATGACTGCCGGACACAGCACGGGCCGGGAGATGGGAGAAATGGAGTAAAAGACGCCCAGGACAACTCAAACATAACACGGTGACAAAATATCACGATTACATTTATTTATTTTCATATTTATTCTTATTATTATTGATTATGTATCGATGCTAATAATTATTATGTTGTATTATAATATGATATACCATGATATGTTTTGGTATATTATATATTATAATTTATATTGTATATTGTATCATAGATCGTGTTGTGTTGTATTATTATTATATTACTATTATTGTATCATATTGTACCGGTGCTGTTTGACATGTACTGGAACCAGCCACCAACCACTCCACAAGGAGGGAACGTGGGCCTGACTCACTATATACACCGCCAACTTCGACCCAGAGTAACACTCCTCTGAAGAAGCTATTGTAAGCGAAACCGGTCAGGAATAAACTCGATAATCAGATAAAGACCCGTGTTTCCCCCTCCACCTTTCCCATAATTTGTCCCAATGTCTCTACATATATATATATATATATATATATATATGTATATATATACATATATATATTATGTGTATATATATATATATATATATATATATATATATATATATATATATATATATGCAATAAAAACACTAGGAGCGTGTGTTCACAAATGCGTAAATAACCACTAGGAAAAGTAAACTAACGAAGCAGAGCGCTTTCGTGTAATTACATCTTCAGTGCAGATACAAAGAAGGAATTATAAGATGAAGAAACAAGGTACAGAATATATGACATAGTGAAGAGGGCATTCGGAGAGGTAGTGGAAGAAGTACACGTGACGGACGTATGGGCCGTCCTGGTAGCCAACAAGTATGGGACGTTTGGGCCGTCCTGGTAACCAACAAGTATGGGACAACTGCTCATAATTTATATTACAATTCAAACAATTTTGAAATTTCATGAGAAATAAAACTATCTAATTTGTACAAACCTTGATGAAGATTAACATTTATCCCCTTACTAGATTTGATCAAACTGCATTCAATTAAATTTCTTTCTGTTATGTTGTTGTTGTATGTGATGACTTTAGCGTTATCCCAGTCAACTGGGTGGTTAAAATGGTTCATGTGGTTGAATATACCACTAGATTGGTTTCCCTCTCTAACGTATTTCTTATGTTGATTGATTCGTGTTGTGAGTGTTTTAGCAGTCTGACCAACATAAAACTGATTACATGATTTGCAAGGTATTTTGTACACACACCCTTTATTACTATTGACAGAATTATTTATGAGCAGTTGTCTTACAGTGTTCTTGTTATTGAAAACTACATTAATGTTAAATTTACGTAACATATTTGGAATATTTTGCAGGTTCTCTTGGTACGGTAAAATTAGCAAGTCATTCATATTGAAAGTTTGAGTTGACCTAAGGTTGTAAAATGTCCTTTTAGCACGATTGTAAGCTTTATCAAGAACATGTGTGGGGTATTGTAGCTTAGTACCAATGTCGTAAATACATCTTATTTCATCATCGATGCACTCTGGGCTGCAAATGCGTAGGGCCCTGAGGTACATCGACGAAAAACAGATATCTTTACGCCATCAGGGTGTGAGGAATAATAGTGTATATATGAACAAACATTGGTTGGTTTGCGATATACACTAAACTTCAACTCACTTTCACGGCGGTAGATATTACAATCAAGGAAAGGCAAACTGCCTTCTTTCTCTATCTCCACCATGAACTTAATGGAACTGACCAAATTATTAAGCTTACATAAAAAAAGAAAAAAAAAGAAAAAGAAAAAAAAAATTACATTATCCTGAATGGGCCACAGACATAGGATGTTGGTTACCAGGACGGCCCAAACGTCCCATACTTGTTGGCTACCAGGACGGCCCATACGTCCGTCACGTGTACAACTTCCACTACCTCTCCGAATGCCCTCTTCACTATGTCATATATTCTGTACCTTGTTTCTTCATCTTATAATTCCTTCTTTGTATCTGCACTGAAGATGTAATTACACGAAAGCCCTCTGCTTCGTTAGTTTACTTTTCCTAGTGGTTATTTACGCATATATATATATATATATATATATATATATATATATATATATATATACTGTAATATATAAATATATATATATACACATATACATTATATATATATATATATATATATATATATATATATATATATTCACACACACTGAATGGTCCCCAGTGCAGATCTTAATATTTTTTCAACTACATTAACTTTTTACTTTTAATTCCATGTCATCACGAACGAGACTGACAATGCGCTACTCGTAGACATATACGGAAACTGATACGAAGCGAAGCCAAAGGCTCGAACCTCAGCTCAGACGTATCAAAGTAACAGTGACTAACCACTGCGCCATCAAGAGAGACATACAGTAAGTTGAATAATTTTTTTTATATTTGTATGTTCGAGCCACATACATATACACGAATTTTGTGCTCAACCCATTCCTGCTATGATGGTACAATGGTAGTGTGTGGGTGTGGGCAAATGTTATTCACACACACTGAATGGTTCCCAGTGCAGATCTTAATCTTTTTTCAACCACATTAACTTATTACTTTTGATTCCATGTCATCACAAACGAGACTGACAATGCGCTACTCGGAGACATATACGGAAACTGATACGAAGCGAAGCCAAGGGCTCGAACCTCAGCTCAGACGTATCAAAGTAACAGTGACTAACCACTGCGCCATCAAGAGAGATATAAGTTGAATACAATTTCTTATATTTGTATGTTCGAGCCACATACATATACACGAATTTTGTGTTCAACCCAGCCCTGCTATGATGGTAAAATGGTAGTGTGTGCGCGTGGGCAAGTGTTATTCACACACACTGAATGGTCCCCAGTGCAGATCTTAATCTTTTTTCAACCACATTAACTTTTTACTTTTAATTCCATGTCATCACGAACGAGACTGACAATGCGCTCGTCGGAGACATCTACGGAAACTGATACGAAGCGAAGCCAAGAGCTCGAACCTCAGCTCAGACGTATCAAAGTAACAGTGACTAACCACTGCGCCATCAAGAGAGATATAAGTTGAGTACAATTTCTTATATTTGTATGAATAGCACTTACCCGCGCGCACACACTACCATTGTACCATCATAGGAGGGATAGGTTGAGCACAAAATTCGTGTATATGTATGTGGCTCGAACATACAAATATAAGAAATTGTACTCAACTTATAATAAATAAAATGAATAAATGCATAGCTATAGTTAAATAATAAACAAACAGGTAAAGAGTAGATAAAAATAAATTGAAATATAACTAATAATAAATAAAAATCAAGCAAATAATGATAAACAAACAGACAATAACAAATAGATAATATATAATAAATGGCAGTCATTACAGCATCTTGCATAGGAATTTATCTAAATAAACTTAAAGCTTCGAACTAAACTACATTGCACTGCCTCTGCAGGAAGTTTATTCCATTCATTAACTATCCGGTTGGCGAAGTTTGTTTCTACCCACTTCCAAATTAAATCTATTTCCAGACAGTTTGAGACCATTATTTCTTGTCTGATTCTCATTCAGTGTGAAAATTTTGTCACTTTTGATGTCCATTCCCTTTAGAATCTTAAAAGCCTGTATAAAGTCACCTCTGAGTCTGCGCTTTTTTTTTTTTTTTTTTTTTTTTTAGGGAAAACAGATTCATATGTTTTATTCGATTTTCGTATGTTTTATATTTTATATTTGGAATCAGTTTTGTGGCTCACCGTTGTACTTTTTCCAATCTGTCAATGTCTTTAATGAGATTCGGTGACCATACGGAAGCAGCATATTCCAAATGTGGAGGAACTAACGATTTATATACCTTGTTAATTAGAGATGGACTTTTGAGGTCAAAAGATCGCGCAGTCAGTCCTAAAATCTTATTTGCTTTCTCAGAGGCTGAAAAACACAGCTCAGATGATTTAAGATCGTTAGATAGATAGATAGATAGATAGACTTTATTTGGCAATAAATCAATGTACATGAAGTGCAAATAATGACAAGAACACATAGTTCGAAATAATAAATGTAAATTGCCGAGGATAACACAAAAAGTATTAACGCTTATTTCCATTGTGGTCCTCATCAGGTAATTTTTCTACATTAAGTAACACGGACAAACATACATAGGGGGTTGAGGGGACCAGAGACACTCATGAGTAATACCAGTCAGTACACATATGACACGTAAACATTGTTATAGATTTGCTAATATTACTGAAATGTTTGTACACATAGGAACATTGAGTCCGAATATTTGAGCACCATCCAAAAGGAA
>NC_134781.1:50487366-50489866 GCF_046742065.1 Oratosquilla oratoria | reverse complement strand
TAGGTAATTTTGAAATATCTCCGTAGAAGCTAAAGTTCAAGTCATCAGAGACTTCCCTACACCCACGAATAGAAGAGAGATAAGACTATTCCTAGGAATGGCAGGTTACTATAGAAAATTCTGTCTTAATTTCTCTGATGTTGCAGTACCATTGACAGATTTGTTGAGAAAGGAACAAAAATTTGTTTAGACAGGACATTGCCAACAAGCTTTTCAAGAGTTAAAACTAAATTTTACTCATGAACCTGTCCTGAATAGCCCGGATCCATCCACAACCTTCCACTTGTTCACAAACGTAAGTGATGATGCTTTAGGAGCAACGCTAATGCAGAATATCAATGGAATAATACATGCTACAGTTTATTTCAGTAAGAAATTGAACCCCAATCAAAGTAATTATGCCACAATAGAAAAATAATGTTTGGTAGTTGTGACAGCAGTACAACATTTTAAATCATATCTACATCCATCTTTACCTATTCATTTACATACTGACCATAACCCTTTAGTTTCCTTAAACAAATTCTCCGTTTCTAAATCTAACCAAAGACTCGCCAGATGGAGTCTTATGTTACAATCCTACAATCTCCACATACACCATGTAAAAGGATCAGATAATGTCCTTGTTGATTCCCTATCGAGAGTAGACCTAAATGGGTGAGAGTGTCTCATCCTTAACGTGAATAAAATCCTGTGGATGTGCTGTGTCACGCCCTTGTGTGAATAAAGTCCCCTGTTTGTAATTTTAAGGCACGCCTTGCATGAATATGATATGTACTGTATACTTTATATTGTATTGTATTCTACAATATAAGTATATTTCATGAAATATTTAAGTGCTGCACAATACCAGTCTTCTTGGGGTGCCCCCATTACGTATGATCAAAGAACGTCAAGCTGAGAAACATATCATAATTTAGCGGGAAAAGGTCACTCTGCCTTCCCATTGGCTGAAGATCTTTAAACTACCGGTTTACTGACGTTTTGCTATGTTTTAAAACGTCGGGTCCCATTCATTGGGTATATAAAAGGTGATGCATAAAATGACCGAGACAGAATAAATAGAGAAGAGAAGCAGATATACTACTGAGAGAGACTACAGAGGAAAGAACCAAGACGTCAAGAAAAAAAGCTGAAACTTGATGTGTTTCTATTCAAGACTAATAGATATAATACAAGAAAGAGATGGATGGGCTGATTGTGCAATTCTAAACCTGAAAAAAGCTTTTGATAAGGTGTCACATAAGAAATTACTAAAGAAATTAGAAACTGTAGGAGGAATACAGGGCAAACTGCTGAAGTGGATGGAAGATTTCTTGCATGAAATAAATATGAGAGTGGTGATAAGAGACAAACATTCTAATTGGGATGAAGTGATTAATAGAGTTCAACAAGGAACAGTTTTGACCCCAATGATGTTTGCTATATATATTAATGATATGGATAAAGGAATTGATAATTATATGAGCTTCTTTGCGGACGATGTAAAACTGTTGAAAAAAATGAACATTGTAAAAGATTGTGAGTCGCTACAGAGTGATTTCAATAAAGTATGGGAATGGAGAGATGGGAGATGGAATTCAATATTAAGAAGTGTAGCACAATGGTATTTGGAAGAAGCAAATAAAGAATAGTGGGATCATATAAATTGGGAGATGAAGAAATTAAAAAAGTGGAAAATGAGAAGGACCTGGAAGTCATTATTATGAATAATATGTCCCCTGAAAAACATACAATCAAGATTTTTGGAGAAACTTATAATTTAATAAGAACAATCAAAGTAGCACTTACATATCTGGACAAAGAAATGGTGAAGAAAATACTACTCACTTAGATAAGACCAAGATTGGAGTATGCAGCGAGGATATGGTCACCAAGTAAAAAAAAAAAAAAAAAATTATGACAAAACTTGAAACAATACAAGGAGCAGTTACGAAAATGGCAACAACGCTCTCAGAACTATCATATGAGGAGAGACTGGGAGAACTTGAACTACAGACATTAGAACAAAGAAGAGAGAGAGAGGAGACTTGATCATTATTTATAGAATCATGAAAGGCATAGAAACTATTGATAGAGAAGACCTAATAAAATGGGATAGTAGAGATACAAGAGGACACGGAAAGAAAATAAAAAAGACAATCATTGAACAGACCTGAAAAAGAAAAGCTTTCCCCACAGGATAATACTATAGACGTTTGAAACAAGCTAGATGAAAATGTGGTGTGTACGAAAACGATACACGAATCTAAAAACAGGCTAGATAAAACGAGATATGAAGACGGAACACCACGAGCATAGCTCCCTTTCCCGTAAAATACAACTAGGTAAATATAACTAGGTAAATACACACACACACACACACACACACACACACACACACACACACACACACACACACACACACACACACACACACACACACACACACACACACACACACACACACACACACACACACACACACACACACACACACACACACACACACACACACACA
>NC_134781.1:50477366-50482366 GCF_046742065.1 Oratosquilla oratoria | reverse complement strand
GACGAACGTCTGTTCAAACCTGTAACAAACAAACCTTTAACGATAACAAATGATGGATCTTTTACCTTTACCTCTATCATGACAGAGGTCGACAGCTGAAACTTAGATCAAGGCGGTTAGTAGCCAGGAATAGAGCAAATCGTGAAAAGAAATCGAGTGTTAAAAGAAAGAAGAGACAACTGAAGGAAATAGAAGAGAATGAGAAGATATTGGCCATAGTATACGACTACTTGATTGATAACATCATCTGCCTTAAAGGTTTGTTGAAAGAGTTCTCAAACGTTAGACAATTAAAACTCACAAAATAATATCAGAATGGCTATAACACTGAAGATGGCAGGAGTGAAAACGCGTGAGCATAAAGGTGTACGAGTATACCACCTTCCAAATTCTACATCACAAGTAGGCGCAATTGTTAATTCTTATGACACGCGTGCTGGTCTGGAAATGAATATAAGAAGCCCGTGTGCGGACTCTTAAATCCCCATTGTTTAGATTTGGACATTACAATTTCTTCTATGACTGCTTCCAGTATCCCATGATCATACCACATGGAGACGTAGGATATTCTCATATCATGAGCCGTAAAGCTAAGATCAAACCAGACGTGGGCGATAAAGAAGTCTTTTCCAAGACATACGGACGTCTTAACGCCGTGTCTCTCCTATTCCTCCCTATATATGGGAAGAGAGGGAATCTTCACTTATATTACAAAAGGTCGGATACTGTTTTAACAATTCGTAGTCAACAATTACGTGAAAGCTGAAACCGAAAGGTTTAATTTTTTTTAGGTTAAACCAGAGTGCAATAAGAAAGGAACGTGCTGATGTAATGAAATACGATGTCGGTAATGCAGAAGGTAGAGGACAGCGAATAATTATACCATCCACTTCCGTGGGTGGGCCAAGATACATGAAACAACGGCAGCAGGATACCTTGGCGTTCGTTTCAAGCTACGGATCACCCGATTTCTTCATAACCTTTACAATGAATCCTAAATGGGATGAGCTGGAACATGCCATGCGAGAAACGGGTTCGCACGACATGAGTAGACCTCAAAGCAGGCAGCGCCGCAGGCCAAGCAACATGCATGTATATATATATGTATATACATATATATATGTATATATATATATATATATATATATATATATATTTGTACATATACACGTATATATATGTATATATATATATATACATACATACATACATATATATATATATATACACATATATATATACATACATATATATATATATGTATATATATATATATATATATATATATATATATATATATATTTCAGACTTGTCTGCCACTATCAGAAAATAAGATTAGAAATAAATATATTTGTATATTTCGACCACTTTCTGTGGTTTAATTTATAATACAAATAAACCCAGTGGCCCTAGACATTAGGTACCCAAATATCCATGAGGCGATGTTCTAATTCCATAGGGATGCTAAATCATACAGCAGCATTTTATCTAGAATAACCAGCGCTTCTCTCCTCTGGGACAATAATTCACCGAAGAGTTATTGTTATGATGGTAGTAGGGGGGAGCGATTTTAGGAGGTTCGCATAATGGAGGGATAGAAGAAATTAAAAGAGAACAGCATTTTCATTTACTTATCTATTTATCTATTTATCTATTTGCTTATTTATCTTTTATTAATTTATCTATCAATCTATATCTATCTATTTTATTATTTATTTATATATTTATCCATTTATTAGTTTACTTAATATCTATATATTTATTTATCTGTTCATTTATCTTTTTTTTTTTTTGCTTTTTCTTTCATTCTTTCTCTCTTACTTATCTATTTGATTTGTTTCTTCCTTCTTTCTCTATGCTTTTACTTGTTCATTTATTTGATTCATTTATGTATCATTTATTTATTCATTTATCTATTTGCTTATATACTTATGTGTTTTTATTTACTTATTTTTTTATTTTATTTATTTATTTATTTATTTATTTACTTATTGATTAATAAATATATAGGTAAAGAAATAAATAAACAAATGAATTAATTAATTTATCTCTATCTTTTAGTTATTTATTTACACGTTTATTTATTCATTTATTTATCTATTTGTTTGTTTATTCAATTACGTATTCATTTAATTCATTTATTCATTCATATACGTATTCATTTGTTTATTCATCTTCATGATAACTTTTGTATATATTTCAGGAATATGACAAGGCAATCTCCAGTTGCCTCTGGAACTTGCAAGCAATCCTACACCGTCTAAATGCTGAGTACAAAATTTGTGAAGTTGTTTGTCTTCTTTTGTGATTACAATGTTTTATAGCCGCACTATAAGCTTGTTGTTGATATACGAGAATAATTTGGTTCACTTTTGGCCCTAATATTTTTTTTTTCTTTCATTGCGAAAGAAGATCGTAAGTAACGTGCTTGGATAAACTTCATAAGCCTTTCATTCTTTCACTTTTTTGTTTATTCATTTGTTTTTTATTTGTTTTATTTATTTATTTATTATTTTTTATCTATTTATTATTTATTCATTTATTATTTATCTGTTTATTTATTTATTTACTTATCTATCTACTAATTTTCGTTTTTATTAATTTACTTGTTTACTTATCTTTATTTATCTATTGGTTAATAAATCAATTAATTAATTTACTAATTTTTTTCATTTGTTTCCTTATTTGCGTATCTATTTATTATGTATTTATTTATTTGTCTTTGTTTATTGACTTATGTTTGTTTTTATATATCTGTTTACTGATTGATTTATTAATCTATTTATTTATTCATTTAGCAATTTATCTATTAACTTTTTAATTTTGTTGTCATTTATTTATCTATTTTAAATAATCAACTGATTAATTAATTTGTCAATTGATTAATTAATAGATTTGATCATTTACTTATTGATTAATAAATTTATTAATTAATATTGAATCATTCATTTACTTATTTATTTGCTTATCTATTTGTTTGTTTATTTATCAATTTACTTATCTATCTATCTATTCATTTAATAAGTAATATATTTACTTTTTAATTTTATTCTAATTTATTTTTTAGTTAACTGATTGATTAATTAATTAATACATTTATTCATTCATTTATTTACTATTTCATTTTTAATTGCTATTACTGGTGTCTTTTGTAACTACCAAATAATTTAATTCAGCAAAGGAGCTAGAGCTGGTGCTAACTCGAACGAGGAATACTTTATTTTTATTTATTCGTTTTTATTTATTCATTAGTCTACTCGTTAATTTTTATAGCTATTACTTGTACTTTTTTTTTTAGTAATATTCTAATCGTTATTTATCCACTGAACGGGGTGGCTAGGTACGGTAGCATGCTTTGCAAATTAAGGAATTTAAGCTTCTTTTTCCTCTTCTCCTCCTCTCTCTACCTCTCTTTCTCTTTTTCTCTTTGTACCTATTTCCTGACATTTTGTTTTTTTATTTCTATTCTATTGTTTTATTTTCTTATATTTTTCTTGTCATCTTTAACACATATATACTTCTCTTCCTCTCTTTCTCCTTTCCTCTCTTCCTTCTTTCCTCTCTTCCTCCTTTCCTCTCTTCCCTTCTCTGTACTTCTCTTTATATTTTTCCCAAACATCTTCCTCTCTTCATTTCTTTGCGTTTCTTCGTTTTTTTTTTTGCTTATTTTTTTATTTTCATCGTTGCCACAGATACATTCTTCTTCCTCTCCTCCCCCTTTCCTCTCCTCTTCTATTCCTCTCTATGTACTTCTCCTTGTACCTCTTTTTCAAACTTCTGGCTCTTTATATTTCTACGTATTTTTTTCACTTTTATTTCTCCATTTCTTGATCTTGTTCATTTTGTCTTGTCATCGTTGCCACAAACACAATCTTCTTCCTCTCTTCCTCCTTTCCTCTCTTCCTCTTTCTGTACTTCTCTTTATACCTCTTTCCCAAACTTTTTGCTCCTTTTATTTCTACATACTGTATCTTTTTTTTTCTTTGCTTATTTTTTTCTTGTCATCGTTGCCACAATCTTCTTCCTCTCTTCATTCTTTTCTCTCCTCCTCTTTTCCTTTCTCTGTAATTATCTTTATCTCTTTATGCCTCTTTCCCAAAATTTTTATTTTTTTCATTTCTACGTGTTTTTTTTATTCTCTGCTTATTTTCTTCTCATCGTTGCTACAGACGCAATCGTCTTCCTCTCTTCCTCCTTTCCTCTCCTCCTCCCCTCCTCTCTCTGAACTTTTCTTTATACCGCTTTTCCAACCTTCTTGCTCGTTTTTTTTTTTTTTTTTTTTTTTTTTTTTTTTTTTTTTTTCCAGCGTTACCGCAGACACACTCTTTGGACAAAGACCGCCATTGCAGAAGCTGTCAACATTCGAGGCAACCGAAATCGACACCGCGACAGAAATCACGGCAATCCCGTGGAAAAAATATATTTGTTTTCACCTTGACGCAACATGGGCGCCTCCCTTTCCACCTCGCTATAGCGTTCACTTTTTATTTTATTTATTTATTTATTTATCTTTTATTTATTTATTTGTTTATTTTTCATATCCCGTTAATTCGGACGGTCTTTCACCCTCCCTCCCTCCACCATTCGTTGAATCGAAACACACTAAGGCAAGTTATCCCTCTCCCCCGCCCCCCCCAAAAAAAAAATGGGAGCATCACCTTTGCCGACTATAAGTGTTAGGTAAATTTGCCATTTAACACACAGACACACATACACGTACACGCCCATATATAAACATGCACGCACACGCGCTCTTACTCTCTCTCTCTCTCTCTCTCTCTCTCTCTCTCTCTCTCTCTCTCTCACACACACACACACACACACACACACACACACACACACACACACACACACACACACGCACACACACACACTCACACACGCACACACGCACACACACACACACACACACACACACACACACACACACACACACACACACACACACACACACACACACACACACACACACACACACACACACACACACACACAACCGG
>NC_134781.1:50454866-50467366 GCF_046742065.1 Oratosquilla oratoria | reverse complement strand
AATGAGATTCGGTGACCATACAGAAACCGCATATTCCAAATGTGGACGAACTAACGATTTATATAGCTTGTTAATGAGTGATGGACTTTTGAAATCAAAAGATCGCGCAATCAGTCCTAGAATCTTATTTGTTTTCTCAGAGGGTGAAATACACTGCTTAGATGATTTGAGGTCGTTACTGATAATAACGCCGAGATCTTTTTCACTATTCACTTTTGTTAACGAATTTCCAAATAACTTGTAATCGTACTTTCTGTTATTTCTACCTATGTGCATTACCTTGCATTTACTTGTGTTAAATTTCATTAGCCACTTTTCAGACCATTGCTGTAATTGATCTAAATCTTCTTGAATATCTAATTGGTTTAAGTGATCATTTGTCATTTCGCACAGTTTTGTATCATCAGCAAATTTGGAAACAGTAGATTTTAGTCCATGGTCTATATCATTTATATATACTATGAATAGAAGTGGCCCAAGAACGGAACCCTGAGGAACTCCACTTGTAACATTTTTCCATCCAGAAGTTTTTCCATTTAAAACAACTCTCTGTTTTCGACCATTCAACCAATTACTAGTCCAACTTAATAGGCTACCACTTACTCCGTGTGAAGCTAATTTAGTAAGTAGTCTTTCGTGTGGGACGGTATCAAAAGCTTTTGCAAAGTCTAGATATATTAAATCTATATTGTTTCTTTTGTCATAATTCGAGATAACTGTGTTGTACAATTCGAGTAAGTTAGTCACGCAAGAACGTTTCCGTCTGAAACCATGCTGGCTATCATTTATCAAACGGTTACTTTCTAAATGATGTTCGATAGCATCTCTGATGATAGTGTCCATTATTTTTTTTGTCACCTTTTTTGAATATGGGAGTAACGTTAGCTAGCTTCCATTCTCTTGGGACGTCTCCGGATATGATGGATTTCTTGTCCATTTGTTTGGGTTAACTGAACCCACAAACTATCATATGCATCCTGTTTCACTTTCTCTAAAACACAAGCATGGACATTGTTTTTAACGTACAACAGAACACCCCCAACTTTCTTGTAGTTTCTATCCTGATGAAAGTTTAAATCCCGCAATATTAATCTCAGTTTCGAACTCTGTACCATTTGACCATGTCTCAGTTATTCCTATCATATCAAGATTTTCGCTTTTGACATACGCCTGTATTTCTTGAAATTTGTTCCTGATACTACGAGCATTAAAGTACATAGACTTAAGAAACTCGTGATTATTTCTTTTTGACACATTTTGAGTTTCAATATCATGTATTACATTATCATTTTGTTTTTTATTCATACCTTGCTCTTTATCATTATTTGGTCCTTCATTGACATTCAATGGCTCATTAACATTTCCTCCATCACGGACATCAGGTCGATCACGGTCATTCGATCTCTTTTGTACATTTTGTCCCCCTACGTCACCGTGATTCACGCCGGCCTCCCGTCGTTCATTGACATTATGTCCGGCATCCCTTCCTAAAATTATATTTTGTCCTCCAGTGACATTATATCCCACCGTGATATAATTTCACTATAATTACATCCCATCGTGATCTTCAGTCTTCCACTGTCATTACATCCCATCATGATATTTTGGCCTTCATTGACATTCTGTCCGGTATCCCTTCCTAAAATTATATTTTGTCCTCCAGTGACATTATATTCTACCGTGATATTTTCTCCTCCATTATCATTACATCCTATCGTGATATTTTGTCCTCCACTATCATTACTTCCCATCGTGATCTTTTGTCCTCCACTGTCATTACATCCCATCGTGACATTTTGTCCTTTGACATTACATCCTAATGTGACATTTCGTCCTCTACCGACATTATATCCTAAATTATATTTTGTCCTATACTGGCACATTGCTCTACATTAATGCTATATTCTACACTGTTTTCCCAAGTACATTCTGTTTCCCCTTCCCTTTGGGCTTCTACCCTAAAAAAGGAGTTAGTTCATTACAAACTCCCACAATGAGGTTTGCAAGAACATCTTTGCCTCTGCGGGTAAGGTGGATCCCATCAGAAACGTAAAGGTCATGGCGCCTAGAAAAGAGATACCAAGGATCAAGAAAGTGGTATCCCAATTGTGTGCACAACTGCGATATCCTATCATTGATCCCTATGGCTCTATTATTCTAACACGAGCTTGCGTAGATCCTCGGGAGGATCCCACAGACTACGTGACGGCTCCCACGTTCCTTCATCTCCTGAAGGAGGACCTTGTAATTCCGAACAAGTTCCTCTGATCTCACCCTACCTACATCGTTACTTCCCGTATGAACAATCGTAACCGTGTTCGTCCGTCCTTGCTCCCTGATGGACTGGGTACAATCGGCGATCCCACGGCCAGGTTGACATACAAGCTTGCAACGTCGCTTAGTCTTCCTCTGCAGGATGCCGTCATAGCCTCGCACCATGGAGTCCCCCACCACCAAGAACTCCTGGTTTTCAGCCACTTCATCCTCCAGTAGAGCAAAACGATTGGCTAGAGCCAGCGGTTGCTCCACAGGGCACACGTCTACCGAACGCGGGCTCGACAAACGGGACCCCACGGAGCGCCACTCGCTCACGGCAGTGACAGTAGGGGAAGAAGTGGAACGCTCTTTGGGTTGTGGGGAGGGTTCACTCTTCTCACGGAGCGCACTCCTGAGAAGACGAATTTCCTCCTCACACATCCTGAGACGGACCTCTAGGTTCACGCAACCTTCACAAGCCATTTCGCTCCTCCTTTAGCAATAAAAACGGCAAAGAGAAAATACAAAAAATACAAAAAACAACAACAACAAAACAAAACAAGGCGGTCTCTAATAAACTAAATACGCGAAGCTTACTCTGCTTACCTTATACTATTTCTCCTATCTTTGGAGTACAGTAACAGAAAACTGTTTTGAATTTAAATAGTACACTACACTTTATCTTATATCTGTAACTGTGTAGCGCTATACGTATATAATTACAAAAACACAACACGATCACTTACCACTATTGTGCTGTTTTGTCTGGTTGGGGGGAGGGGGGAAGAATACAGAATTGTGAAAAAATGGTGGACACAGACAAAGAGGTATTGGTTTTCGGTATGTGTAAGTGGTAACTTAAGAAGATCAAGAACGACTGTGTCGAATGGTTTAGATGGGGTAGGGCAAGTTGAAATAGGAACATGACCGCTTATATGACCTTTGTGAATCGTGCTAGGATGGCAAGCGTCAATGTGTGCGTGTATATTCTTCTTTTTTTCATGGTTAACCAGAAGTAGTGCAATATGGCATGTGTAACGTATTTCTCCTTGCTAGGGCGTGCGGCAATGAGGGAATCGTATATAAGCTTTAAAACTTCTGGAATGAGATACGTAGGGACTACGAGGTGAAACACTGATCTGTTTGGTTCATGTTTATTCGTTAGTGTTGTTTTGTAATCCAGAATGTCATCAACTAGCGCGTGATTGTTGATATCGGGATGAAAGTTTTCTGTGTCAGTTGTGTCTGCAGATTCGAGGAAGTATTTGACACGTTTCCAAAGAGGGTCTGATCTCTGCGCTGCGGCAACGCACGCTTGTGTAAGAGTTGTTGAAATAGGATTGTGAGTGATGGTCGGATTATAGCGACTGAGCGTCTGCAACTAGGTTTACTTTTCCTTGAACAAAATAAAAGGTTGGCATGATGGGAAAGTGTTTGGGCGGCGGTGCTATTTGTGCTAGCAGTAGGTGCATCCTCATATGATGAAGCAGAATTAATTAGAATGGGGGGCTAGAATTAACTGACGTTAAATCATGTTCTGCCTGCTCGGCCACGTTGATGTGGTTGACTTTGTGGGAAGTTGCTGATGGTAATGTAGGGAGGAAATGATTTGCATAAATTATGCCATTTAAAGCAGGGTAAATAATTATGTTGCTTCATCAATGTTAAGCCTACGTGGATGTCAGCAGGAAAGTAGACGTCAGCTACGTAGGTGGTAAATGGAATGAGAGGGCACTCATCTTTGAAGTTAATGTCCAGGGAAAATTTACCAATGACAGGGAATGGTACGTCATCTACATTGCAAAGGTTGACGTCGGGGGGTTCCAAAATGGTGGCACGTTTTGTTTCAGTGCGGAATTTGTGGAAACTTTGTACTGACATGATGTTAACTGGGAAACCCGTGTCGAGAAAGATAGTCACTTTGGTGGTGTTAGACGTAACATTGAACTTTAAGGAATGGGAAGATACGTTTGGAATTTTCACGGTATGTACCGGTGGAGTTGATGATTGAATATCTGGGCATGGAGTAACCATCCTTGGTATACACTAAGTCTATGTATTCTGTAATCACAAAGGAGATGTGTTACGTGGATGCCTTGCAGGAGATATGTTACGTGAATACCTTGCAGGGGATGTCATACGTGAATGCCTTGCAAGAAATGGGTTACATGAATGCCTTGCAGGAGATGTGTTACGTGAATACCTTTCAAGAGATGTGTTACGTGAATGTCTAGGATGAGAGCGATCTGGGAATTCTGGTCGTATAAAATCATGTACCGTGATGGTTGTAATGTCTATTTGGTTATGACGGATATCTATGGTAACACGTGTTAACGAGGTGTCCTAGTTTGTGGTAGTATGTACAAAACATTTGCGTTCTCGAAGGAGAACGTTGACGTGAGTGATTTCAAGTGCGAGATGTATGTCTTGATCTCGTGTTATGTAAGGGGGACCGTGTGACCCGGGCTATTGTGTGGGTGGATGCGATGGGTACTAACTGGTTCTGTATCTGAGTGATAGCTTTGTCTATGTCAGAGAATTTCTCGGAGAATTCGCCTAATGTGATACTTAGTGTGAATGAAATTGTGCTAGCTTTTTGGAGTGTGTCTGGATGTAATTGGGAGATTAGTCGAAAGTATGCCATGAGTAAGACTAAGTGTTCCAATGGTATTTTGTTGTCTGAGACCCAGTCTGAGTTTTTGAGGCTTTCTCTGAGTTCGTTTTTAAATGTTGAAGCTATTTTGATAGTTTTTTCTTTTCTGTTGTGTGGGCCATGCTTGTAAGTTTTTGCTAAAGAGTATAGGGGGAAAGTGCTCCAAGTGGCTCAAATGCAGTAAAGGAATTTTTAACGTGTTATTTGACACTGCTTCTGACCCAGGGATTTAGGCGAGATGCAGGGATGACCCGTCATCCAGGAGAAAGCATGATAAGAGGGAGAGAAGGGTGTGGATGGGAATTGAGTACGTAGGGATGGAATGGGTGGGAGTGGTTTTTAGGCCTTTATTTTTTAGCTACCTCCCTTGTAAGAAGAAAAAAGCCTTTGGTACATGTATGTACGAATTTATGATAGGTTGAAGGTTCCTCAAATAAATCAGACTGAATGACGTCACCAGCTAATGTGTTATCTTTATCTATTTTGGGTGTTAGTATGGATATTTTAGTCATGTCGTCTGTGGCGTTGCTTTGTTTTATCTCTGATTCAACTCGTCTTGGTGTTGGCATGGAGGCGGTGGGTGTCGTGGATGCTGGAGAATACCGTGAAGAGGATTTTCCTCGTAATAGATGCTGGAGGATGTAGCGAAGCAATACAGCGGTACTTCGTAGTAGGATGCCGGATGAAGAGGGATTGCTCATAGTGCTTATATGATGGAGTGAATCAATGCAGCGGTGCTTTGTAGTAGGATGCTGAGCGATGCAGCTAAGAGGAGTTTCCTCGTATTGATGCTTGGCAATGCAGGGGAGAGGGGTCTGATTCTCGTGTGTGATGTTCGATTTCAGCGAAGATCGTAGTGTTGGAAAATGGCTATGTTCAAATGGAGCCGCTGTCGTAGAATTGTTGCTTCGGAGGAATGGTAGGGTTCTTGCTTCGGATCCCACGCTGGGCCACCAGAAGGTTGATGTGTAGTTTTATCTACATTTAAGCTACTAGTCTTTGGGTGAGAAAATCTAAGCGGACTCTTTACTGTTCCAATATTCTTTCTGGTTTATACATACAATGCAACCTCCGAAGTAACCTCGGGGGTTGCCAGATTTTACATACATATGTACAAATTTACAGTGGTGCCATATAATGATCGGGTACATCAAAAAAATGTTCGGTTGAGCGATGATGATAGGCGCCGGACAGTAGCCGTTTCCCTTTGCAGTCGAGTATCGTGGTCTCTTTTGTCCGACGCAGGTGTCAGGGCATTTCTCCAAAACACTGGCGAGGCCTATTATTCAAGCAAATGTTGCCTGGAATCCAGGTCTTCGGGCCACTAGGAACAATTGAATATTCATTCCTTGAGATCTGGAGGAACAATAGATGGTCCCTGGAGAGTTGGTTGAAAGGCGTTGGAGTACTCGCTCCATATACGTGTGTGCGCGCGTGTGCACGCTGGGCATCAAAGAAGTTGATAACACATAAATGCATACATATATGCATACGTACATAAATATATACTTACATTCATATCATACGTAAATACATACGTACATACATGCATACGCACATGCATACGTACATACATATATACATACGTACTTATTTGCATAAGTACATACATGCATAAGTACATACATACATACATACATACATACATACATACATACATACATACATACATACATACATACATACATACATACATACATACATACATACATACATATACACAAAGGCCCAACCACAAGGTCGTTAATAATCTATTGAACAATCCCTTAATGGTCTCTTTTGTATTGGTTCACTGAGGAAGTCTCTTACAGCTCATCTTTTAGTGATTAGCGAACGTGAAAACGCACACACACAAAAACACATACACAAACACACACACACACACACACACACACACACACACACACACACACACACACACACACACACACACACACACACACACACACACACACACACACACACACACACACGCACGCACCCCCCCCACACACACACACGCGCGCGCGCGCGTTGTAAGGGAAAATCGCCACTTAATCTTCTAAACAACCAGCCCTCTTAAATAGCGCACTGTTCGAGTGCGCTTCGAAGCTTTACTTGAAACGAGCTGCCACGTATGACGACCGAGGTTACGTGCGTCCCGGACAGACATGGGTTTAGCAGAGAACTTGGTGACTGTACCTAGTCCACTACTCCCTCTCCACTCTAAAACTGGCGTGTTACATCGACTGGACGTCGTTTGTCTCCAACTTCGCCTTCTGCTCTGCCAGAGTCGTCATCGCTCAGCTCCAAAACCCTGATCATCTGCCGAAGCTTTCTACGAGTAATTTAAGTGTTTACATGTGGAGACAATTCGAGTGAGCTACGACCGAACTGACCTAAGGTGAAACAGTTGGTGTTGTTTTTCCCTATTCTTCAAGTTGATTTGATAGTGAATTGTGGAAGGACCAGAATTATAAACTTCCAGTGCAATCCTGTGTTTTTCTTACTTGTCCTACGAGTCTATAAACGAACCGAGAGTTCTGAAGCAGGCAGTGGTGGTCCGCACCTAGTTTCAGAACTAAAGGACCTAATTGGTCCTATACATGTGGCGACCTTGCCAGGATTCGACTCGTAACGACTCGTAAGGTTGGTGGTTTGTCTGTTGGCACCTTGAGCGTGCAAACCGTTCATTTGAATTTGTTTAGAGTGATTTCTGTCGTCTTGACACTTGCTCGACTGTGGTCGAGGCACCTTGAGCGTGCAAATTGTCCATTTAAATTGTCGTTTCTAGTGATTTCTGCCATCTTGGCATTTTGCTCGACTATGCTTGTGGCACTTTGAGCGTGCAAACTGTCCATTTAAGTTGTTTGTCTTTCAGAGTGATTCTAGGCGGTCAGTCTACGTAGTACTGTAGCAACGGAAGCAAAAAGCTCCAGTTACTACGTCGTTTTTGTTTAGTCAGTAGGGTGTTTCGGACAGTTAGTCCTTTCGTCAGCTGGACGACCATAGTTTGTTCCGTATTGAAATTTTGGTGTATTCATATTTTTCGTTAACTTTAATTACACAACTTTTCCTCTGTACTTGACCTTAATTTGTGCTGTTTATTGTCTTAGTATTTTGTTATTCGTAGCCATACTCCCAAGAATGTCTAAGTTTACTTCTATCGAAGAACTCAAGGCCCAGGCCGAATCCATCGATTTAAAAGGTGACGATATTGGCCGCTTTGTTTTAAATCGACAGGCATTTGAAAGGGATGAAAGAACCAAAGAACGCGAGCGAGAACGGGATAAGGAACAGCGAGAACACGAAAGGGAACAGCGAGAACACGAAGAGAAAGAAAAGAGGGAACAGCGAGAACACGAAGAGAAAGAAAAAAAGGAACAGCGAGAACACGAAGAGAAAGAAAAGAGGGAACAGCAAGAACACGAAGAAAAGATGGCTAAATTACAACATGAAAAGCAAATTGAGCTTGCCAGACTTGCACCCGACTCCCGTAACCAGCCTTCTAGCCAGGACATCTTCGTCAAGCGGCCCGACCTCCCCACGTGCCAAGAAGGAGAAGACATAGCCTCGTACCTCTCCAGGTTCGAAAGGGTAGCAAACCTGCTCCAAGTTGAGGAAGATTCACTTGCCGCCAGGTTGGGCAGCACATTAACAGGTAAGGCTGCTGAATTGTATTCTACGTTTGATTTGGCAACGATAAGCAATTTTTCCCTCCTTAAGAATGCATTGCTCACAGGATTTGACAAGACTCCCGAACGCTATAGATTGGACTTCAGGAACGACAAGATTTGCGTCGGGGAAAATTACCGACAATTTGCTACCCGTCTACAACAGCTATTCGACAACTGGCTGGAGTTGTGCAAGGTCCCCAAGACATTCGAAGCTCTAAGACAATTTATTGTCTTAGATCAGTTCCTTGCTTCTCTCGTTCCACATATACGCCTCTTCATCAAGGAACAGAGTGTAACTTCCCTAGAATCGGCGGTGGCAAAGGCGGATGATTGGGCCTCCGCCCATAAGGCCTATCCAAAGCCGAATACTAACTATGTTTCCGGTAAGACATCTTTTCCTCGTAGGAAAACTAATGTGGCCGAATCTTTACCTCCCCCTAGCCATGGCTCAACCCATCAAGATACAAAAAGCGGTGCCTTCCGTACGCCCATGAGGTGTTTCAACTGCGGCGAAGAAGGACATCATCGATCTCGTTGTCCAAAGAATCCCCGTGCATTCAAAGACAAAGAGGCCCAATCTCAATTCAAGGTAGGGTTTTGCATGAGTAACAGGACCACCCCATGTTTCACCGTTGCAGGAACTATCAATGGCTCTTGGACTTCTACCATAGTCAGGGACACTGGATGCAACTGTGTCCTGGTCTCCGAAGAAGCTGTCCCAGACGCAGATGTGTCCCTGTGCCCAAAGGTATCTGTAGCAGACTTTTTGGGACGAGTTAACGAGTTTCCTGTTGTCCGCTGCTATATACGCTGTCCATACTACGAGGGATGGGTTGATGCAGTCAGAGCTCCTATGAAGTGCGCAAGCGCCTTGATCGGCAACGTTCCTGGGGCACGGGATCCTAGTAAACCTGACTTCTTTCTTTTCAAACCCCATGCTACCTCTTTAGACACTACTACACATTCAACTCTTCCTACAGGCATGCAAACATCCATTGCCGCCGCTACCCCTATCACGAAGAGGGTCCCACCTCCTACATTAACTCAAGAGTCCACTTTCCAGATCAACGCTGTCGAGACTCGCAGGTCCAAGATGAAGAGAGTTCATCCTCTTCATATGCCTGCCCTTCAACCCCTGTCTGTTACCCCTGAAGAGTTCTGTAGTCTACAGGAATCCTGTCCCACTCTGGCTGGATTGTGGGATAAAACAAAATCTGAGGAGATGGATCAGACGAAGAATGGTTCCTCCTTCCAGTATCTCAAGATGGATGGTTTGCTGTACCGAAAATGCGTATTATCTACGCATGTTGAAAAGGTGGGTAAACTCGCCCTTGTTGTCCCGAAAGAGTGCCGACCTATCATTTTGTCTGTTGGCCATGAAAATCCATTAGCGTGACACTTTTCTCAAAGAAAAACTGCTATGAATATAGCAGACAAGTTTTTCTGGCCTGGGATGGCAGTAGATTCGTGATTTCTGCCGCTCGTGTGACATATGCCAACGAATGTCGAGTAAGGGCAGAGTCAGACCTGTACCTCTACACTCTCTACCTATTATTACCGAACCTTTTGACATCGTTACATTCCCACCCAGTTGCCTTCGCCAGCCGGAAACTTCTCGACCGAGAGAGCAGGTGGCGTTTCCCCACTTAGTCTTCCAAAGGAAGACTCTTTAAGGGGGGAGTTGTGTAAGGGAAAATCGTCACTTAATCGTCTAAACAACCAGCCCTCTTAAATAGCGCACTTTTCGAGTGCGCTTCGAAGCTTTACTTGAAACGAGCCGCCACGTATGACGACCGAGGTTACGTGCGTCCTGGACAGACATGGGTTTAGCAGAGAGAACTTGGTGACTGCACCTAGTCCACTACTCCCTCTCCACTCTAAAACTGGCGTGTTACATCGACTGGACGTCGTTTGTCTCCAACTTTGCCTTCTGCTCTGCCAGAGTCGTCATCGCTCAGCTCCAAAACCCTGATCATCTGCCGAAGCTTTCTACGAGTAATTTAAGTGTCTACATGTGGAGACAATTCGAGTGAGCTACGACCAAACTGACCTAAGGTGAAACAGTTGGTGTTGTTTTTCCCTATTCTTCAAGTTGATTTGATAGTGAATTGTGGAAGGACCAGAATTATAACCTTCCAGTGCAATCCTGTGTTTTTCTTACTTGTCCTACGAGTCTATACACGAACCGAGAGTTCTGAAGCAAGCAGTGGTGGTCCGCACCTAGTTTCAGAACTAAAGGACCTAATTGGTCCTTTACACACGCACACACACACACACACACACGCACACACACACACACACACACACACACACACACACACACACACACACACACACACACACACACACACACACACAGACAGACAGACAGACAGACAGACAGACAGACACACGCGCGCGCGCGTCGGACTGACAGCGAAGATTGGAACTCCGGAACCCCCCCCCCCGCTATTTTCGTGGGTTATAGCGACGAGGGAGTACCTGTGATGTATTAATAGGAAGGGGAAAGCTCGTGGTGAAGTGGGCAGGTGAAGAAAAAGGAGAAGGGGAGACATTATTGAGGAAAATGAAAAAAATGACAAAGGGGACGAACGGGCCCCGGACGTCAGAAGGGGTGTCAACAAAATGTGCAGATCACACAGACGAGGTCGATCACGTGAGCAGAGGTATCAAAAGTAGAAATATAGATAATAACAGCTCAATGGAAAAAGAAGATAATTACTTTTATTAATTTAATGAGGAAGGATATGACAACCTCCCCCGACTAGTAAATCTAGAGGAGAAAATAACAAAAATGAACGAAGCATTGGAGGTTAGGTTTAACCAATTAACACTAGTTACACAAAGAGCTGATAAACTGGAAGACTAAAGAAGGAGAATCAAAACCTATCTAAAAAAATAGAAAAATTAAAAAGACAGCTAAGATTAGTAAAGGATGAGAATGAGGAATTAAAGAGGAACAATAAAGAGAATAAAGAGTCCACAGCAAAAGAGGTAAGTGGTTGAAAAAAAAAAAATCCAAGAGAAAAACAAAATTTAATTTAGAGATATAGTGAAACAGATGAAAGAACAAACTAAGGACACAGTTATTAAAGTGATGAGAGAGAAGGAGAATATAATAGACTTAGCAGGTATAAATAAATATATAATTGTATTTGGAATGGAAGAGAAGCATAATTTAAATAAGACTACAAGGGTAAAGGAGGAGAGGGAAAAGTAAATAAGGTATTAAAAGTAGTTCAAGAAGATGAACAAGAAATAGGGAAAGAAATTAAAGAGATATATAGAATAGGAAAATACAATATAGATAAGACCAGACCAATTAAGGTTAAATTCAGGTCACAAGCGACAGCAGAACATATCTTGGCAAAAATAGAGAAACTAGCAAAAAGTGATCAGTATAAACAGGTATGGAAAAAAGAGAGATAAAAAGGAAAGAGAGGAGGAGAAAGCAAAAAGAATCGAAGCTAAGGAAAAATCGAGAACACAACAGAGTCACACAAAGAGAAATTCTGTTGGAGAGTAGTGGATATGAAAGGGAGGAAATGGTTCAGAGCAGAGAAAAACGGAAGGGAAACAGAAAACAGGATGGAGGTAACAGAAATTTATAAGTGTCTTTCACAAATATAGATGGCTTATTATAATAACAGGCTTGAATGAACTGAATGATTACCTGAAGGAAAAAGAACTGGACATAATGGGAAGTGTAGAGACAAAATTAAAAGGTCCATTACCACTCAACAGAATAGAGACTATTATGATGGAATTAGAGGACAGGGACAAGAAGAGTAGGAAGTTTGTAGTAAATTATGTGCCTCCTAAAACGGTTTCGTGGGAAGAGAGAGAACACAAAAATATGTTAGAAGACACAAATAAGATCATGGAAGCTGGAGGAAGAATAGTTATAATGAGTGACTTTAATTGTAAAGAAACCT
>NC_134781.1:50437366-50439866 GCF_046742065.1 Oratosquilla oratoria | reverse complement strand
CATACTGTAACTTGTTGGATTACATTAATTTGGGGGCGTTGAGATAAAGTGTCTCTTGGCTTCTTCTATTTATAGCTAAGTCTTGACAGTAGCGTAAACCTAGTCTATCGCTAGCTACTTATGGAGCAACGAAGAGAATACATGTTTGTTGCCAACACGGTTACAATTACATAAATATGTTCTTTATGACTAAATTTATGTACAGTATAGAACTGAGTGTGAGCACCTGGTATGATATATATATATATATATATATATATATATATATATATATATATATATATATATACATATATATATATATATATATATATATATATATATATACAGGAAGAAACATTATATTATCGACGTAATGAATAATTATTCGTAAAAGCTATGGTTTGACAATATTCCTGGTCGTCTTCTCAAGGCGTCGCTTGAACAAGAATGCCGTGAGGTCACTCTTTCTGATCGAGGGTTAGCTTACATAATAGGTATCCGTTGAAGCTTACCCCCAAACATTTCACCATGTACACACAAATACACATACAACAACACAGACTAAGCAAATCATTAAATCATAAACTCAAGGGTAAGCATGAGGACATATAGGCAAGACATATGGTCTTGCAACAGATGCTCGGCACAGCTACCATTACTGTCCTCAGCAAATCTTAATGAATAAAGAACATATATATAAAACTGACCTATAATGTACATGGATTTAAGTAATTACATAATAGGGTAATACGAATGTCTAAAATAATGGCTTAATCTTAAGAGCATGTGGAAGTAGATACCATTTCCGTTCACCTAGACAAGATGCAATCTTATGAAGGGGTGGCTCGACTGCGGAGGTTGTAAGGTGGGAGAGGACTAGGGGGAGGAGGTTGAGAGGATTTGTGCGGGTCCTCTACAGTAGGGGTAGTGCTAACTGATGATGGAACGTTCTCTGTCATGGCCGCGGTAAAATCTTTTGATATAATCTTTGTGCAACACGGTCTCTGTAAGACCATGCAACCTGAGTGTTTTGACTTTATCATTTGACCCCTATCCAATGATACGAAAAGGTCCAGTGAATTTATGGGAGAGCTTTGAGGCGGGGGATGTGGTTGAGGATGTGAAAATTTCAAATGAACAATCCTTCGCTGATTTGTTACGCAGACGCGCCATATCGTGCTTAGCCAGATTAAGAGTATTATGGGTTCTTTTGAAAAGACTATTGAAAATTGCTGCCTTGACCTTAACATAATCACTGAAATTTTAGATAGGGGGGTAATTCTGAAACAAGAAGGTCATATGGGAGTCTTTTGTCCGAGACAGAGAGGACAAACTGAGGTGATTCCGATATCGACCCGTTTATGGAACCGTTAATACAATCTTGAATCGTGGGGACATGTTCACCCCAAGAAGAGTGAAGATAAAAACAAAGATGTCGAGGAACATTGCAAATCTTTCTATTCTGGTGTTCAACTAAGCTATTTGAACTAGCGCTGAGCCTTAGTAGCCGGGAGTCATAATGGAGATGTGCTACGTGAGTCTTGAGGGAGAGTGATTTTTGCGATAACAGCACACGACAGTAATCACTGGTATGGTAATAAGTTCCGTGGTACTCGCAATGGCATTTGGTTGTGAAGGTTGTCTGTGGCAACATCTGTTTGCAAGGTGTCCTGGTTTGTGACAGTACGTACAAATTAGTTTTGTTCTTGATGAAGAGCGTTGGCGTGAGCGATGTAGAGTGCGAGATTTATTATCTTGACCTAGTGTTATGTGATGTGGAGCGTGTGACTTGGGCTATTGTGTGGGTGGGTGTGATGGGTACTGACTGGCTCTGGATCTGGGTGACTGCTTTTTCAGTATCAGAAAATTTCCTTGAGAATTCCCCTAGTGTGATGCCTGGTGTGAATGTCATAATACCCGCCCCCTGGAGTGTATCTGGGTGTAATTGTGATAGTGGTCGAGAGTATGCCACGAGTGAGACTACGTGTTCAAATGAGATTTTGTCGTCTGTGGCCCAGTTATGATTGTTGGTGCTCTCTTGATTAACTTTTAAAAGTTGAATCAATCTTAAAAAAAATTCCTTTGTGTGATGTTGTCCGTGATTGTATGTCTTAGCCAATGAGTATAAGGGGAACGTGATCCAAGTTGATTAAATGATGCAAATGACTACTCACAGTGCTCTATGAAATCTAGGTAAGAATATGTCTCCTTAAAAAGATCTGACTGAATTACATCACCAGTATATTCTGCATTTGAGGACGGATATGTCACCTCTGTCGTCGGTGATGCTTCTACGTGTTATTTCCGATTCAGCCTCGGAGAGGAAATTGTGTACAGGAATGTTCTTCCCGTTCAATTTAGGTAATGTAGTTTCATCTTTGACTACTGTGATAAGATTCTGAGTTGTCATGGTATTTTGTGTGGTAGGTGAATTATCCGAAGAGTTGTTAGCGAAAGGAGGGGACATGTCTGGTGTTTTGCAATTCAGAGCAGAGCGGCTGCGTGTACAAGGTTCGTA
>NC_134781.1:50414866-50432366 GCF_046742065.1 Oratosquilla oratoria | reverse complement strand
ATTGTGGTTGATAAAAAATGTATATATATATATATATATATATATACATATATATATATATACATATATATATACATATATATGTATATATATATATATGCATATCTACATAAACATGCATATATATATTTATATTACACACATACACACACACACACACACACACACACACACACACACACACACACACACACACACACACACACATACACACACACACCGGGGCAGTGTACAACATCAGTTGCTCCGAGTGCACAACGAGCTATGTGGGGGAAACAGGAAAGCAGGCTAGTACCAGACTGCAGGAACACCAAAGGACAGTAAACAGAAAAGACCAGAGTTCGGCAGTGTACAAACACACTGAACTGCATCAAGACGAGTTCGATTGGCACGGCGCTAAGGTTCTATACAGCGGCAATAGGAAAGGAAGCAGACTGTTCTTGAAGGCGTGGGCCACTAACGAAGACAGCATAAACAGGTCCATAACACTCAACCCCATATACGCAGGAGCAAGGAACAGGTGGAGAAATGTCACGGACAACGACGGGGGGTAAATGGCTTTCCCAACCTTATCTCTCTCCTCCCCCCCATCCCTCCGCCACCACACACTCTCGCTTGACACAGGTCACAGCGCCTACCTTCTCTCCCCCTCCCTCTGGCAGGTTACCGCACCCCCCCCCCCGGCGGGCGCAGCTACTAGTATATTAAGACCATGTGATCTCTGTATCCCATTGTATCCCCTGAGGACGAGTCCCGGACAGGACTCGAAACGTCGGGAGTAAATTGCCTACTTCTGAGTCTGGTGCTTTCTACGTTTCCATCATTATGATTCCCGGACTCCAGCTTTTTTCGTGCACGCACACACACACACACACACACACACACACACACACACACACACACACACACACACACACACACACACACACACACACACACACACACACACACTCACACACACACACACACACACACACACACACACACACACACACACACACACACACACACACACACACACACACACACACACATATATATATATATATATATATATATATATATATATATATATACATATATATGTACAACACTGAATGGGCCCAGTGACTAGAAATACATTTTTATCAACCACGGTGCACTTTAATTCTAAGCCATCAACTCTCTCTAAAACATATGAATCTGTTTTCCCTAAAAAAGCGTAGACTCAGAGGTGACTTGATACAGGTCTTTAAAATTCTAAAGGGAATTGACAACATCAAAAGTGACCAAATTTTTACACTGAATGAGAACCAGACAAGAAACAATGGTCTCAAACTCTCCGGAAATAGATTCAATTTGGAAGTAGGTAGAAACAACTTTGCCAACCGTGTAGTGAATGAATGGAATAAACTTCCTGCACAGGTAGTGCAATGTAGTTCAGTTCGAAGCTTTAAGAATCATTTAGATAAATACCTAAGTAAGATGCTGTAATGATTATAATTTATCTTATATTATTTGATTTTGTTTTGTTATCATTTGTCTGTCTGATTTTAATTTATTATTAGTTATATGTCAATTTATTATTATTTACTATTTACCTGTTTGTTTATTATTTAACTATACCTATGCATTTATTTGTGTATTTTATTTGTTATTTACATTATCATAGTTTTTATTTATTATTTTATTATTAATATGATTTTTTTTCGCATCCGACCTAGATATGGATCAAAAGGTCTCCTGTCGGCATGCTCCACCTTTGTAATCCTTTGTAAAGTCACTACTAGCACTTGTCACGTGCTGGCCTTAGTTTGAGTCCTCGGGCGTACCACGTGTCAAGTTCTGCATGCGCCTCCGATGTTGATGGCTTAGAATTAAAGTGCACTGTGGTTGATAAAAATGTATTTCTAGTCACTGAGACCCATTCAATGTTGTACAAATACTTTCCCGCGTTCGTATACTTACCAAATGTACTATTGTAGTGGAGATGGGTTGAACGCAAAACTTTCGTGTACGTGTATGTAACTCGAGCATACAAATATGTAAGAAAAGTTGCGCTCAACTCATATCTCTCTTGATGGTATAGTGGTCAAGTCACTACTAGCCCTTGTCACGTGTTCGAGTCCCCGGGCGTACCACGTTTCAATTTCTGCATGCGCCCCACGGTATTTCCGATGTTGATGGCTTAGAATTAAAGTGTACTGTACTTGATAAAAATGTATCTCTAGTCACTGGGACCCATTCAATGTTGTACAAATACTTTCCCGCGTTCGTATACTTACCAATTGTACTATCATAGTGGAAATGGGTTGAACGCAAAACTTTCGTGTATGTGTATGTAACTCGAGCATACAAATATGTAAGAAAAGTTGCGCTCAACTTATATCTCTCTTGATGGTATAGTAGTCAAGTCACTACTAGCACTTGTCACGTGCTGGCCTTAGTTCGAGTCCTCGGGCGTACCACGTTTCAATTTCTGCATGCGCCTCCACGGTATTTTCGATGTTGATGGCTTAGAATTAAAGTGTACTGTGGTTGGTAAAAATGTATCTCTATTCACTGGGATCCATTCAATGTTGTACAAATACTTTCCCGCGTTCGTATACTTACCAATTGTACTATCATAGTGGAGATGGGTTGAACGAACAACTTTCGTGTATGTGTTAAGTCGAGCATACAAATATGTAAGAAAAGTTGCACTCAACTTATATCTCTCTTGATGGTATAGTGGTCAAGTCACTACTAGCACTTGTCACGTATATGTATGTATGTATATATATATATATATATATATTATATATATATATATATATATCATACATATATACTTGTATATATATATATATACATATATGTGTATATATATACATATATACATATATGTATTTATATACTTGTATATATATATAGAGTCAAACCTCGGTTTTTCGAACATAATTCGTTCCAAAAATCTGTTCTAAAACAGAACTGTTCGAGAACCAAATCATATTTTTCCATTACAAATAATGTAAAAGAAATTAATTCGTTCCCAAACACCAGATGAATGTTTATTTGCCTAATTACACTTTATATATCATATAATGAATAAATCATAAATGTGTAAATCAAACGAAAAATATAACAGAATTAAATTTAATGACAAAACAACACTGCACAGTTATTATGTAATGTATGTACTGTACTCTTTCGGCTGCGAAATGATGGCATAGGTGGATGGAGATGAGGAGGGAAGGAAAGGGACAAGTTATTGCTTGGAAGAGGAATCCCCTTCCATAAAAACTGCTGGTGATTCTTGTTCGGGAGTTTCTTCTCTTCTCTTTGGCTCAGGTAGATATATCTCTTGGTTTTCTTTTCTTTTCTTTTTTCTTTCACTAAAAACCTTTCCAATGTTTGCTGTTTTAGCCTGCGCTATAAAATTTCTCTGAAATGAGACATGTCATTGTTATTGAAAATATTTACTGCTCTATGTGCTACCACGGTGTCTGGGTGGTATTTTTCTACAAAATTTGGAACATCACCCCATTTAGCACAAATATCTATGATTAAAAAACTTGGCATATCTTCAATTCTTTCCTCCTCCTCAGAAGACTGTTCCTCAGTCAATTTCTTTTGCTGTTAATTTTGAAGGTGTACAAGCTCTTCACTGGTAAGCTCAGTATTGTGGTATTCCACCAGCTCTTCAATATCTTCACTGTCGACCTCCAAGTCCATATTTTTTCCCATAGAAACAATATTTTCAACAATAGCATTGTCCTCGACAGCAGCAGCAGATCCATCAGTTTCAAACCCCTCAAAGTCTCTCTCTAGTACACAGCCTGGCCAAAGGTTCCGCCATGCTGAATTCATGGTTCTAGTACTCACTTGGTTCCATGAATTATCAATAAGATCAACACAGCTGAGGATATTGAAATGGTCTTTCCAAAATCTTCTCAAAGTTAACTGTCATTAGTAACTTGGAAACACTTACGAAACACTGCTTTAGCGTAATGTTTCTTAAAGTTAGCCATGACCTATTGATACATAGGTTGGATTAGAGGTGTTGTGTTAGGTGGCAGGAATTTGACCTTAATAAAATCAGACTCACCAACTAAGTCATCCTCCAAACCTGGAGGGTGAGCAGGAGCATTATCCAACACGAGAAGGTATTTTACTAGCATTTTTTTCTTGCAAGTATTTTCTAACAATTGGGGTAAAAACCCCATGAATCCATTCTGTACAAAATTGTCTTGTCACCCAAGCCTTTGTATTAGTTCGCCACATTACAGGCAATTTACTTTTCATAACATTATTTCCTTTGAAAACTCTTGGATTATCAGAATGATACACTAGCAATGGTTTGACCTTGAAATCACCACTTGCGTTACCGCACAGCAGAAGAATGAGTCTGTCTTTCATTGGCTTGTGCCCAGGCAGCGATTTTTCCTCCTTAGTGATATAGGTTCTTTTTTGGCTTTTTTTTCAGAATAATCCAGTTTCATCAACATTAAATACTTGTTGGGGAGAAAACCACAATTTTTTCCGCCATTTCTTTGAACTTGCAGCCCCACCATGCCTAACTACACTGTGAATTTCACTTCTGTTCTTACATTTTTTAAACCATCCTTGATTTGCTTCAAATACAAAATCATCAGCACTTGTACCAGGGCTTTTCTTTACTAGATCATCGTATATTACAAACGCTTTCTCACATAAAAATGCTTCAGAGATACTGTCACCTGCTAACTGTTTTCATTTATATAAACAAGTAACAACTTTTCCACTTCTTCAAGTATTTGTGGTCTCTGTTTACTAATAACGGTCACTACTTTTGCAACATCAACCGATTCTATTCTTGAGAATAGTGCAAATTGTAGACTTTGCCACACCGTAGTGCACAGAAAGATCAGTTACACGAAAGCCATTTTCGTGTTTTACGACACACACACACACACACACACACACACACACACACACACACACACACACACACACACACACACACACACACACACACACACACACACACACACACACACACACATATATATATATATATATGTCTTCCACTATGTACTCATTCTGCTGAAGAGGATCACAGTTAGTGATCGAAATATACAGAACTTTCGACATTAGTGTCTTCTTTTCCGACGGTGGGATAAAAAGTTTAATTAACTAATGTGCTCCATTACTTTATAGTGATATATATATATTATATATATATATATATATATATATATATATATATATATGCATATATATATATACATATGTATATGCCATATATATATATATATATATTATATATATATATACATATATGTTTATATATACATACACATATACATATGTATAACATCTTTAACATATATGTACATATGTATATATATATATATGTATATATATGTATACACACACACACACACACACACACACACACACACACACACACACACACACACACCTCTCATGGCGCTGTGGTTAGAGCTCTGGCCTGCCACTACGGAGGTCCGGGTTCGACCCTCGCCCGGGGTGAAATAATATCAGTATCGCAGCGCTGAGGGGTGTTACTCCAACTCTCGTGGGCGGGGAGTTGGGTGTGTGTGTGTGTGCAAGGTCATAGCATTACCCATAGATCGGACCTACGAGCTCTGAGCTCTCTTCCAGGAGGGAAATAGCTGTCGATCACGAGTCCAACACGTGATCCAAAAGACCAAGTGAATACACACACACACACACACACACACACACACACACACACACACACACACACACACACACACACACACACACACACACACACACACACACACATATATATATATATGTATATATATTTTCAAGCACATTAAGTTATTACTTTTAATTCCATGTCATCACGAACGAGACTGACAATGCGCTCGTCGGAGACATATACGGAAACTGATACGAAGCGAAGCCAACGGCTCGAATCTCAGCTCAGACGTATCAAAGTAACAGTGACTAACCACTGTGCCATCAAGAGAGATATAAGTTGAGTACAATTTCTTATATTTGAATAACACTTGCCCACGCGCACACACTACGAATGTACCATCATAGCAGGGATGGGTTGAGCACAAAATTCGTGTATATGTATGGGGCTCGAACATACAAATATAAGAAATTGTACTCAACTTATATCTCTCTTGATGGCGCAGTACTAAAAGATAGACTCATACCATCAAAAGTTAAAGTCATCATATATAAAACGATACTAAGACCAGTATTAACATATGGTTCAGAGACCTGGACACTAACAATGAGATTAAAGAGCAAGATACAGGCAGCAGAGATAAGAATGTTGCGATTAATAAAGGGAGTAACAAGAAGAGATCGCTTAAGAAATGAGGATATCAGAGATGAACTGGACATCGAGATGGAGTGAGGGAAGCAATTGAAGCGAGAGGATCAACAATAGAGAACGTGGAAGAAGAGGAACTTTACGAGGATCATACCTGGTGGAGAAGTTTCGTGAGGAAACACAACTGACAGGGCACTGGCCATACCTGGTGTATGTTGAGAAAATGGTGAGAAATGAATAAATATATGTATATATATATGTATATATATATATATATATATATATAATATACACACACACACACACATATATATATACATATATATATTATATAATATATATATATATATATGTGTGTGTGTGTGTGTGTGTGTGTGTGTGTGTGTATGCGTGTGTGTCTGTTTGTTAATGCATGTGTACATATATATGTATATATATATATATATATATGTGTATATATATATATGTATATATGTGTATATATATATATATATATATATATATATTACAGGTGAAAAATGTAATCACACATTTGTTAATCACGTAGAAACCACTGTTGGAGTAGAAAAGACTGGAGACGGGGAATCTATATATTTCGATTGCAAACTGCAATCCTCTTCAGTAGGAAATATATAGATTCCCCGTTTCCAGTCTTTTCTACTCCAACAGTGGTTTCTACGTTATATATATATATATATATATATATATATATATATATATACATATATTTATATATATATATATATATATATATATATATATATATATGAACCATAATGCACTTTAATTCTAAGCCATTAACAGCGGGAGACCCAATGGAGGCCACAACCAGAATTTTAATTGTGGTACTGCCTAGGACTCTAACTCATCTATCACATGGAAAGTGACACAGTGACATACCAACTATTTGTATATATATATATATATATATATATATATATATATATATATATACATATATATATATGTATATACATATATATATGTATGTAAATATATATGTATAAATGAATAATTTATATATATATAAATAGATATATATGTATATATATAATCATAAATATATAGATATATATATATATATATATATATATATATATATGTATATATATATATATATATATATATCATATTTATGTAGAGTAGGAAACACAGGAGTCTTGGTCTTGAGTTTATTCCTGACTAGTTTCGCAGGTATATTTTTTCAAAGGAATGGGTATACAAACGGGCTGTGGGCAGTGTATACATGGGGTGGACCTCACTACCTCCTCGTGTTACCATAGTTGGTGACGAGTGTGAACATTACATTGTGGCTAACGTAACAATGATGAAATTTTACAATTAAATATGATGATAACACTAATAACAAAGAAATCATTGTAACAATAATAATGATAACAATGATAATAAAAATGACAATTTTTAAATAATAATAGTACAATAATAATAAAAGAAATAATAGTAATAATGATAATAACAATAAAAAAATAATAGTAAATAAATAATAACACTAATAACAAAGAAATTATTAATGTTATCATTTATATATCATTTATTAGTGTTATCATTTATATATATTATTTTTATTATTGTTATTATTATTATTATTATTGCTTTCTTTGTAACCTAACATTTTATATTGGACAAATATATCAAAACTAGAAACCTAACATTGTATACAGGACAAATATATCAACTATTGACTTATTCAATGTAGTATAAGTTAATATATAATTTTATAGTGAAATAAGAAACTATTTCTAAGGCACTGGTATGCTTTGAAATGCCAATTTTAGCCGGGCTTAACAGGTATTATTGTATGAGGTTAGTGGAGACCAGGGTTGGCAATTTTTTATCTTTTTAAAATGTATAAAAAATTTTTTTTTTATTTAAATCATATCTATTTGATTTAAATAGATTTTTTTTTCTAATATTGTGGGATTGCTATCTGATATGCAATCTGATTGCTAAAGGACATTTTTAGCATATCAATATAAGGAGCAGTGTTATATAGACTTGCCACAAGTATACAAGAAACGGTATAAGCCGTATGTGAGGACGGTATGCTCAGGTTCATTCGATTCCTCCAAGACTTTTCTCATCTTGGTGACATTAGCTGCATTGTCTGTCACAACACTTCCAATGTGACAACCAAAATATTGTTCAGCCTTTTTGACCAAATTTTGTACAAATTGTAGAAGATATTCAGCAGTGTGAAGGGTTTAATGATGTGTCTATTGTGTCAACTGAATAAATCTGACCAGTGGATGTTGTTAGAGTGTTATGGGCTCATTATGGATGTTAGACAACCCATCAATTGAAAGACATACAGTCTCATTATTCAGGTCATCTGCACACTTTTTATATTCCTTTTCATACACAAGATCTAAGTACTTATCAGCAATATCTTTTCTGGATGGAGGAATATAACCTGGACTCATGTTCTGAACCATCTTGAAAAACTGAGGATGCTGAACAAGACGAAATGGTGAATTTGTAGCAAATATAATTCTTGCAACTTCTTTGTCGAGATTTTCCTTTTGAGAGGCTGAATTTTTTATGATAAATCTGTCCAGATATGTTGATGACTTTCAATTAGACGAAAATGCTGTAGAAGAAGTGGCGCCTGTGGAAGAGTCTGATAGTGACCTTTTTAATGGTGGAATCAGGTTTGCAGATAATTCAAGTGGATTTGATGATGAAGGGATTGAAGCTGTTGATACAGATCCTGAAATGGAAACAGAAATTTTTAGTGTATTACATAATCTATAAATGAATGAATACAGTGTGGTTTAGGCTAATTTTGAGTACAGTAGTTATTTTTTTTAGATAATGATCATATTCACACTAGCCACTAAATTATTTGGAAATAATTAACAGGATATGAAATAAGTGGGCTTGGAATTCAGCCCACACAGGACTCAGTCCACTTTTAAATTCACTAAAAATAATGGGTTAGTTGGGTTAGGTTAGGCTAAATTCCTTTGGGCTGCATTCCATGTGGGCTGAATTCTGATGGAACCTATGAAATATATTACACAATGTTGAATGAAATGAATAGCAATCATCTAGGCCCCAAAACTGAGTGGATACAGTATATTATAGTGATATAGTTATTACCCAAATTTAGAAGTAATGAAGTTGAAGTATCATCTCTTTAGGCCTTCACATTTTTATTGCACATGCTCTCCATTGTTCACCAAATTTATATAGTTGCATATGAAAAGAGAGAAATGCACACAATATAAGTAAAATTATTTACCTGGGTCATCAATTTCTTCTTCTGTATGCTGTGGCTGACCTTGGCATTTATCTCTGTGAGATTTTAATCTTGACACAATGCCCTGTAGTTCCTGGATGCAGTCTTTCCATTTAGCTCGGTACCCTTTGCTAGAAGTTGTTGGTAGTTTTTCAAAATAATTCCAGACAGGATAATTAATTGAGCCTGAAGGAACCCCTCTGCCAGGTCCAGAAGAAATCCTTCCTGGTTGATTTCAAAGCAGCAACTGACTCAGTGAGAAGCTGCTTACCTAGAACAAGTTTCAACAAGAATCTTGTTGAAACTTGTTGTGGCCTGCACAGTGATATGTACTACATGTAGTCTTATACCGTTCCTTGTATACTTGTGGCAAGTCTATATAACACTGCTCCTTATATTGATATGCTGAAAATGTCCTTTAGCAATCAGATCGCATATCAGATAGCAATCCCACAATATTTAAAATCTATAAAAGAAAAACATTTAAATCTAATAAATCTGATTTAAATCAAACAAAACCCGATTTTATATATTTTTTAAAAAGAGAGAAAAAAAAAATCGCCAACCCTGGTGTCTACTAACCTCATACAATAATACCTGTTAAATCCGGCTAAAATTGGCATTTCAAACCATAACAGTGCCTTAAAAATAGTTTCTTATGTCACTATAAAAGTTTATATTAACTTATACTGCATTGAATAAGTCAATAGTTGATATATTTGTCCTATATACAATGTTAGGTTTCTAGTTTTGATATATTTGTCCAATATAAAATGTTAGGTTACAAAGAAAGCAATGGCCTCCGGTAGCGGACCCAGAGATCTGGGTGCGCACGTCCTGTGTAATAGTAGTCCTTGATATTATATATATATAATATATATATATTATATATTATATATATATATTATATATATGTATATCTTTATATATATATATATATATATGTGTGTGTGTGTGTGTGTGTGTGTGTGTGTGTGTGTGTGTGTGTGTGTGTGTGTGTGTGTGTGTGTGTGTGTGTGTGTGTGTGTGTGTGTGTGTGTGTGTGTGTGTGTGTGTGTGTGTGTGTGTGTGTGTGTGTGTGTGTGTGTGTGTGTGTGTGTGTGTGTGTGTGCGTGTGTGTGTGTGTGTGCGTGTGTGTGTGTGTGTGTGTGTGTGTGTATCTATATACAAACATATGCGTACACATATATCTATCGGAGTTGGTGGCTGAAAGGGTACACTCGAGTTTTCTTTCCCTGAACTTTTTGTTCTAATTTTCATAAAATATCTGATGTCTCTTTGCTTAGAATTTTTCATTCTTTGTAACAAGAACTCATTTTGAATACAGTGAATTGATATCACATCATGCGTGTACTGTTCTGCAAATTTCACAAACACTGCTAGACTCTTCGTTGCATCCTTCCACGACATTTTCAGCTCAGTGTCGTCTTCTTTACTATCTGCGTCTGTCGTATTTGCGTGGTGTTCATAGAGAACTGATTGTATGATTTTATCATCACTAAGTAAGAATGTTAGTCATCACTAAGTAAGAATGTTAGTCACATCCACCACACTTGTATCGCTTCGTCACTAATGCTAAGTTTAGCACGGCCATCCATCTTTTTCAATTGTTTCACCACCAACTTCTTCCTTTGTTATGGGAAACCATCAAAATCCTCATTCCCTTCCTGATCTTCAAATATTCTTTTCGGATAGAATTTTCTCCAACATCGCATTAAGGTTTGTTGTTTTACATCCTCCCAAGCTAGCGAAGCCATAAAAATAATGTCCTTTACATTAAACTCATATTTTAATTCGGAAATGCTACCGTCCTCATAATAAACTAGTTTGGGCATAAAACTTTTCCGATATTCATTTCAAAGTTTTGAATCACTCTTTGATCCATGGGCTGGATTACAATCGTTACGTTCAGCGGTAAATACGCAACAGAAATGTTTCCGATGAGTTTTTCAGCTGGTGGATGTGATTTACAGTCGTCCTCTGGAAGACCTTTCTTTTTCAATTTTTCTTTCACTGATGGGGCAAACACATGCTTGAACCATTTAATTAATGTTTCTGAGTCCATCCATGCGTTACTTTGTGCACGGTAATCCACTGGCAAGAATGCTAGATTTTTAAAACAACGTGGCTTCCGGTATTTTCCAACGACACAATTTGACTTTATGGATCCCTGCCATTTTCGCACACAGTAACACAGACTGTCTATCCTTGCTTTGTTTGAATCCTTTGGCGGCTTCCTCTGCTTCACTGGTTAGTGTAGATGTCGATAGACAGCGGTAGAACAGGCCGATCTCGTCAGCGTTGTAGATCTGCTCCAGTTTCAGATCGTACTGTGCAACCAGTTTTGCAGACCTATGACAAAAAGAAAGGATGAAAGAAATGCTAGAAAAAAAATGCGCTACGCATCCGTGTATGCGATAGAAAAATTGAGATATGAGAAGCGAATCTCTGCAGAAGGAAAATCAGCAGATTTTGCTTCTCCAGACACATCAAGACGACGTATTCCATAGCAATTCTTGAATCTGTGAAGCCATCCATCTGAGAACTGGCACGGTTATCCAATTAACATCTTTTCAGCAAAATCTTTGGCCTTTTCTTGCAGCATTGGGCTTGATATAGCTGCACCTTCAGACCATTTAAGACAAAACCACTCGTGCAATCCTTTGTCCAGCATTGCATTTCCACACATTTATGTTGTAGTGTGTGACAATTTTCTGCAGCCATAGGCGTGTCACTTAATTTAACAAATTCTTTTAGCTTCTTGTATTGGACCTTGATATCGTAAATGGTAGACGACCTAGTGCCCTATTCTTCCATTACTATTTTTCTATTTCCGTTTTCTCTTCAATCTTCTGCATATGTCCACCTTTTGCTTATATGAAAGCACCACACGTTTCCTCTTCTCAACCATGGGCATGATGAAATAGAATTGGCTAACACGTGTACGGAGGTGGCTAACACGTGGCGAGAGAAGTAGGACTGAGAAGGCCTGGTGGCCTTCGCACAGTAATTCTAAACACGCGCGAAAATTTATTATTATTATATATTTTTTTTTACATACATCTATCTGTATCACAATTTCTTATTTTCGTTAAAGATATACCGGCTATTTCAATGTGCAGTATACTAGACGGCCGGACTAGACGGCCGTACCTTTGCCTGAAAAAAGAATTTTTGAAGGAGAAAACATTGGAAGTAATACAAAGACGTGTTAAACTAATCAATTTAGAAACTGAAAGGGGAAGTTTATCTTGTGACGATTGCAACTTGGTTTCCAAAAAACTGAGAACATCAACTACATTTATATTTGTGAATAGCGAAACTATATCAAGGCTAAGTAATTTACTGTGTTCTGGGATTTTTTGGTTCTTAATTTTATTTATGAAGTCCTCAGAGTGTTTAATGTAGGAATTGGAGAAACTTCCTACGAAAGGTGAAAGAATTCCCGTGAGCCATTTGGAAGTCTTATTTGTGCAAGAATTCCTGTTTGAAATAATTGGTCTAAGGGGAATGCCTCCTTTGTATTACTTCCAATGTTTTCTCCTTCAAAAATTCTTTTTTCAGGCAAAGGTACGGTTGCAGCATGGGTTCTAACCTTTCCCCGGTGTTGGCGAACCTATACATGGAATACTTTGAGTGCGTACTTTTACCTAGTATCAAACCAGCCGACATGTTCTGGTTCAGATATGTAGATGATGTTTTCACTATCTGGGATGACAAATGGGGCTCTTTCAATGTTTTTCTTGATAGTCTTAACAATTTAGCACATAATATTAGACTTAAAGTAGAATGGGAAATTAAAGGAAGAATACCTTTTCTTGATATTTTAGTGATCAGATGTCCAGATAATTTGTCCTTTACAGTATACAGGAAGCCTACTCATACGGGCAGTTATTTACATTTTTTTCAGTAATCATCCGGATAATATAAAATATAGTGTTGCCTCGGGCCTTTATTTAAGAGCTCTTCGGATTTGCAGCCCGGAATTTCTCAACTCAGAAATTGAATCAGTGCGCACTCAATTATTAAAAATAGGCTACCCAGACTGGTTTCTGACAAAAGCCCTCAGCAAAGCCAAAACCAGTTATTTTAGAACAAACAATTCCAACACAAAATTTGTTTGGGAAAAATCAAATATCAAACTCCCTTATAACAAATCCATGCATGCCGCAACTAAATTATTACCTAGGAACCAAATCAAGGTCACTTTTAGTTACCCAAATAATATTTTTTAAAAAAGTAGTAAATGTCCATCATAGAACATCCAATAAGGACATATCTGGAGTATACAAGATACCATGTCTCGACTGTGATAAAGTGTACTGGGGACAAACGGGACGTGATCTACCCACTAGGATCAAAGAACATAAAAATTCTTTACGATACGGCCAAGAAAACTCAGCTGTATTCCTCCATTCTAGCCTTTTAGATCACAGAATAGATTGGAGGAATGCAGCTACAGTGTACAATTCAAATTGTAGTTTCAAAAGAAAAATTATTGAGTCCTCACTAATAAAAAAGTTTCCTAATTATAATACATCCAAAGGTCAATGGTCACCTGATGCTATAACTAGTATGGCGGTTGACAAATTCATCTCTACAGGACGTATCGTCCGATCTCACTCGGGGCAAGTGACCTGAGGCTTACTGAGTCCCCCAATGCTCCTTCCTCCTCTGTATATAACCTCTTGTCTATGTACCCTATAATTGTAACTGCTGAAGAGGACCACAGTCAGTGGTCGAAATATACGGTTTTACTCTGTATCTCAGCTTATCTTTCTCCGAGAGTGGGTTTAAGTTTTATTTTATTCGTGTGTTACGACACCTACGTAACTTGATTTGATATATATATATATATATATATATATATATATATACATACATATATATAGATATGTGTGTATGCATTTGTTTGTATATATATATATATATATATATATATACGTATATATATATATATATATATATATCTATATCTATATATATATATATATATATACATATACATATATATACATATATATATAATATATATACATATATATATATATATATATATATACATATATATATATATATTTTTTTTTATCAAGGACTACTGATGCACAGGACGTGCGCACCCAGATCCCTGGGTCCGCTAGCGGAGGCCATTGCTTTCTTTGTAACCTAACATTTTATATTGGACAAATATATCAAAACTAGAAACGTAACATTGTATATAGGACAAATATATCAACTATTGACTTATTCAATGCAGTATAAGTTAATATATACTTTTATAGTAAAATAAAAAACTATTTTTAAGGCACTGTTATGCTTTGAAATACCAATTTTAGCCGGACTTAACAGGTATTATTGTATGATGTTAGTGGACACCAGGGTTGGTGATTCTTTTATCTTTTTAAAAAATATAGAAAATATATATATTTTTTTAAATCAGATTTATTTCATTTAAATAGATTTTTTTTAATATTGTGGGATTGCTATCTGATATGCGATCTGATTGCTAAAGGACATTTTTAGCATATCAATATAAGGAGTAGTATTATATAGACTTGCGACAAGTATACAAGGAACGGTATAAGCCGTATGTGAGGACGGTATGCTCAGGTTCACTCGATTCCTCCAAGAGTTTTCTCATCTTGGTGACATTTGCTGCATTGTCTGTCACAACACTTCCAATGTGACAACCAAAATCTTGTTCAGCCTTCTTGATCGAATTTTGTACAAGTTGTAGAAGATATTCAGCAGTGTGAGGTTTGTTTGATGTGACTATTGTGTCAACTAAATAAATCTGACCAGTGGATGTTGTTAGAGTGACACATATTATGGGCTCATTATGGATGTTAGACCCCCCGTCGATTGAAAGACATACAGTCTCATTATTCAGGTCATCTGCACACTTTTTATATTCCTTTTCATACACAAGATCTAAGTACTTATCAGCAATATCTTTTCTGGATGGAGATATATAATCTGGCCTTAGGTTCTGAACCATCTTGAGAAACTGAGGATGCTGAACAAGACGAAATGGTGAATTTGTAGCAAATATAATTCTTGCAACTTCTTAGTCGAGATTTTCCTTTTGAGAGGCTGAAGTTTTTATGATAAATCTGTTCAGAGATGTTGATGACTTTCTTTTAGATGAAAATGCTGTAGCAGAAGTGGCGCCTGTGGAAGAGTCTGATAGTGAAATTTTTAATGGTGGAGTCAGGTTTGCAGATAAATCGAGTGGAGCCGATGATGAAGGGATTGAAGCTGTTGATACAGATCCTGAAATGGAAACAGAATTTTTTAGCGTATTGCATAATTTATAAATGAATGAATACAGTGTGATTTAGGCTAATTTTGAGTACAGTAGTTTTTTTTTTTAGATAATGATCATATTCACACAAACCACTAAATTATCTGGAAATAATTAACAGGATATGAAATAGGTGGGCTTGGAACTCAGCCCATATAGGAATCAGTCCACTTTTAAATTCACTAAAAATAATGGGTTAGTTGGGTTAGGTTAGGCTAAATCCTTTGGGCTGAATCCCATGTGGGCTGAATTCCAATGGAACCTATGAAATATATTACACAATGTTGAATGAAATGAATAGCAATCATCTAGGCCGCAAAACTGAGTGGATACAGTATATTATAGTGATATAGTTATTACCCAAATTTAGAAGTAATGAAGTTGAAGTATCATCTCTTTAGGCCTTCACATTTTTATTGCACATGCTCTCCATTGTTCACCAAATTTATATAGTTGCATATGAAAAGGGAGAAATGCACACAATATAAGTAAAATTATTTACCTGGGTCATCAATTTCTTCTTCTGTATGCTGTGGCTGACCTTGGCATTTATCTCTGTGAGATTTTAATCTTGACACAATGCCCTGTAGTTCCTGGCTGCAGTCTTTGCATTTAGCTCGGTACCCTTTGCCAGAAGTTGTTGGTAGTTTTTCAAAATAATTCCAGACAGGATCATTTTTGTTCCTGAAGGATCCACTCTGCCAGGTCCAGAAGACATCCTTCCTGGTTGATTCCAAAGCAGCAACTGACTCAGTGAGAAGCTGCTTACCTAGAACACGTTTCAACAAGAATCTTGTTGAAACCTGTTGTGGGCTGCACAGTGATATATACTACATGTAGGCTTATACCGTTCCTTGTATACTTGTGGTAAGTCAATATAACACTGCTCCTTATATTGATATGCTAAAAATGTCCTTTAGCAATCAGATCGCATATCATATAGCAATCCCACAATATTTAAAATCTATAAAAAAAAACCATTTTAATAAAATAAATCTGATTTAAATAAAAAAAATCAGATTTTCTATATATTTTTAAAAGATACATACATATACCAAGGCTTTTTCCCCATTCCAAGGGAGGTAGCCAAAAAGGGAAAGGCATAAAAACACTCCCACCCATTTCATCCCTAAATACACTCCACACCCCTCCCACCCTCCCTCTCATCTGAGCACCTCCTGGATAACGGGTCATCCCTGCACCCTGCCCACCGCCCTGGGTCAGAAGCAGTGTCGCAAGACACAGTACATCCACAGCAAGGCCGCTTCATTTAATCGGCGACCCCCCCCCCCCCTCTCCGTTCCCCTTTGCATATAAGGAGAGGACGGGGAGAAATCCCTTCGGGCTGCGTCAAAATTTACTCACACATACTACCCCACCCCCCACCACCCCGCCCATTCCTCCTCATGCAATCACAACATCATCCATATACAACCATTCTCCACTCACCTCTGTCTTTCGTCCTCTCCCTTCCTTCCTCAACAGACATTCCCCTCTTCCCCAAAGCCCCCTTCACCCCATCCATCCACCTCATCCTAGGACGTCCCCTCATGTTCACTCCCTCCACATCTGCCTTCCATACCTCTTTTACTAGTCTTTCTTCACTCATTCTTTCCATGTGTCCAAACCATCCTAATATTCTTTCATCAACCCTATC
>NC_134781.1:50369866-50404866 GCF_046742065.1 Oratosquilla oratoria | reverse complement strand
ACCCATGGACATTTAATAAATTAATAATTAAGAATCCATCTGTTGATTCAGATGGATGCATATGCAAAATCCTCTGCAGAGATTGTGAAAAGTATTACATTGGACAAACAGGCAAAGAACTATAAACCAAATTTAAATAACACAAATATAGTGTTAAAACAGCACAAGAATCCAGTGCTCTATTTGTTACCATAAAAGATTTCATTCATTGTATTAATTGGACTAATGCTTCCTCTCTTTTTTCTTGTAATTCATTTGTCAATAAAAACATAAAAGAAAGTTGTATTATAAAACATTATGAAGGTTCTAATCTTAATATCAGTAGTGGCATTTATGAATTAGATAAATTCATCATCAACAAAGATTTTAATCAGGTGACCAAAAGTAATTTGATGATTTATGATGTTTTCTAAGATTTGTTTTTTCCATTTGTGACTTTTTGTGCATTGACAGTTCCTTTTCTAGTGTTTGGTCTCTTGTCTTATTGTACTACTAATTTCATCTGTATTCCCCTGAAGATGTAAATGAAACGAAAGCACTCGAGAATTACTGTTTCTTTTTAGTTTCCTTTGTGGTTATATATATATACTTTAATAAAATAGTAGCTTCTGTCTGTCTATCTGTTTATTTGTTTTACTGAAGAAGACTGAGTCGATCGAAACGTATAAGCAATAAAGGAGTTCCAGCCCATCTTCGCTTATTCTTCCTCCACCCACACTCTCATCTGTCTAAACCAATGGTTCTTAACCTTTTTCAGTGTCCGTACCCCTTGATTATCTCAGAAAATTTTCTCGTGTCCCCATCCAATATAATTACAATACAAACATATGAAAAGGATTATATATATTCCATTATTGAACTCCTGGGAGTTCAGTAATGGAATATATATAATAATTATATATAATACATATAATAATTTCTCAGCAAGGTTTGTATCACTAATAATTTTCATATGTTTGGATTGAGGGGGAGTGGGTGGGGGATGGGGTTGAGGGAGTATGTATGAGAAATAAACTGACGTAGCCTGAAGGTATTTCTCCCCGTCTTCTCCTTTTCTGCATGAGGGGACGGAGAGGGGGATCGCCGAACTTATGAAGCGGCATTGTTGTGGATGTGCTGTGTCTTGCGACACTGCTTCTGACCCAGGGCAGTGGACAAGATGCAGGGATGACCCGTCATCCAGGAAGTGCCAAGATAAGATGAAGGGAAGAGGGTAGAGGGGAGTGGAGTATGTAGGGAATGGAATGGGTGGGAATGGTTTCTATGCCTTGGCTTTTGGCTACCTCCCGAGTTAGGGGGAAAAATGCCTTTGGTATATGTATGTATGTATTACTGAACAAAGTTACTTCTTTTATTTCAAATTAGAAATGTCAATTAGTAGGATACAATGAATGCACATTATGCTTTCTCATGGTAAATATACAGTACCATTGCACTGGCTATCATGTCTCGTACCCCTAGGATTAAGGTTTCGTACCCCTTCGGGTTACAGGTACCCCAGGTTAAGAACCACTGGTCTAAACCATTCATCTCATATATATATATATATATATATATATATATACATATATACATATATATATATATACAATATATATATATATATACATATATATATGTATACACATATATATATATTATATACATATAATATATATATGTATTATATATATATATATATATATATATATATATATATGTGTGTGTGTGTGTGTGTGCGTGTGTGTGTGTGTGTGTGTGTGTGCGTGTGTGTGCGTGTGTGTGTGTGTGTGTGTGTGTGTGTGTGTGTGTGTGTGTGTGTGTGTGTGTGTGTGTGTGTGTGTGTGTGTGTGTGTGTGTGTGTGTGTGTGTGTGTGTGTGTGTGTGTGTGTGTGTGTGTGTGTGTGTGTGTGTGCGTGTATATAAACAAAATTACCACAAGAGACAAGATAATTGGAGACAGGGAATACTTTCGTATAATTATATCGTCAGACGTAGTACATAAGGCAAGGGAATGAATAGGGTTAAGTATGAAATCAAGAAGGAAACGAACAGCAGAAACAAAAGGGGGGACACGTGCTCACAGGATTGAGTAGAGGTGCATGACCTTACCTTCCACCTATAGCTAGGTCAGTCTGGCAGCTACGTCTTAACAATTAAATAATTAAAAAAAAATTGTCACATATAAAACATCCATAAGTCATGTTCATTTTGTTTTTATAAATGCCCGAGATTATGAATAATTAAATCACGATTTTCTCAGAGATATTCCTGGACCTTACTATTATCTTAGCCGTAGACCAATTGATTTGGAATTAGGTAAGAACTGGTTAATCAACTGAGTGGATAAAATATGAAATAATTTAAGTAACCTTATTGTGAGCGCTGAAACAATGGGTTGTATTAACAGAAGATTAGATACACTCGTATTTATGGATAGGAATGGCAGGTGGTAAGGGACAGAGAACTGCGTAGTGTAGGCAGTATAGTCTCTTGCAGTCTCATTCATCTCCCTCCCCTCTCTGCCCCCCTTCTCTCTCTCCCTCTTCTGTCCCCCTCCTCTCTACCTTTCCTTTTTCCCCTCCTCTCTATCCCTCATCTCTCCTCCCCTTCTCTATCCCTCATCTCTCCTCCCCCTCTCTCGCCCTCCTCTCTCCCCTTCATCTCTCCTCCCCCTCTCTCCCCTCTTCTCTCCCCTCCTCTCTCTCCCTCCTCTCTCCCCCTCCTCTTTCCCCCTCCTCGCTCCCCTCCTCTCCTCCCCCTACTCCCCTCCCCCTCCTCCGCTCCCTTCTCTTTTAACCATACTCTTTTTCCCTCCTCTCTCCCTATCCTCTCTCCCCATCCTCTCTCCTCCTCTCTCCCATTCTCTCTTCCTTTTCTCTCTTTTTCTCCTCTCTCCCCCTCTTGTCTATCATCCCTCTCCCTTCTTTCTCCCCCACTCTCCCCCTCACTTATCCCATTCTCTCACTCCATTTATTCCCACTCCTCTCCCCTTTCCTTTCTCCCCCTCCCCCCATCCCTTCCTCACTCCCCTCCACAACTCCCCTCCTCCCTTCCCCTCCTCCCCTCCCCTCTTCCCCTCCTCCACTCCCCTCTTCCCCTCCCCTCCCTCGCTTTCCCTCTTCCTCTTCCCCCTGCCTTCATCTTTTCCCCTCCCTACCCTCCTCTCTCCTCAATCGTCTCGATAACTTTAACACAAGTTCGAAAACGACAACTTTTGACGATGTCTACGGATCAGAATGAGGTCACGGTGGGGTGGGGGAGGTCAGCTCAGGTCATCTTTCCATAACCGTTAACCCATCAGCGTTGAAAGGCCATCGACTTCTTGTTTATGGTCGACAGAGACTCTACCACAAGAACCCTCACCGTCGAAGTCGATCTGTTCTTATGTTTGCTAAACTCGACAAACTGTGCTGACGACTTTTGCTGCAACATGACATCGATCACAGTCACTGCGTCGGGGTTTTCATCTAGTAAAGAGGACAAGGTAAGTTGGGGAGATGTAAGGTCGATTAATCTATAGAATGTATGTTGTGTCCTCGGCTTTATGGAAAGAGGAGACGTATAATGAATTAAATGTCAGGGAAGAAATGTTGGAAAGATTCAGGCTGCCACGCACTCACGCACGCACACGCACACACACACACACACACACACACACACACACACACACACACACACACACACACACACACACACACACACACACACACACACACACACACACACACACACACACACACACACACACACAGACAGACAGACATACAGACACACACACACACACACACACACACACACACACACACACACACACACACACACACACACACACACACACACACACACACACACACACACACACACACACACACACACGCACATATACAGGGTGGGGCGCGGAAACTTCCCGATTTGAGGATTAAATAATAAACTGTTTACACTTCAAAATTCTTTATTATAATTTTATGCCTGTCAAGCAACATGGGATATTTACTTTTACACGGTTTTAAAAAGAATATCTTTTCAATATCCACCTCCATTGTCAATACACTGATTCAGACGATTTCGAAAGCTTTGGTCTACTCTCTCTAGCATGGTGAGCGGTATGTTGGCAATTTCAGTGCGGATGGCATTCTGTAGGTCTTCCAGGGTCTGTGGACGGTCGTTATAAACCAGGAATTTGAGATACCCCACAGAAAATAATCACAGGGGGCTAAATCAGGCGAGCGCGCTGGCCAGTTTAAGGCTCCTCTCAGGGAAATGAACGCGCTCGCCTGATTTAGCCCCCTGTGATTATTTCCTGTGGTGTTATCTCAAATCCCTGGTTTATAACGACCGTCCACAGACCCTGGAAGACCTACAGAATGCCATCCGCACTGAAATAGTCAATATATCGCTCACCATGCTAGAGAGAGTAGACCAAAGCTTCCGAAATCGTCTGAATCAGTGTATTGACAATGGAGGTGGACATTGAAAAGATATTGTTTTTAAAACAGTGTAAAAGTAAATATCCCATGTTGAGTGATAGACATAAGATTAGAATAAAGAATTGTGAAGTGTACAGTTTACTATTTAATCCTCAAATCGGGAAGTTTCCGCGCCCCACCCTATATATATATATATATATATATATATATATATATATATATATATATATATATTATATACATATATATGCATACATATACAGTATATATATATATATATATACATATGTATATGTATATATATATATATATGTATATATATATATATATATGTGTGTGTGTGTGTGTGTGTGTGTGTGTGTGTGTGTGTGTGTGTGTGTGTGTGTGTGTGTGTGTGTGTGTGTGTGTGTGTGTGTGTGTGTGTGTGTGTGTATGTGTGTGTGTGTACATACATGTATATGCATACCTATAAATATTATAATGGTTGTACCTATTAGACTCGAACACTTGGTACTGAATAATGAGGTCCGAACGATTATAACTGCTACTAAGAATGTACAAAAGAAACAACTTTGAATAATTGTTCCTGCAGCTCTCAGAGACCAGTTCTCGAAGTGTATGTAAATACAATATTTTCCAACGATTTGTTTTCATAAAATTAGCCAGAGCTAGGATTTCCGAATCAGCTGATGGTGGCCTGGGAAAGAACATAAGAACATGAAGAACAAAGACAAGAACTTAGAACGGGTGAATGTGAAAAGGTTACACTGGGAAGAGCATGTCAGATATAGAGTGCTTTCATCAAAGTTGATTCTGTATCGTTTGTAAACATACAATTAACATTTATTTATGACCTTTCTTATTTCATATCATCAGATATCTGTTATCGATGTCATCGATTCTCGCCTTGGTAAAGAAAATTAATAAAAACATTCATAAGTCGTATGTCAGCCATCACGCTTATATATTTATTTACGGTATCTATTCAATCTTATTGTGTTTGTGTGTGTGTCTTTATTTGTTCGTTTTGACCTCTTGCTGCATAGTTTTTGACGCTAACAGTGTGCCGGGGAATGGAAATGTCTTTCACACACACACACACACACACACACACACACACACACACACACACACACACACACACACACACACACACACACACACACACACACACACACACACACACACACACACACACACACACACACACGCACGCACGCACACGCACACGCACACGCACACGCACACACACACAAAGAGAGAAAAGGGACAACAAATAGGTGCTGAATGGGTGAAGGCTGGTCATCCCACTTATAAGGGGAAAGGACATTTTGGTGTATGTATGTATGTATGTATGTATGTATGTATGTATGTATGTATGTATGTATGTATATATGTTTGTAATGTATGTTTATATGTTTGTAATGTTTGTTTGCAATGTATGTTTGGAATGTATGTTTGTAATGCATGTACGAATGTATGTAATTTATATATGTAATGAATGTATGCCATTAAGAAAATCTTTGAGCCTACAATATGATATGCAAAAAGAAAATTGGTTTAATAATATTAAAACAATTATAATATTTCTCACTCATTGATTTATTTATTTTGATTCATCTGTTCATCTAAAAAATACTTGTTCGTTTATTCATTTGCATTTTATCTATTTTCATTCTTATTCTTATTCTTATTCTCGCTCTCGTTCTCATTCGCGTTCTCATTCTCATTCTCATTATAATTCTCATTGTAATTCTCGTTCTCATTCTCAACTTCATTCTCATTCTCATTCTCTTTCTCATCCTCATTCTCATTCTCACCCTCAATTTCATGGTCATTGTCATTATCATATTCGTTCTTATTCTCATTCCTATTGTTATTCTTATACTTATGTTTTTATGTTAAGTGTAATGTTTATAAACACTCTGTACATATATCAAATACTATTACATCTTTCTCAATCACCATTTCTCTTATTTTCTCTGCTACGCTTTCCTTTTCTTTTTCTCTCCTTATCTTTCCTCCTCTTTCCTTTTCTCTCTTTTCTATTTTTCTGTCTCGCTGTCTCATCGTCCTGCCTTGCAGACTTTCTCACACAAGCTCCTTAGGGAACCTCTTCGGAGTTCTTCGGTTCTTCTTCCTTCTTGTCGCCCCTTTCCATCCTTCCTTCTTCCCTTCCTCCCTTCTTCCTTTCCTTCCTTCCTTCCTCCATTCCCCCTTCCTTCCTCCCTCCCTTTCGCCCTCCCTTTCTCACTTCCATCCTTCCTTACATCCTCCCTTATGACCTCCCTTCCTTCCATCGTTCTTTCCTTCCTTCCTTCCTCAGTGTCACAATGTCATTTATTTTAACTTTATCATTATTTTATTGGAAATGGCGGGAAGGGAAAGCGATTGGGAGAGGTGGGTGGAAAGGGAGAGGGGAGGTGAGGGGAGTGGGGAGGAGAGGGGAATGGGGAGGAGAAGGGAGTGGTGGTGAGAGTCGGAAGAGGGAGGGTAACGGGAAGGGGAGGGAGAGCGGGAAGGGGAGGGGGAGCAGAAGGGGAGTGGGAGAGAAAGGGAAAGGGGGATGGGGCGTGGGAGGGGGAAAAAGGAGGGAGAAGAAAAAGGGGAAGGGGAGGGGGTGGATGAGCGAGAGGGGGAAAGAGAGGGAGTGGAAGGGTGAATAGGTAATGAGGGATAGGGGATGGGGAGGCAGGACTTATATCATTGGAGATGACCGGCGCTTCTCGTCTTCGGGAGAAATATAAGGCCGTTAGCTACAAGAGTTTTAGTAGTTAAAAATGACCAACATTATTTTGAGTGGAGGATACTACATAACTGCGGTCCGTAGGAGTATCATTAATGTGCGAATATATATATATATATATATATATATATATATATATATATATATATATATATGCATGTATATGTATATGTATATGTATATGTACATGTACATGTACATGTACATATATATGTATATATATGTACATGCTGTACATGTACATATACATGTACATGCTGTACATGTACATGTACATATATATGTATATATATATGTACATGCTGTACATGTATATGCATATGCATATGCATATGTATATGTATATGTATATGTATATGTATATGTTGATAAGTATTTTAGACAAGTTATTTGGATGATGGAGAACATAAACACAGGGGAAGGCTCGGAACCCTAAACACTCTAACGTTTCGTTCGCGTAGAACTTCTTCAGAGAGTGTATGTAGAACTGCAATTGAAGTTTATGTACTAAATCTAATTATCTTTTCGGACACTTGGGAAAGTTCGTTTTTCTGGCGTGCTTTAGAATTAAAATACTAGTTTCTTTAGCTAAATTGATAAACCCTCCTCGATGATTCGATGAATTATTAGTTGAAATATATGCTGATTCAACAATTCTTCTAGTGAATTTATCAAAACCTTTATGTAGCACTTCAGCTTCTCTCCAGTTTGGTAAATGATCGAATTTTTCCGCATGAACTACTAAAGAATTAGATGTCCTATGTGCTTTTATGTCGTTTTTATGTTCATAAATTCTTTTTTCTAATCCTCTTGACGATTCGCCAAAATAAGCCATTGAGCAACTATTGCACGGGATTTTGTATACGACGCTGTTTTCGGAATTGGTTCTCTTTTCAGAAGTCTTTATTAAATCACCTATCCTCAAAACGGACAATTGCCCTTCCTAGATACGTTAATACGACGAGTGGAAAAAACTGTAACTTTCTCAGTATACAGAAAGGAAACAAACAAAGAGGATTTAGTACATTACTTCTCCGCACATGATGATAGGACAAAGAGTGGTATAGTAATAGGATTTTTTCTCAGGGCACTACGAATCTGTAGTAATGAATACCTAGAACGCGAATTTGAATACGTTATGAAAACCTTTGACAAACTTGGATATCCAGAGGGAATATCGAAAAGAACAAAAAGAAAAGCAATAAATATTTACAATCGCGGAAAGAAAGAGAGAAATGATAAAAATAATACAAATTTTATATCAGTACCTGGCTCAGAAACGTCACCAATAATAGACAAATATTTAAAAAAATCAGGTATGAACATAGCTAAAATAACTAACAAGAGGATAGGTGATTTAATAAAGACTTCTGAAAAGAGAACCAATTCCGAAAACAGCGTCGTATACAAAATCCCGTGCAATAGTTGCTCAATGGCTTATTTTGGCGAATCGTCAAGAGGATTAGAAAAAAGAATTTATGAACATAAAAACGACATAAAAGCACATAGGACATCTAATTCTTTAGTAGTTCATGCGGAAAAATTCGATCATTTACCAAACTGGAGAGAAGCTGAAGTGCTACATAAAGGTTTTGATAAATTCACTAGAAGAATTGTTGAATCAGCATATATTTCAACTAATAATTCATCGAATCATCGAGGAGGGTTTATCAATTTAGCTAAAGAAACTAGTATTTTAATTCTAAAGCACGCCAGAAAAACGAACTTTCCCAAGTGTCCGAAAAGATAATTAGATTTAGTACATAAACTTCAATTGCAGTTCTACATACACTCTCTGAAGAAGTTCTACGCGAACGAAACGTTAGAGTGTTTAGAGTTCCGAGCCTTCCCCTGTGTTTATGTTCTCCATCATCCAAATAACTTGTCTAAAATACTTATCAATATGTCAAATGATGGAGAGCAACAGGAGGTTATTTGGCAGGAATACCACAGAAGACGCAAGTTGGATAGATGTGTACTACAACGTAAATTTCTACAGGATTGCTTGGAAGAAAAGATCCTTCCTAAATCGGCTCCGAAACAACTGGTTAGTGAGAACAACCCATTCGGTAAGTGTGCTAAAGTATATTTAGAAGAAGCTTGTAAAGATTTGGACAACAAAATAGAAACATTACGTGATAAAGTGAAAATACCAATATGGAAACAGGTCCATAAGAACGGAACACCGATACCGGATATTTGGTCACCGGACATTTACCCATCAGACATATGCCCACCGACTCATAAATGTACTTGTAGATTTGGAGTGCAATTACCATCACACCTAACTTATAAATTAGAAAAAGAAAAGACATCACAAAATGAAAGACTAGAGCGAAAATTAAACAGTCTATGTGACAACAGCGATTGGAATAAAATTGGAAGGTGTGAACTAATAACAAATCTTTCAGATAGGAGATTATCGAATACTGAAATTCAAGCTCTATCGCTAGGACTTAAATTCGACACTGGTATTAACACAAGGGGATTCACAGATTTTATTAAGAGAAACTATAGATGGAGTGACAACGATATTGAAAAAGGATTCAAACAGGGGATTGTTACATGTTACCAAGCGTTAACCATTAAAAGCAAATGCGTCATCCCCAGAAGATTCAAGAAAGCCTTAATAAATCTAGGCTTAGACAAAGACATAGTAATCACCAATGCAGATAAAGGAGGTGGTATCGTGATCTTATCAAAAGAGGACTATATCAGTAAAATGTTAGACCTCTTAGATGACGACAATACTTATTGCAAAAAACATATAGGTTTCGTAACGAATGAAGCAGATAAATTAAAAAAACATGCCAGAAAAATTCTTAATAAAACTGAAAAAGGAAAGAAATTAATGGGAATACTGGAGGAATACCCCAATCCTCCCAGAATGCGCGGTATTCCAAAAATTCACAAACCCAACGTTCCAATGCGACCCATAACTTCAGGGGTTGGCAGTGCACCCCACAGACTAGCGAAATGTCTAGCCAAACCGCTATCACAGGCAATGGGATCGATCAGCAATACACATTTGAAAAATTCTAACGATCTTTTGACAAGACTAAAAGATTTAGATTTCACGGGGAAAAAGTTAGTAAGCTATGATGTAAAGGCGTTATATACAAATATTTCCACTAACGGTGCGTTAGAAGCAGTAAAGAGAGTAATAAAAGATATGAACGATACTGACCTACCCATAAGAAAACAAGATTATATAGAATTGATAGATTTATGCGTAAATTTCGGTGCGTTTACTTTTAATGGTGACGAATATGAACAACATAGAGGTCTCGCTATGGGTAGTCCTTTAAGTGCAGTGATGGCCTGTCTATATATGGAGTTATTAGAAAAAGAAAACTTTATAAGAATCAATGGTAGGGGATCACACTGGTTTAGATATGTAGACGACGTCCTCGCAATCATCCCCGAAAACATCATTGTAAATAATAAAGTGAGAATGCTTAACGCGGTCAACAGCGATATTCAGTTCACCGTAGAAGAGGAACAAAACGGACAATTGCCCTTCCTAGATACGTTAATACGACGAGTGAAAAAAACTGTAACTTTCTCAGTATACAGAAAGGAAACAAACAAAGAGGATTTAGTACATTACTTCTCCGCACATGATGATAGGACAAAGAGTGGTATAGTAATAGGATTTTTTCTCAGGGCACTACGAATCTGTAGTAATGAATACCTAGAAGGCGAATTTGATTACATTATGAAAACCTTTGACAAACTTGGATATCCAGAGGGAATGTTGAAAAGAACATAAAGAAAAGCAATAAATATTTACAATCGCGGAAAGAAAGAGAGAAATGATAAAAATAATACAAATTTTATATCAGTACCTGGCTCAGAAACGTCACCAATAATAGACAAATATTTAAAAAAAATCAGGTATGAACATAGCTAAAATAACTAACAAGAGGATAGGTGATTTAATAAAGACTTCTGAAAAGAGAACCAATTCCGAAAACAGCGTCGTATACAAAATCCCGTGCAATAGTTGCTCAATGGCTTATTTTGGCGAATCGTCAAGAGGATTAGAAAAAAGAATTTATGAACATAAAAACGACATAAAAGCACATAGGACATCTAATTCTTTAGTAGTTCATGCGGAAAAATTCGATCATTTACCAAACTGGAGAGAAGCTGAAGTGCTACATAAAGGTTTTGATAAATTCACTAGAAGAATTGTTGAATCAGCATATATTTCAACTAATAATTCATCGAATCATCGAGGAGGGTTTATCAATTTAGCTAAAGAAACTAGTATTTTAATTCTAAAGCACGCCAGAAAAACGACCTTTCCCAAGTGTCCGAAAAGATAATTAGATTTAGTACATAAACTTCAATTGCAGTTCTACATACACTCTCTGAAGAAGTTCTACGCGAACGAAACGTTAGAGTGTTTAGGGTTCCGAGCCTTCCCCTGTGTTTATGTTCTCCATCATCCAAATAATATGTATATGTATATTACAGGTGAAAAATGTAATCACACATTTGTCAATAACGTAGAAACCACTGTTGGAATAGAAAAGACTGGAAACGGGGAATCTATATATTTCGATTGCAAACTGCAATCCTCTTCAGTAGATACAAATAAGAGAGGGCATGCTGTTTAAGTAGCACCCTTAACAAAAGAAAGGGGAACATGAGAAGATATCTCTACCCTCGGCTCACTCCGTATGTGAGGTCAGGAGGAAAATGAGCTTTCACTAGGTTGGAGATGAAGAGTTCAAGAGAGGTCAGCTGTGTTCCAACATGTTAAGCAATTTAAACATTGTTTAGATTGGGACAGAGCTGAGCTTATTTATAAATCCAGATGTGAGTTCAGGAGAAAAATGGTAGAATCTACGATCATTGAATATCAGCCCAACATGAATATTTCAAAGGGGCAATGGTCCCCGGACATAATGTCCGGACTCTTCATCTCCAACCTAGTGAAAGCTCATTTGCCTCCTGACCTCACATACGGAGTGAGCCGAGGGTAGAGATATCTTCCCATGTTCCCCTTTCTTTTGTTAAGGGTGCTACTTAAACAGCACGCCCTCTCTTATTTGTATCTACTAAAGAGGATTGCAGTTTGCAATCGAAATATATAGATTCCCCGTTTCCAGTCTTTTCTACTCCAACAGTGGTTTCTACGGTATATGTATATATATGTATCATATGTATATATATATATATATATACTGTATGTATATATATATGTATATATATATATAAAAACTGTATGTATATATATATGTATATATTATATATGTATATATGAGTATATATATATATATATATATATATATGTGTGTGTGTGTGTGTGTGTGTGTGTGTGTGTGTGTGTGTGTGTGTGTGTGTGTGTGTGTGTGTGTGTGTGTGTGTGTGTGTGTGTGTGTGTGTGTGTGTGTGTGTGTGTGTGTGTTTTAAACAAGTTTCGTTAAAGACCAGCGCTGATTCAGTATCAATTAACTTCTTCGTAGTTTCCTCTATCTTCCGAATAGTCTTCTTATAATCAGAAAGGAGGTCAAACACGAGGATACCAAGATCCATATTATATTGTTAAGAAAATGCAATACAAAATGCGAGCTTTCAGTTGATGCATTCAACCATCTTCAAGCGAGAATAAGAGCTAATACAGAGAAGGATAATAATACTTTAAGTACAATTTTTTTGTAGTATAGATGGTAGTGGGAGAGGCAACTTATACTGGCGCTCCGTGGGAAGGTACAGTTACTACCTAGGTCGGCACCGAATGGAGCTGCGTAGGGTGGGTCTGTTGCTATTTGGTGAGATTATGTCTGCGGTGCTGGGAAGATGTTTGCTGGTATTCCGTGGGATTATGTCCACGGTGCTGAGAAGATGTATGCTGGAACTCCGAGGGATGGTTCTATTGTTGCTTGAAGTTGTTGGGTCTGCGATGCTTGGAGGAAATTTTTGAAGAGTAGAGTTCTTACGCAGGTGGAGGGTACCAAGTGTTTCGGTTTGTATATTGATGAGAGGGGTCTGTTGTGAAATATAGACTTTCTCAAAAATGTGTAGTTTTCATGTTATCGACCAAGTGTTGTCTTGTAAGGGTTCTGTTGTGAGTTTGATTCATATGTTTGTGTGTGCTGTCCTTACGAGCATGCATTGTTAGTCTCCTGCTGAGCAAAATCGTCGCAACGCCAATGTAAGATACATTATTAAAAAGTTTGTAACCTTCTTCGGGACAGGAAATTTTTTATATTACATTGGTTTGCTTGAGGAGACTGGTTTTTGAACAAGTTTTTCATTATAAGGAGGTTAGAGACCTTGGGGTTTTTGTAGTAAATAATGACAGCTAATTTGTCTTGTGGGTTGGTGCAAGTGGTGTTTCGTGTGATTAACCACAAGGTCTCCAACCCACGGAATACCAGCAAACATCTTCCCAGCACCGCAGACATAATCTCACCAAATTGCAACAGACCCACCCTAGTCAGCTCCATTCGGTGCCGACCTAGGTAGCAACTATCCCATCACACGGAGCGCCAGTATATGTTGCCTCTCCCAGTACTATGTATACTAAACAAATTTTGTACTCAAAGCATTAGCATCCTTCTCTGTATTAGCTCTTGTTCTCGCCTGAAGATGGTTGAATGCATCAACCGAAAGCTCGCATTTTGTATAGTATTTTCTTAACAATATAATGTGGATCTTGGTATCCTCGTGTTTGACCTCCCTTCTAATTTTAAGAAGACTATTCGGAAGATAGAGAAAACTATGAACAAGTTAATTGATACTGAATCAGCGCTGGTCTTTAACGAAACTTGTTTAAAAGAGAACTTGTTCCCTATATACTCTAATATATATATATATATATATATATATATATATATATATATATATATATATACATATGTATATATATATATGTATATATGCATATATACATATATATACATATATATATATACATACATATATATATATATATATATATGTATATGTATGGATACAAACACACACACACACACACACACACACACACACACACACACACACACACACACACACACACACACACACACACAGCTATATATATATATATATATATATATATATATATACATATATATATATATATATATATATATATATATATATATATATATATATATATATGCAACAACAAATCACTAAAACGCGTGAATGTAAGAATTCGCAGAAAACCACTTAGGAAATGAGACACTATGATCCGAACGTTTTCGTCTATTCAGACATTTTCAAGGAATACAGAATGATAAAAGGTGGGAACATATATACAAAAAAGAAGTAGACAAGACAGGAATATGTGAGGTCACACAAGATAATTTTTCCGAGTGTATCAAGGTGGGGACACACCGTGAGCTGCTACATAATCAACAATTTTCTTAACAATAAAATTATCAAGTTTATATAAACCTAAACTTACGTTCATAATATTATTAAAGGAATGTTTAATCAAACTGGATTCAATAATGTTTCTATCTAGCAGAGAACTACAAGAGACAATTTCTTTAGAATTATTCCAATCAATGGGATGGTTGTGGTCTCTAACGTGCACAAAAATTCCACTGGACAGTCTCACACTCTACCTGTGTTGATCGATTCTGGTACCTAACTCTTTTCCAATTTGACCAATGTAGTATTTATCGCATTTGTGACAAGGAATGCTATAAAAACAGCCTACCCCATCACCTGGGAATTTTTTAATAATAATGTTTTTAATAGAACTTGTGTTCTTAAATACCACATTGATGTCAAACTGTCTAAGAATTTTAGGAAGACTTATCAAGTTCTCGTGGAAAGAAAGAACTAAAAGATTTTTTTGTTACAAAAGTTATTTCTTTCCCGAGTGATGTCAAAGTAGGACCTCTCAGCCATTTTATGAGCCTTATCAATAGTGTCTCATTTCCTAAGTGGTTGTCGGCGAATATGTATGTATGTATGTATGTATGTATGTATATATGTATATATATATATATATATATATATATATATATGTATGTACATATATATATATGTATACATACATACATGCATACATTCATACATACATACATGCATACATACATACATATACCAAGGCTTTTTCCCCCTTCCAAGGGAGGTAGCCAAAAAGGGAAAGGCATAAAAACACTCCCACCCATTTCATCCCTAAATATACTCCACACCCCTCCCACCCTCCCTCTCATCTGAGCACCTCCTGGATGACGGGTCATCCCTGCACCCTGCCCACCGCCCTGGGTCAGAAGCAGTGTCGCAAGACACAGCACATCCACAGCAAGGCCGCTTCATTTAATCGGCGACCCCCCCTCTCCGTCCCCCCTTGCATATAAGGAGAGGACGGGGAGAAATCCCTTCGGGCTGCGTCAAAATTTACTCACACATACTACCCCACCCCTCACCCCCCGCCCATTCCTCCTCATGCAATCACAACATCATCCATATACAACCATTCTCCACTCACCTCTGTCTTCCGTCCTCTCCCTTCCTTCCTCAACAGACATTCCCCTCTTCCCCAAAGCCCCCTTCACCCCATCCATCCACCTCATCCTAGGACGTCCCCTCATGTTCACTCCCTCCACATCTGCCTTCCATACCTCTTTTACTAGTCTTTCTTCACTCATTCTTTCCATGTGTCCAAACCATCCTAATATTCTTTCATCAACCCTATCTCCCAAATCCTTTTTCACCCCTGTTCTCCTCCTCACCTCCTCACCTCCTCATTTCTCACTCTATCCAGCCTAGTAACCCCCACCATACTTCTCAGACACCTCATCTCAAACACATTCAAACTCCTCTCTTCTTCTCTTATGTTCCACGTTTCTGCCCCATACAGTGCTGTTGGCACAACCACTCCTTCATACAGTCTCCTCTTCGCATCCATTCCCAAATGTCTATTCCTCATTACACTCTTTAATCCACCAAGGCATTTACTCGCTTCTCTCAATCTACATTCTACTTCCACCTTCACTCCCCCGTCCTCTTTTGTAACCAATCTGTAAATGCTCGCTTTTTCTCTTCTACAACCTTCTTTGTTTCCTCATCTCACCATTCACTACCCTTTCTTCTATTTCCCCCTGTCCTTCTTGTTCCACACACCATCCCTGCACACTTTAACACTCCCTCCTTGAACCATCCCCATTCCTCCTCCACACCCATCTCTGCTCCATCCTTTACTCCCTCCCACTCCTCCTTCAGCTTCTTTTCGTACTCCTTCTCCTTTTCTTTTTCATTCAAGGAGTTCACTCTAAGAACCTCCCTACCTTTTGTCCCTTTCCTCCTTCTCCATCTATCCTCCACTTTCAGCTTAATTTCCACCAAAAAATGATCTGATATTCCCCCACCCTCTCCCCTTAGCACATGTACATCCTTAACTCTTCCTATCATAATCCTATTTACCACTACATAATCCATTAGCGCTCTATCTACCACCCTTCCCTCCACCACCCTCTCCCATGTGTACTTATGCTTGACTTTCTTCCGAAACACTGTATTTGCTATCATCAACTCTCTTTCTAGACACATTTCCACCATCAACTCTCCACTACGATTCTTTCCTGGAACTCCACACTTCCCAACCACTCCATCGATTGGACCATTTCCCACCCTAGCATTAAGGTCTCCCAGTACTATTACATTGACATTTCTTCCTAAACCCTCTATGCACTCATTTAAATCTATCCAAAAGGCCTCCCTTTCTTCCACGCTCTTCTCACTGCCAGGCCCATATGCACTTACAAAGACCCACATCTCCTTTCCCAGTTTCACCTTCATCCACATTATCCTTGAGGAAACCTCCTTCCACTCCACTACCTGTTTACCTATCTCCTCACTTACTAGAATAGCCACCCCTTCCCTCCCTCGCCCTCTCTTCACTCCTGATAACCTCCCACCTACACTCCCAAACTTACACTCACCCTTCCCTTTCAACTTAGTTTCACTCAAAGCCAACACATCCATCTTTCTTCTCACAAACATACTACCTATCTCTTCCCTTTTACTCTCATCTGTACCACATCCACGCACATTAAAAGACCCAAACCTTAGGGTGCTGGCCCGAGGCCCTCCAGCACCCCTTATGCCTTCACTTTTCTTCTTAGGATATGTGCCCCGTGGGGCTACAGGGAGAAGGATGCCTAGTCCCTCTCCCCGTCCCTTTCTTCTCGCCTCTTACGATCCAACAAGGGGTTGGGGGACAGCATAACGGAGGGACAGTCGTAGTATAAAAGTGTCATCATTTCTCTATGAACAGAATTTCTTCTATCATAGACAAAATGATGTGTGGCTCTGGTCCGTAGGGGCGCCCCATATAGACCCTAAAGTATCGACTGCATGCTACTTTGCCACAATAACAAGCAGCCAATACCCCAGACGGGGTATGTATATATACATATACATACATTATATATATACATATATATGTATATTTATATATATATATATGTAAATATACATATACATATATATATATATAAATATATATATATACATATATGAGTGTGTGTGTACATACGGTATATATATATATATATATATATATATATATATATATACATATATATATACATATATATATATATGTATATATATATATATATATATATATATATATATATATATATATATATATATATCCTATCTGAGAGTTGATACCTTGACGTGGTGGATATGCTTAAGAATCTTGATGACTACAAAAGCTATGTCGTTAGAGAGAAAATCTCTGCAGGGTCACCCATATCGATTTTTTTTTTTTTTTTTTTTAAGACAGATCAGACAAAGAGCAGCTCACACGCACAGTCGCAGGACCCACTGCTAACTGGCACGTCCCTGATGAAGAACAGGGAAATTCCTCATAGATATATGGGGTACCGTCATAATGACAGCGTGGACCATTGGGCACCCTATAGATATAGGGCTTCACCGAATATAATGAATAAGGGGACACCAGAGAAATATCTCAACGGAAACCAGTTGGCACGGAGGTGAGATTACTGAAAAAAAATAAAAAAAATCATAGCAACCATGAACAGTACAACCAAAAGAAAACTGGGTGTTCCTGTTGATCATCGTCTCCTAAAGGTCCAACCGCATTGTCTCATCTGCTTACGGGCAGTGTGCCACCGAATGTGAGTAACCACTGTCCAAGGAGATCTAAGTCTTGGACATTAAAAACATGAATACAATGAAGATCTATACTTACAACGTAAGAAGTCTCTCAGAAGACAACAGACTGGAGAGTTTAATGGAAAAACTAGACAACGTCAAGTGGGACATCGTAGGACTGGGCGAAGTCAGAGGAGCGGAAGAAAAGCTGATACAATTACAAAATGGTCACCACCTGTTCTACTATAGAGGTTGGGACAAAAAAAGATGTAGTGGAGTAGGATTCTTGATCAACCGAGAGGTTGCTGGTAATGTAGTCAAATTCAGTAGTTTGTCAGACAGGGTAGCTTGGATTGTGATTAGGTTGTGTAAAAGGTACACTCTGAAAATACTTCAGGTTTATGCACCAACTTCATAGAGTTCAGACGATGAAGTTGAGTCCTTCTATGATTATTTAAATCAGGTAATGGATCAAGACAAAAGTAAGTACACCTTGGTAATAGGAGACTTTAATGCTAAAGTGGGAAAAAATATGGGAGATGAGACGTGCATTGGGAAGTTTGGAGTAGGTGAACGAAATGACAGAGATGAGATGTTAGTCAATTTTGCAGAGAATTATATGAGGATAATGAACACTTTCTTCCAAAAGCGTGTAGGTCGTAAAAGGACGTGGAGAAGTCCAAATGGAAAAACATAGAACAAAATAGACTTCATATTAGAAGATGAGAGCAAGAGTGTTAGCAATGTTACGGTGATAAATAAAGTCAACATAGGTAGTGACCATAGAATGGTAGGTTGTACAGGTAAATTCAATTTCAGAGCCGAAAGAAATAGAATAGTTTTAAGAAAGAAAATTAGGCTTGTAAAGGTTAAGGATAATAATAAGAAATTTTAGTTAGAAATTAAAAATAGATTCGAAGCTCTAAGGACTAACGAGGACATCATGGAAGATATTAATTTGAATTTAGTGGATATCATTAGGGAATCAGCAGAGAAAGTAGGAAGTACAAAAGACATTAGAGAAAACAAATACTCCAAAGCAACAAATGGCATAATTAAAAGAAGAAGTACCATACCGATTAAAAGAAGGAGAGACGAATTAGAAAGAGTAGAACTAAACAAGCTTATCAACCAAAGGCAGAGATTAGGGAAAAGAAAGAGAAACATGGACGAAATAGAGGAAACTATTCGGAAAGGTGAAAGTATTAAAGGAACCGAGCGTAGACGTGCTTTAGGAAGACAGCAAATGATATTTTTGAAACACAGAAACAGAGAAATCATTAAATGGAGGAACAGAATGGTAAAAAGAGTAGAAGAATTTTACCAAGAGCTTTACTCGTCGAAGACCGTAATTGAGTCAGCAAATTCATGTGTAGACGTTAGTAGTGTACCAGATATTACAAAGGAAGAAGTAGAATTTGCTCTAAAAACCATGAAACGAGGAAAAGCACTTGGGGAAGGTGGTATATCGATAGATTTGTTAAAAGACGCAGGTAAATTAGTTCATATTAATTTAGCTCAGTTTTACACCCAGTGCTTACGTCAAGAAAGTGTTCCTGATGCGCGGTGTAATGCTATAAGGATTTAGTTTCAGAAGGACCTTAGTAACTATCGACCGATTTGCTTGCTATCAAATGTATATAAAGTATTCTCCAAGATCATTACAAATAGACTAAGGAGAACCTTAGTAACTATCGACCGATTAGCTTGCTATCAAATGTATATAGAGTATTATCCAAGATACTTACAAATAGACTAAGTAAAGTTTTAGATCGAAAGCAACCGAGAGAACAGGCAGGCTTTAGGAGAGGATATTCGACTCTAGACCATTTGCACATGGTGAACCAACTAATCGAGAAAACGACAGAATATAATATACCTCTATGTTTAGGTTTTGTAGATTACGAGAAGGCCTTTGACTTGGTAGAACAAATAGCAATACTAAACTTGCTATACAAACAGGGTACAAACAAACAGATCGTAGGAGTTTTAGAAAAGATTTATGCGAAAGGTACCGCTATAATTCGATCACATAAAGATACAGAAAAGATTAAGATCGAGAAAGGAGTACGGCAAGGCGATACCATTTCACCCAAACTATTTACAGCTTGCTTGGAAGATATTTTTCGAATGTTGAGTTGGGAAAAGAAAGGTTTAAAGATTAATGGTGAATATTTGAACCACCTAAGATTTGTGGATGATATTATTCTTATTTCAGAAAGAGCAGAAGACTTGCAAGATATGCTGAGTTATCTAAACAAGGAAAGTTTCAAAGTAGGTTTAAAAATGAATATGAGTAAGACCAAAGTAATGTTCAACACAGAAGTTCAAAGTAAAGAGATTGTAATAGATAGTGAGAGTCTTGAGAAAGTTGAGGAGTATAATTATTTTGGACAGATGGTGAAAATAACGAAAGATTATGACAATTAAATAAAAAGACGCTTTACAATTGGTTGGAAAGTGTTTGGTAAGTATAATAAAATCCTGAGAGGCTCTCTAACTCTATGTTTAAAACGTAAATTTTACAATCAATGCATTCTACCAGCAATAACCTACGTGTGTGAGACATGGAAACTAACGAAGGCGATGGAAATAAGACTAAGGACAGCACAGAGGAGAATGGAGAGATCAATGATGAGAATAACGCTGAGAGACCGAAAGAGAGTAAGTTGGGTGAGAGACATTGTGAAGGCGGTAAAAGAGAGGAAGTGGAATTTGGCAGGCAAGTTAGTGCGAACGACTGATGAGTGATGGAGCAAGTGTATTACTGAGTGGACGCCGAGAGATAGGAAGCGTGGAAGAGGGAGACCAGACAGAAGGTGGAGAGACAAGATCGAGAAGTTTGCAGGAGTGAGGTGGCAGGGGATGGCGAGGTCGTGAGGATCATGGAATCCTATGAAGGAGGCTTTTGTTCAGCCTGGAATTTTTGGATGATGAGCCGAGGAAGATATATAGCATAGCTTCTGAATTAAAATATCCAAAGCACTTAGTAAACACTTCTCATAAAATGGCTTACAAAACTTTCCATAACACCTCACACGTAAGAAAAGTATTTGACAAAAAGAACCTTTTGGTTCTTCCTTACAGTGAGAAATTAATTGGTCTGCCTAATATTCTCAAACAATTCAACATCAACTTGGTTTTCAAAAATAATACTATAAAAAGTAAGCTCATTAAAAATTCACCTGAAGCAAACGAGGGTTGTGTTTACTCTATTCCATGCCTTAAATGTAACAAATTTTATATCGGCCAAACTGGTAAAGACTTAAAAAAACTAGGATAAATCAGCACAAATATAGTGTAAGGAGTGGGCAAAGTTCCAGTGGCCTTTTTGTCCATGTAAGAGACCACAATCATCCTATTGACTGGGATAATTCGAATGTAATAATTTCTTGTAGATCCTTATTAGAAAGAAACATCATCGAATCCAGTCATATTAAACAAACCTTTGACCATAATATCAATTCAAGTTTAGGATTATTTAAACTTGATGATTTTGTTATTGATAAAATTGTAAGAACTTCTCCAAGTGCTACTAAGCGGGGGTGACGTAACGTCATGGACCAAACGTCCGATATGTAAACATCGGCTCTACCTGATTGTGAAGCATCTTGTGTGTACTTCCCATGTTCCTAGCTTGTCTTTTACTTTATGTATATATATCCACCTTTGTCTCTGTAACTGTGTATTCCTTGATAATGTCTTAAATAGACGAAAACGTTCGGACTAAGCTTCTTATTTCCCAGTGGTTTTTTCTGCATGTTATTTTCACGTGTGCCTTGTGAATTACTGCAATATATACATACATATATATGTGTGTGTGTACGTGCAGGTATATATATATATACATACATACATATACATATATATATATACATATGTATATATATATATATATATATATATATATATATATATACATACATACATATACATATATATATATATATATGTATGTATATATTTGTTTATAAGTCTCATGGAAGAAGGGGAGGGTAATGAAGAGAAAGAAAAGGAAGAGATGGGAGGAGTAGGGAAGGGAAGGAAAGAAAAGTGAAGGGAGGGAAATGAAAAGAGCGGTGGAGACGGAAGGGAAGAGAGGAGAGGAGAGGGAAGTGAAGGAGATGAGAAGAAGGGGGGAAGACGAGAGGAAAAGGAAAGGAAAGTGGATGGAAGGAATAGGGAAAGTAAATGAAGTGAGAGGAAAAGGAGGTAAGAGAAGAGAGGTATGTGTCATAGGAGTAGGCGTAGGTGTAGTAATGGAAATTGAAAAATAAGGGGATAAGAAATGGGAAGAAAATGGAAATGAAAAAAGGAGCAAAGGAAGAGAGAATAATGAAGGAAGGGGGGGAGGAGAAGAGAAAAAGAGAAAAGAGGAGATGAAAGAAAGATAAGAAAAAGGAGAGGGAGAAAATCTAGAAACGAGCAGAAGGGGTAGAGTAAGGAAAAGGAGGAAAGGCAAAATGAGAAAAACAAGGAAAAAAGAAGAGGAAGAGAAGAAAGTAAGAGAAGAGAAACGAAATAAGAATATTATAAAAGAAAATAAAAACAAATCTATTTGAATTGAAATGAACCGAAATGTTTATTCAAGACGAAGAAAAACATCATGTCTGATTGAAACGTATTGTAAAAGTTTGTCACTGATTCAATTAACCATTTAAGAGTTGAGCAATAAGAAACGAAATAAATTGAAAAAGATATGATAAGAATTGACACAGAAGACATCAATGTATAGGACAGAGAAATAAAACGAAAAGGAATAGAAACAAAGAATAAAACTGAAATATGGAGAAAGAAACCAAAAATCATTTCCTAATATGGACAAAATAGATTGGGGCATAAGGAACGAATTAAAATATAATATCAATAATAAAAATGCACAAGATGAAATATAGAGCAAGAAAGAAAAAATAAAATGACAAATTAATCAAATAGAACAGTAAGGCTTGGAAAACATGAAACTAATAAAGATAAAGACAGTAGAAAGAATACTGAAAAAGAATAATGAAAGATGACGATAAGAACCTGGACGACCTGATTGACGAAGGAGAACCCGGCGTCAACGAAAACGATTCGTTCCGATCAGACAAGGGAAGGAGGACTCTCTGTCTCTCTGTCTCTGTCTGTCTGTCTCTCTCTCTCTCTCTCTCTCTCTCTCTCTCTCTGTCTCTCTGTCTCTGTCTGTCTGTCTCTCTCTCTCTCTCTCTCTCTCTCTCTCGAGGTCTCTCTTTCTCAGTTTCTCTAGAGGCTTATCTCAGTTTCTCAGTCTCTCTTTCTCTTTCTCTCTCTCTCGAGGTCTCTCTATCTAAGCCTCTCTATCGAGGTCTCTCTCTCTTGAGGTCTATCTCCCTTGAAGTCTCTTTCTCTAAGTCTTCCTCGAGGTAAAGCTGTCATTAGACGATTTTGTTCAGCCAAAGGAAGAGGCCTGCGTTGGGAGTCATCTCTGCTTACCAGAGTCACACACTTAAAGATGAATATTCTTTACTTTTAATTTATTTTTTTATTTTGTTTTGTTTTGTTTTGTCGTTTTTTATTTAATCTTACTTTGTTTCACATGATTCTACTTTATTTCATTTTATTTTTTATTTCATCATATTCGGGCATATTCTATATAATTTTATTGTCTGTTTATTTACTTATTTATATTTCTATCTACGTATCTATTAGTTTATTCATCTTTTTTATTTATTTATCTATTTGTCCATTCACCTACTGCCCTCGTTTCATCTATACTCATTACGTATATGTTCACTCAAACCTCACCTTTTCGGTGCAATAATGTACCCACGACGGAACACAAACGGAAAATCCCCCTTTTTTTTTTTTTTTCTTTTCTTTTAGGGTTGACGGTTGAGGTCTCGATTGTTGGGAGTTGAGGATAGACGAATTTATTTTGAATTCGGAGGACGATGGATTGAAAATAGGAATTGATGGAAAGAACAATGGGAGAACTCTTTCACTTCGTTGATGTTTAAGCTTGAAAGCTGGAATAGTTTCAGCATTTATTTTCTTGCAATTAATGAGTCTTTGGTTGATTATAGTAATAGAGATGATGAGAGTGGTAATGGTGGTGGTGATCGTGATTGTAATGATGATGATGGTGGTGGTGATGGTGATAGTGATGGTAATGATGATGATGATGATGATGATGATGATGATGATGATGATGATGATGATGATGATGATGATGATGATGATGATGATGATGATGATGATGATGATGATGATGATGATGATGATGATGATGATGATGATGATGATGATGATGATGATGATGATGATGATGATGATGATGATGATGATGATGATGATGATGATGATGATGATGATGATGATGATGATGATGATGATGATGATGATGATGATGATGATGATGATGATGATGATGATGATGATGATAGGAGTGTGTCTGGGTGTAATTGTGAGAGAAGGCGAAAGTATGCAATGAGGGAGACTACGTTTAAGACCCAGTCTGAGTTTTTGAGACTCTGAGTTCGCTCTTAAATGATGAATCTTTTTTGACTACTTTTTCTTTAGTGGTGTGTGGGCCAAGATTGTACGTTTTTGTAAAAGAGTATAGGGGGGAAAGTGCTTCAAGTGGCTCAAAAGCCGCAAATGACTTTTTAGATTGTCCTAGAAATGTATCAAATTAATGCGTTTCCTAAAACAAGTCAGACTGAATGATGTCACCATCTAAAGTGCCGTGCTATCTATTATGGATGTTAAGATGGATATCTTTGTTTTGTCGTCTGTGACATTCCCACTTAGTATTTCTGTGTGAACCTCACTGAGGAAGGTGTGTGCAGGAATGTTCTTGCCGTTAAAGAGCGGTAAACTTGTATCGTCTTTAAGGACTGTAATTTTTTGTTGTCGTCATGGTGTTGTGAGTAGGAGTTGAATTGTATGAAGAGTTGAAAGTAGAAGGAGGGGACATGGTGGAGACATTTCTTGGCTTCGTGTATACCTGTAAGGTCGGCTTGTCGAGTCAGAAAGGGTTTTGGACACGTTCATGTATTAAGAAAAAATGTGTGTAGAGACTTGTTGCTCCTAGGTGGTACTGAGAAGGGAAAAATATCTACTTACCCAATGTGATGTTGGAGTACGTCGGTGAGTGACGGAGCTGCAGTGGGGCGAGAAGATGGAAGGATGCACTGCTAGAAATAGGGGGAGCAATTAGTATGTTATCGTTGGTAAATGAAGAAATATGTAACGAGGATGTATAGTAACAGGAAGAAAATAAGGGGGAAAGAGGAGATCCTTGCGCAGCTTAGATGCGTTCAGGGTGGTATGGCCGTTGGCTGGTAGATGTCTCGACGATCTCTGGCGCGGAGAGATGGTCGAGTGGAGCGTGATGCGATGTTGGAGAAGGGGGAGATGGTCCGACTCGTGCAGTGGTGAAGGGTAGTTCAACGTCTCTGTGTTGTCGTGGTGGTGGAAAAATGCCTCTGGTGGAGATTTCCTTGTGGATATCGGAAAATGCGTCTCTATGTTGACGTGGTGGAGCGGGCGTCGTGCTCTAGTGGGGATTTCCTTGTATCGTTGAAGAATGTGTCGATGTTGACGTGGTGGAGCGGCGGGCGTCGTGGTGGTAGAGAAAACAGTTAAGAGGGATCAGCGAAGAGCTAGGGCCTCGTATCGTCGTTGCTTGAGGTGGCGAAACAGCTAAAAGCGTCGGTGCTTTTGGCTCGTAAGTGGAATGCTGGAAGATGCTTCGAAGGAATTGGTGTTGCACTGCCGCTTCGATGTCCACGGTTGTAAAAGCTAATGTGTAGATTCGAATCCCTCTGTTTGTCACCAGAATGTAGGTATAAGTTTCGTAGTTGTAGTCCCTCCGCTGCCCACCAGAATGTGGGAGTAGTGTCGTAGTCCCATCGCTGCCCACCAAAATGTAGATTGTGGTACTCTACATTTGGAATTGGTGGTGAAAGAAACTCGGGCGGAGTCCTTGACTTTAATTCTCGAGGTATAGTTCTAACTACAAAATACACAGCAAACCCCTAGGAAGACTCGGAGGGTTGCCAGACACATATTATCTACATATGAACAGTTGCCATATCATAGTAAATATCAACAAGGTTTCGTAGCGTCGGTTGAGACGTCGGGCGTTAACGTACAGGTGTTGACCCGAGACGCAGTTGGGCCTTTGGTCTAGTAGAGCTCTTGACCTGAGATGCCGAGAATCTATTGTTGTCAAAAGGGCGTTGTCAAAAAAGGTCGGTGAGCTTGGTCACCGAACAATGGAAGTCACTAGGGAGACGCTAGTCTCGTAGTTGGAACCACATCTTGTAGCATATGTGCGCGCGCGTGTGCACATTAGTCATCGGAGTGTTGCATACGTTGAATACAGAGATGATAAGAGTTATGGTGATGATGGTGATGGTAATGGTGATGACAATGTTTATCATTGTAATTACGATAATGAATATTGTCATGATGATATCAATAGTGACAGTGATGGTGATGATGATAGTGGTGGTGCCGATAATTGGAAATTTATGGCGATGAAATTTATATTAATGGTAGTAGTGAAAATGTATGTGTCGATGTTGATGGTGATAATGATGGTGGTAATGATAGTTGATATTGTGATAGGGATAGTGATGGCGGTGTTGGAGGTGATAATGGTGGTGATGGTGGTGATGGTGGAGAAAGAATATATTATACCCAAACTAATCCTCCTTCTAATTAAGAAACTATCTGATATTGTGTAAATAAAACAGAACAGACCAGGAAAAACAATAATATACTTGCATACCCGTCTGGGATATTGGCTGCATGTTATTGTGGCAAAGTAGCATATAGTTGATACTTTAGGGTCTATATGGGGCGCCCCTACGGACCAGAGCCACACATCATTTTGTCTGTTCATAGAAAAATGATGGCACTTTTATACTACGACTTTCCCTCCGTTATGCTGTCCCCCAACCCCTTGTTACTGTCCTGTACCATATCTCTGAATATTCATTTCCTTTTTTCGCCTACCCTGTGACAGGGGAAAAGAACGCTAACACCAAATCTTCCCACTTGAGTCGTAAAAGGCAAAAAAAAAAAAAAAAAAAAAAAAAAAAAAGGGACAGGGGATGGGATCAGGAGTCCTGCTACCTGTAGCACCAAAAGGGGACATTCCTAAAAAAGAGTAAATCATAATAGGGTCTGGAAGTTTTCCAACCAGTACCCTAAGGTTTGGGTGTTCTAATGTGCGTAAATGTGGTACAGATGAGAGTAAAAAGGAAGAGATAGGCAGTATGTTTGCAAGAAGACAGATGGGTGTGCTGGCTTTGAGTAAAACTAAAATGAAACGGAGGGGTGAGTGTGAGTTTGGGAGTGCAGTTGGGAGAATCTCAGGAGTGAAGAGGGAACGAGGGAGAGAAGGGGTGGCAATACTAGTAAGTGACGAGATAGGTAAGCGTGTAGGGGAGTGGCGTGGATGAAGGTGAAGCTGGGAAGGGAGATGTGGGTTTTTGTAAGTGCATATGGGCCTAGTAGTGAGAAGAACGTAGAGGAAAGGGAGGCATTTTGGGTAGATTTAAATGAGTGTAGGGAGAAATTTTAGTGTAAATGTATTGGGAGACCTTAATGCTAGGGTAGGAAACGAACCAATAGTCGGAGTGATTGGAAAGTATGGAGTTCCAGATAAAAATTGTAGTGAAGAATTGATGATGGAGATGTGTCTTGAAAGAGAGTTGATGATAGTAAATACAGTGTTTAGGAAAAAAGTCAAGCATAAGTACACATGGGAGAGGGTGGTGGATGGAAGGGTGGCAGATAGAGCGTTAATGGACTATATAGTGGTGACTAGGAGTATGGTAGGAAGAGTTAAGGATGTACATGTTCTAAGGGGAGAGAGTGGGGGAATATCAGATCATTTTCTGGTGGAAGGTAAATTGAGAGTGGAGAATAGGTGGAGAAAGAAGAAAAGGGTAGAAGGTAGGGAGGTACTTAGAGTGAACTGCTTAAATGAGAAAGAAAAGGAGAATGAGTATAAGAAGAAGCCGAGAGAGGAGGGGGAGGGAGTGAAGGATAGAGGGGAACTAGGAGTGGAGGAGAAATGGGGATGGTTCAAGGAGGGAGTCACAAGGTGTGAAAAGATGGTGTGTGGAACAAGGAGGGCGGGAGGAAATATAAGGAAGGATGGTGAGTGGTGTGATGAGGAAGCAAATAAGGGTGTAGAAGAGAAGAAGCAGGCTTTCATAGATTGGGTACAAATTAGGACGAGAAAATTGTATGAGAGGTACAAAGTAAAAAGAAGAGAAGTTAAGAGTAAGATAAAGGAAGCAAAGAGGAGAGCAGATGTGAAATGGGGAAAGAGTATGACAGAAATTTTGGAAAGTAATAAAAAGATATTTTGGAAAGAAATTAAAAGAGGAAGAGGAGGTGAATCAAATAGAGAAAAAAAGTAAAAGGTGCAGATGGAGAGATGATAATGGAAGAGAAGGAAGTGAGAGGAAGGTGAGTAGAGTATTTCAGGGAGTTGCTAAATGTGAAGGAGGATAGGGAGGAAAAGGTAGTTGCAGTGGAAAGCGATAAGAAAATGAGAGTGATGAGTGAGAAAAATGGAGGAGAAATAGGGAAGGATGAAGTTAAAGCAGCTGTTAAGATGATGAGAGCAGGTAAGGCACCTGGGTTGGATGGATGCCATGCAGAATGTCTGAAGAAAGGAAGTACAGTTATGGTGGACTGGCTGGTGACGTTATTTAATGTTTGTTTAAGAGAGGGTAGAGTGACGGAGGACTGGAGGAGTGCCTGTATGGTTCCGCTTTACAAAGGAAATGGTGACAAGTGTGAGTGTAATAGTTTCAGAGGGATCAGCTTGTTGGGTGCAGTTGGGAAGGCTTATGGTAGGATCTTGATTGAGAGGATCAGGAAAGGAACAGAGGGAGTAATTGGTGAGGAACAATGTGGATTTAGGACAGAGAGGGGCTCTGTAGATCAGCTTTTTGTGGTAAGACAGATATGTGAGAAAGCTATAGGAAAAGGTAAGGATGTTTTTTTTTGGCCTGTATGAATTTGGAATAGGCTTATGACAGGGTAGACAGGAAGGCACTGTGGGAGGTACTGCAGATATATGAGATAGGGGGAAAGCTGTTAAGAGCAGTCAGGATTTTTTACGTGAGTAGTAGAGCTTGTGTTTGGGATTAGAAATGGAGAGAGAGTGAATGCTATGAGGTAAAGGTGGGACTTCGTCGGGGATGTATGTTACCCTGGTTGTTCAATCTATACATGGATGGGGTGGTGCGAGAGGTGAATGCAAGGGCGGTGGGTCAAGGGATGGAGAAGGTTAAAGAAAGTGGAGAGAAGTAGGAAATAAGCCAGTTGTTGTTTACTGACGACACTGCGCTTGTTGCAGGATCAGAGGAGGGATTGAAGAAGCTACTGACAGAGTTTGAGAATGTGTGTGAAAGAAGGAAGCTGAAGATAAATGTTGGCAAAAGTAAGGTGATGAGATGTACAATGGGAGAGAGTGACAGCAGGCTGGAAGTGAGCATTAAGGGAGAGAGACTGGAGGGAGTGGATAGTTTTAGATACTTGGGTGCGAATGTGGCAGGAATAGGAGTGGGGGTGGAGGTAGAATGTAGATTGAGAGAAGCAAGGAAAAGCCTTGGTGGATTAAAAAGGGTAATGAGAAATCGACATCTAGGAATGAATGCTAAGAGTAGGTTATATGAAGGAGTGATTGTGCCGACAGCACTGTACGGGGCAGAAACATGGAACATGAGAGAGGAAGAGAGAAGTAGTTTAAATATATTTGAGATGAAATTGATGAGAAGTATGATAGGGGTTACTAGGATAGATAAAGTGAGAAATGAGGAGGTGAGGAGGAGAACAGAGGTGGAAAGGGAGTTGGGAGATAGGTTTGATGAAAAGGTATTAGGATGGTTTGGACACATGGAAAGAATGAGTGAAGAAAGATTAGTAAAAGAGGTGTGGAAGGCAGAGGTGGAAGGAGTGAGTATGAGGGGGCGTCCTAGGATGAGATGGATGGATGGGGTAAAAGGGACATCACAAAAGAGAGGAATGTCTGTTGAGGAAGGACGGGAGAGGACAGAAGACAGGGGTGAATGGAAAAGGGTTATGTATGGATGATGATGCGATGCATAAGGGGGAGTGGGTGGGGGATGGAGGGGTGAGGAAGTATGTATAAGAAATAATTTGGCACAGCCCGAAGGGATTTCTCCCCGTCTTCTCCTTTTCTGCATGAAGGGACGGAGAGGGGGTGTCACCTAATTAATGAAGCGGCCTTGCTGTGGATGTGCTGTGTCTTGCGACACTGCTTCTGACCCAGGGCTGTGGACAGGATGCAGGTATGACCCGTCATCCAGGGGGTGCTAAGATGAGAGGGAGGGAAGAGGGTGGAGGGGAGTGGAATATGTGGGGGATGGAATGGGGGGGAGTGGTTTCTATGCCTTTTTCTTTTTAGCTATCCCCCGTGTAAGGGGGAAAACCCTTTGGTATATATATGTATGTATGTATGTATGTATGTATGTATGTATGTATGTATGTATGTATGTATGTATGTATGTATGTATGTATGTATGTATGTATGAATAAAATATCTAAGATTCATTGTACCAAAGTGGAGAGCATTAATTTCTTCACCCTGGCTCAATAAAACTGCTTGGCTATGCAAAGAGAGAAAAAAAAGAGAGAGAGAGAGAGAGAGAGAGAGAGAGAGAGAGAGAGAGAGAGAGAGAGAGAGAGAGAGAGAGAGAGAGAGAGAGAGAGAGAGAGAGAGAGAGAGAGAGAGAGAGAGAGAGAGAGAGAGAGAGAGAGAGAGAGAGAGAGAGAGAGAGAGATATATATATATATATATATATATATATATATATATAGTGTGTGTGTGTGTGTGTGTGTGTGTGTGTGTGTGTGTGTGTGTGTGTGTAAAGACAGACAAATATGGAGGTGAGGTGGCAAAATGAAACGTTAAGGCGTAGGTATGGAGTTTTATTCAGAACCAGACGTTTTGATCTCTTGGTCGAAACGTCTGGTTCAATTTATACATGGATGGGGTGGTTCAAGAAGTAAATGAAAGTGTAATAGGTCGGGGATTGGAGATGGTTAAAAAATTGAGAAAATTGAGAGATAAGCCAGTTGTTTGCTGAAGAATCTGCGCTTGTAACAGAATGGGAGGAGGGACTGAGGAAGTCAATGACAGAGCTTGGGAAGGTGTGCGAAAGAAGGAAATTGAAGACAAATGTGGGTAAAAGTAAGGTGATGAGATGTACAATGGGAGAAGGTGGCAGAAGACTGGAAATGAATATTAAGAGAGATTGGAGGAAGTAGATAGTTTTAGATACTTGGGTGTGAATGTGGCGGGAAAGGGAGGAGTGGGGGTGGAGGTAGAATGTAGATTAAGAAATGCAAGTAAATACCTTGGGGGATTAAAAAGTGTAATGAGAAATAGACGTTTGGGAATGGATGCTAAGAGGAGATTGTATGAAAAAGTGATTGTGTCGACAGCACTATATGGGGCAGAAACATGGAACATAATAGAGGAAGAGAGGAGGAGTTTGAATATGTTTGAGATGAGGTGCCTGAGAAGTATGATAGGGGTTACTAGGGTAGACAGAGTGAGAAACGAGGAGGTAAGGAGGAGAACGGGGGTGGAAAGGGAGTTGGGAGATAGTGTTGATGAAAAGTTCATTGGGGTGGTTTGGACACATGGAAAGGAGGAGTGAAGAAAGATTAGTAAAAGAGGTGTGGAAGGCAGAGAGAGATGGAGTGAAGATGAAAGGGCGACCAAGGATGAGATAGATGGATGGGGTCAAAGGAACAGGAGGAAGGGTGGGAGAGGACAGAGAGTAGGGGTGAATGGAAAATGTTTGTGTATAGATAATGTTGTGATGCATGAGGGGGAATGGGTGGGTTCTGAAGAGTGAGAGAGTATGTGTGAAAAATGAATTGACACAGCCCGAAGAGATTTCTCACCGTCTCCTCCATTACTGCATGAGGAGACAGAGAGGTGAAGTCGCTGATTTAATGAAGCGACCTTGCTGTGGATGTACTGTCTTGCGACACTACTTCTTACCCAGGGCAGTGGGCGAGATGTAGGAATGACCCGTCATCCAGGAGGTGCTAAGATAACAGGGAGGGAGGTGGATGGATGGGAGTGAAGTATGTGGAGATGGAATGGATGGGAGGGGATTTTATGCATTTATTTTTTGGCTACCTTCCTTGTATGGGGGAAAAAGCCTTTGGTATATATATTCATCTGTTTGTTTATCTGCTTTTGATTATTTATATATCTATTTATTTACTCGTTTAATCACATCTATTTGCTTATTTATTCACTTATTTATCAATCTATTTATCTGTTTATCTATTCATTTATGTATCTATTTATATGTTTGCTTGTTCACATGTGTTTGTCTTTTCTGTATATCTATCTTTTTTTTTTTTTACTTATTTACATGCTTGTTTATTTCCTCATGCTTGTTTGACTGTTTTTTCTCTGTATGATTATTTAGCTTTATTTTTATTTGTTTGTTTGTTTACTTGTTTAATTTTTTGCATGTTTGCCTGTGATATGGTTTACTTTTTTGTATATTTGCTTGTTTGTCTATTTGTCTCTATGTCTCTTTGCTGGGCTGTTTGTTACTGTTTGTCTGTTTTTGTTTGCATACTTGTATGTTTTGTGTTTGTATGCTTGCTTGTTTGCTTTATTGCCTGTTTGCTTGTTTTTTCTTCGTTTCTTGGATTCTTGGTTTTTTTGCTTCTTTGTTTTTCCTTGTTTCTCTATTTCTCTGTTTCTTCGTTTCTTCGTTTCTTCGTTTCTTCGTTTCTTCGTTTCTTCGTTACTTCGTTACTTCGTTTCTTCGTTTCTTCGTTTCTTCGTTTCTTCGTTTCTTCGTTTCTTCGTTTCTTCGTTTCTTCGTTTCTTCGTTTCTCCGTTCCTTCGTTTCTTCGTTTCTTCGTTTCTTCGTTTCTTCGTTTCTTCGTTTCTTCGTTTCTTCGTTTCTTCGTTTCTTCGTTTCTTCGTTTCTTCGTTTCTTCGTTTCTTCGTTTCTCTGTTTCTTTGTTTCTTTGTTTTTTTCTCTGTTTCTGTTTCTCTGTTTCTCTTTCTTCCCATCTTTCTCTGTTTCTCTGTTTCTCTGTTGCTCTTTTTCTCTGTTTCTCTGTTTCTTTGTTTTTCTGTTTCTCTGTTTCTCTGTTTCTCTGTTTCTCTGTTTCTCTGTTTCTCTGTTTCTCTGTTTCTCTGTTTCTCTGTTTCTCTGTTTCTCTGTTTATATGTTTCCCTGTTTCTTTGTTTCTCTATTTCTTTGTTTGCTTCTCTGTTTCTCTGTTTCGTTGTTTCTCTTTTTTTAATTTCTTTGTTTCTCGGTTTCCTTGTTTTTGTTTGTTTGTTGGCTTGTTTGACTTTTTTGTTTGTGTTTGTTTTCACTTGTTTGCTTGCTTTTCTGTATATTCTTGTTTGCATGTTTGCCTCTTTGGTTGCTTTTTTGCTTGCTTGCTTGTTTACCTGTTTGCTTGGTTGGTTCTTTCTTTGTTTTATTTATTTTGTTGTTGTTGTTGTTTGTTTGTTTGCTTGACTTTGTTTTCTGTTTGTTGGTCTGTCTGTCTGTTTGCTTGTTTGTCTGTCTGCATGTTTATCTGTTTCTTTTTCTGTTTGTCTTTGTTTGTTTAGCCAAAAACTGACACACTTAGTGAAACAGACGAAATTGGAGGCTAGGAGTGAAGAAACTCAGGAATGACGAAATTGGGCCACAACTCACAAGTGGAAAAAAAAAAATGAAAAAGAAAATTGGAAAAAGGGGACCGAGCCAAGGGCTGCTGGACTGTGGCCTTCAAAGCTCTGAAATTCAGTCATCTGAAAACTGAAGTATGAAATCAAGATAAAACTTCAGAATCCGTGCCCGTAGATCAGAGGCTGAGCCAAACGTGAAAAAAGAAATCCAAAATATTGTCGAATATTTTTTTTTTCTTAACTGAATTAAAAAAGTCGAAAGCAGTTGTATGCAACATTGTACGGATTTAATTGGTGAAAAATACCCGAAGTAGGAAAAAAAAAAGGCGTTTCAGACAGAGGGCGTATAAATGTAGCTTAGATAGCCTCTTTTGCCCTTTGTGATCGGATAACTCGAGCAAATGACAGGTATCATTATCGTAAGCCTATTCTAACTCGTAAAAAATGTATATAAATTATTATCACAACCTTCCTTACTGTCCTCCATAACCTTCATGGTTAACATCAGGCGATTGCAATCAGTTACAAGGAGCTATGTCCATCCGTTCAAGGAAGCCTGTTTTGATCCACTTCACCTTAGATAATTTTCAACTAATTTCAAAATAATTTTTCATGTGTCGCCAGGTTATCTTATATTTTGAGGTGTCCTTAGGGAAAAAGTAATGAATATGACATCAAAATTGGAAAATACTGAAGATTATATTTCAAAGATTTTGAGTAAAAACATTTTATCAGGTCAATTGGCACTAAGAGAACATTTTCTTTTGAATTAAAGATTTGCTTTATTTTAATTTAAGTAATTCTATTTGATTTAGTTTTATTTTGATTTAATTTAGTTTAATTTAGTTTATTCCATTCCGTTATATCTTTTTTTTTTCTTTCTTTTTTTTTACCTTATTTCTTTGGCAGAACAGCAATATACTTTCAGTTTTCCCCAATCCAGTTTTGCAAAATCTTTTAATCATTTACATTCTAACATCCATGAGGATTAAGATGAGGGGGAGGAAAGGGTGTTAGATTGGAGTGGAAGTGGTGGGAGTGGGTAGTTGCCTTTTGACTT
>NC_134781.1:50344866-50359866 GCF_046742065.1 Oratosquilla oratoria | reverse complement strand
TCTTCTTTCTCTTTCTCTTTCTTCCTTGTTGCTTTTCTATTAATTATTTTGCCTTGTTCCATCTCATCTATCTGTCTGTCTCTCTCCTCTCTCTCTTTTTCATTCTTCCTATTCTTTTTTCTTTCTCCCCGACACCCACTGATGACGCAACTCTCAATAACCCGATGTCCACACAACCGTCTTTTGAAGTTTATAGCTTTGCGGATGAAAATCGTCCCTCCAGAGAGAGCCTCTGGTCGGTTGGCTGTGCTACAGAGACCCAATATGCAAATTTCTTAAAGATCGATGAGTCCCGGTTCGAGTCTCAGGGTCCTTCGGTGGTCTCTTTGCTGACGATGCTCGCTGATGTCCCGGTTGTAGGAACGAAGGCTTATGGGCTTCTGTTTTTGTCCAAGGTGCTGGTGGAGGTCTAAAATCCTGTTTATTGCTTTCTTTGGTTTATTTTTCTTATATATTTTTTCTCCTCCCGCTCTCTCACTCTATGGCTCTCTATCTCTCTCTCTCTCTCTCTCTCTCTCGTTATCTCTCTCTCCCTCTCTCTCGTTACGTTCCTGGGCGAAGATGTTTCTTGACACATGTTCGTGTCTCAGTACTTACTCACTACGGTAAATATAACAAAAGAAAAAATCAAAATGTGTATAGAAAAAAATCAAAATTAATAAAACAACAAGGCCTGACGGTTGGCATCCAAGAATTTTAAAAGAAATGAAAAATGAAATTGCTGTTCCATTATAAATGGTTTTGAAGAAATCCATCATATCCGAAGATGTCCCAAGAGAATGGAAGCTAGCTAACGTTACTCCAATATTCAAAAAAGGTGAGAAAGAGAAACCAAAAAACTACAGGCCTATAAGTTTGACTTCAATCGTAGGAAAAATGATGAAGACTATGATCAGAGATGCTATCGAACATCATTTAGAAAGTAACTGTTTGATAAATTATAGCCACATGGTTTCAGGCGGAAAAGTTCTTGCGTGATTAACTTAATTGAATTTTACAACACAGTCATCTCGAATTATGACAGAAGAAACAATGTAGATTTAATATATTTAGACTTTGCAAAAGCTCTTGATACCGTCCCCCATGAAAGACTAACTAAATTATCTTCACACAGAATAAGTGGGAGCCTATTAAGTTGGACTAGTAATTGCTTGAATGATCGAAAACAGAGTTGTTTTAAATGGAAAAACTTCTAGATGGAAAAATGATAAAGGTGGAGTTCCTCAGGGTTCCGTTCTTGGGCCACTTCTATTCATAGTATATATAAATGATATAGACCACGGACTAAAATCTATTGTCTCCAAATTTGCTGATGATACAAAACTGTGCGGAATGGTAAATGATCACTCAAACCAATTATATATTCAAGAAGATTTAGGTAAATCACAGCAATGGTCTGAAAAGTGGCTAATGAAAGTAAATGCAAGGTAATGCACATAGGTATAAATAACAGTAGGTACGATTACAAGTTATTTGGAAATTCGTTAACAAATGTGGATAGTGAAAAGGATCTCGGGGTAATTATCAGTAATAATCTCAAATCATCTAAGCAGTGTATTTCAGCCTCTTAGAAAGCAAATAAGAATCTAAGACTGATTCCGCGATCTTTTGACTTCAAAAGTCTATCATTCATTAACAAGCTCTATAAATCGTTAGTTCGTCCACATTTGGAATATGCTGTTTCCATATGGTCATTGAACCTCATTAAAGACATTGACAGATTGGAAAAAGTACAACGGTGAGCCACAATACTGATTCCAAATATAGACAAATAAATCATACGAAAACCGACTAAAACATATGAATCAGTTTTCCCTAAAAAAGCGTAGACTCTAAAGGGAATTGATAACATCAAAAGTGACAAAATTTTCTCACTGAATGGGAATCAGACAAGAAATAATGGTCTCAAACTGTCAGGGAATAGATTTAATTTGGAAGTGGGTAGAAACAACTTTGCTAACCGTGTAGTTTATGAATGGAATAAACTTCCTGCAGAGGCAATGCAAAGTAGTTCAGTTCGAAGCTGTAAAAATAATCTAGATAAGCACCTAAGCAAGATGCTGTACTGACTACTTACTTACTTCTTACTTCAGCTCCCAGTAGTAGGCGTTATGCCTGTCAGTGGTCCCAGCATGTTCCTTCATTTGGCTCTATCATGGAAGGCCCCTTCCTCCCTCAGAGTTTCGATGTTGGGCAAGTCATGTCTGCTGAGGGCTTCTTCAACATTTTCTTTCCATCTCTTTCTCGGTCTTCCTCTTGGCCTTCTTCCATCCGGCTTCCACTCCCAGCATCCCCTTGCAATTCTTTCTTCATCCATTCTTTCTAAATGTCCTAACCATCTTAACCATCTAATTTGCTTAGCATGGAACAGACGCCAATGCTTTTCCTTATGTCTTCATTTTTAAATTTATCTCTCCTCGTCTTTCCAACTATGGCTCTTAATGGTCTCATTTCCGCTGCCTGAATCCTGCTTATGTCTACTTTTGTCATTACCCAACTTTCTGAGCCGTATGTTAGGGTAGGAGACAAGACAGTATTGAAAATGATTATTTTCACTTCTAAAGGTACATGTTTTTCTTTTATTATTGGCCAGAGAGCTCTAACATTTGCACTAAATTTATTTATTCTTTCTGAAATATCTCTCTTATTTCCACCCTCCTTAGTGACTACACTTCCAAGATATTTGAAGATGTTTGTATTTTTTACCATCTTATTTCCTATGGTGATGCTAAACTCGTGTTCCTCTCTTCTGCTAATGGTCAGTATCTCTGTCTTTTCTACATTCATTTTCATGCCTTTCCTTATAAAGCACTCATTCCACCTTTTTATGTCTTCTTCAATCTCTTCCCTATCTGTGCTCCATTCAGCTATATCATCTGCATAAGCCATTATTCTGTTCTTATAATTTTCTTCTTTACCTTCTTTAAAATCCTCTATTACAGTTTCCATATATGCTATAAAAAGCAGAGGGGATAACACACTTCCTTGTTTAACCCCTGTTTCTACAGGGAACCACTTTTCTGCCCCCTTTGATGTTCTAACACTGCATACACAGGGGTAATACAAACTTTTTATAGCTTTCTTTAGATGTCCCTTGATACCATACCTCTCCTCTATACATTTCCATACCTTTTCTCGAGGTATTGAATCAAAAGCTTTCTGTAAATCAATGAAAGCGATGTATAGGCTTTGGTTATATTCCCATGACTTCTCTATTACCATCCTTAGTCCAAAAGTTAAATCCGTTACTGATCTATTACTTCTATAACCATGCTGCTCTTCTCCTAATGAGGGTTCTACTAGGTCTCTTACTCTTCTCTCAATTATTCTCTCGTATAGCTTTGTGATGTGGGGTATTAGGGAAATCCCTCTATAGTTGTTACAATTTCCAGCATCACCCTTACCTTTGAAAATTGGGACTATTAGGGTTTTACCCCACTCCTCTGGTATTCTTCCTTCTCTATAGATCTTATTTATGAGCTTCAATATATTTTGCTGTACTACATTTCCCCCTTCCTTTATTAGCTCTATTGATATTTCATCTACCCCTGGTGTTTTGGAATTCTTCATTTCTCTCAATGCCCATTCAATTTCTTTTTGTGTGATTTCATCATGTTCTCCATCTAAATCTTCCTCCGCCTCTTGCCATTGTTCCTCATTTCCTGCATTTAGGAGCTCCTGGAAGTATTCTGTCCATCTGTTGTCTATCTCATCCTGATCTGTAAGAACATTCCCCTCTAGGTCTTTAATGTTATATTGTTTTGCCTTGCTTTTTCTGTATGACTTTGCTATACCATATAGTAACTTTTTCCCTTTCTGCAAATCCTCTGTCAATCTCTCTCCCAGTTCTTTCCATGTCTCTGTCTTTGCTCGATATTTTGCAAGATTTGTTTCTTTCCTTGCCAGTACATATTCTGCTCGGCTTTCCGGTGTTCGTCTTCTTAGCCACTTTCTTAACTTTAAAGTTTTGTTTTTTACTGCCTGTTTGACCTCCTCATTCCACCAAGGTGTGTGTCTTCTCCTATTTCCTCCGATCCATTCTACCCCTAAAGTTTCTTCTGCTACTTCACTGATTGCTTCTTTCAAAATGTCCCATCTTTCTTTTTCCTCATCATTTTGCTTCTCTAATTTTTGTGTAAGTTTAGTTTTATAAGCATTCTTTTTATCTTCCTCTTGCAAACTTTTTGTTTTAAATATTTTTCTTTTTCTACATTGCCGTGGTTTTACCTTACCAATCTTAAGATCAGCCACCAGTAACCTGTGATCTGAATCTAAACTCACTCCTGGTATTACCTTTATATTGGTGAATATTCTTCTGTCTGAACATATTATGTAATCGATAATTGATTTTTGATCAAACTGTCCTGTATTTTGATTCCATCTATATCTAGTGAATTTATGTTCCTCTTTATGTTGATAAAAGCCATTCATTATTTTCAAACCGTTCCTCATGCAGTAATCTATCAGTTTTTCTCCTTCCGAGTTTCTCGTCCCTTCGCCAAATGTCCCAATTATACTTTCTATTCCTTCTCTTTCCTTTCCTACTCTAGCATTAAAATCACCAATCAAAAGTCCTATATCGCCATCTAGAATCTCATATTCTTCCTCTAAAAGATCCAGGAAATTTTCTTTTTCTTCTTCAGGACATCCCTGTTGTGGTGCATACACTTGATATATATTGTACTTTCTTCCTTTTATTCGTATTGTACACTTCATTAATCTTTCATTGATCAATTTCACCTCTTGAATATACTGCGTCAGTCTTGGTCCCACTATCATAGCTACCCCGTGCCTTCTCCCTCTCTCTTCTGATCCACAGTACATTAAGGTATATCCCCCTCCGAGGTCTCTTCCTTCATCTTTTCCCCAATGTCTTGTCTCTGCCATTCCTATAATGTCTATCTTTCTTTCATTCATCATCTCCAAGATTTCTTCCTCTTTGTCTCTATATGTTGCGATGTTAATAGTTGCAAGTCTTACTTTGTGGAGTGTCTTGTGCGAATTTCCTTTACGTTTCCGATTTCGTTTACCAAAGCGCCGTCTGGATTCCGAGGCTGGTCGTGGAGTTTCACGAGCAGAAGACTTTTTACACTACCGGCTAGCTAGGCCTGTCGTAGCAACCCTCCTCCTTTCTCATCCGGGCTTGGGACCGGCAATGGCTGACTACTATTAATTTTATATCATTTGTTTATTTGTTTTATTATGGTTTGTCTGTTTATTGATTATTAATTGCCTGATTCTCATTTATTATTAGTTATATGTCAATTTATTATCATTTACTGTTTACCTGTTTGTTTATTATCTAACTATACCTATGCATTTATCTTATTATTACTTACATTATTATATTCTTATTTATTTATTTATTTATCATGATCATATATATATATATATATATATATATATGTATATATATATATATATATATTCGCATCCGACCTTGATATGGACCAAAAGGTCTCCTGTCGTCATACACCGCCTTTGTAATCCTTTGAAAAAAAATGTTGATATAGGATATTATACTTTTTTTAATATAAGCTTCTTTTCCCATTTTGAAGCAATTTTTTCTATCGTTCATTTTTTTTTTTTTCCTCTGGTAGTGAACCTTTGCTAATTGGAAACTTATTATACACATTCGAAAAAAAACAAACTACGACTTAAAAATATTTTAATTTACGAACAAAAGTTCGACGTACAAACAAAAAATCGACATACGCATAGATTTTCAAGATGAAGAAAAGAAGTCAAACGTGCACCAAAATGTGACATGTGGAAAAAGATTTTGAAACAAGGGCACCACTTCTAGTAATGAACGGTAGTAGTTTGAGTTAGAAGTAATTCTATTTAGATAGAAATCTGACAGACAGAGGTCCAAGTTACGGGCTGATTTATGAACATAAAGATACTCAAAGGGCAGAATGTCAAAGAACGGACACCATATGGAGTTGAAATATACAAGAGGAAGTGATGATAATGAATAAATAGATAAAATAGATTAATAAATGAGTAAATAAAAGAAGGAATATAAGAATGGATAGATAAATAGATAGATTAATAAATACATGAATAAAAATCATTACATAAATGAATAATTGAATAAATAGATTGATAAACGAATCAATATATTAGTAAATAAACAAAGAAACAAATAAAGAAAATTAATAATAATTTAATAAATTAACAGTTATTTTGCATCTACCTCACAACTCTCTCCCACAAAATCGGCTAACACCATGTTACCATTTAATTAAAAAAAAAAAAAAAAAAAACGAAATGGACACGTTATACGTTGTTTGAAGGTTCTAGTTTTTAGGTCACCGCGGGATCCGAAGACTTGGCTACAAACGCTGTAACTCAAGACAACCGTAATTGCTAACACAGACGTGAGCAAATACAAGCTGGAGAGGCAAGTGCACGTTGGTGGGACGGTAAGGGAATCTTGGTGAAAAAAGAGGAAGAGTTACAATGAATTACTTTATTTTCCGCATGAGGGGGCGTAAGAGGGGGGGGGTGTCGCCGATAAAATGAAGCGGCCTTGTTCTGGATGTACTGTGTTTTACTGCATTGCTTCTAACCCATGGCAGTGGACGGGATACAGGGATATTCCTTCATCCACGAGGAGCTAAGATGAGAGGGAGGAAAGGGTGGTGGATGGGAGTGGAATGGTGGGAGTGAGTGCTTCCCTTTTGACTTGACTTTCTCTCTTATAAAAGGAAAAAATTCTTGGTATACAGATAGAATAGACAATGATAAAGCAACCAGAGAAAACCTTTTGGTCCACAATGATACCGGATTGAAAAAATATAAATAAAATGAAATAGATAAAATAATAAATAGATAAATAGTTAGATAAATAGATAGAAAACAAACAGAAAAAAGTAAAAAATAGGAAAAAAAAAAAGATAAGTAGATGAGTAGAGAGATAATAGATAGATAGGATAAATGATAAGATAATAAATTAGCTAAAAAAAAAAAAATGAAAAGGATTAAATGAGATAGATGTCGAACAGGAAAACGGTTATTGGTCTAAGGTGTTATCCCATTGGGCTATTTTTCTTATGTTTGAACAGATTTGTAGTCCGCAGCTTTTGGGATGTATTCTGATATGCTGAAGGAAAATTATTTTTCTCTAGCACATCAAATGATATCCTATGTATATTTATTGAGAAACAAAATAATTTGCCATAATGACCTTATGACGGAAAAAGTTCTGGAGGTTGGTGGTACCACCGATCAATTGGAGATTGAAGGAAAAATAGCCTCTAGGAAACAAATGTTGGGGAAAAGGAAGCAAATCCTGATGCTGAAATAATAAACGAATATTGTTAGAACGAAGATAGTGATGGAGAAGAAATAATCACATGCTGTTGAAGAGATATTAAATTATTGTTGAAGATGATGGGTATATTGGGAGGGAGAGAAAGAAAGTGATGGTGGAGATGTATACAAATGTTGGTGTAAGGAGGAAAGAATGGTGACGTTGGAGCAGCAATGAGGGAGAGGCTATCAGTGCTATAGCTATGTTCTTACCATCCCCTCGTAGTACATTTTGATTTCATTGCTTTCAATTGTTACGTTAAGGGTCTGATTTCCATGATTATTTTCGACCTTACTTTTTTTTCTTAATACCAACATTCCTCTCTCTTTCGAAGTCTCCCTTTTCAATAAAAAGTCTAGATTTTTTCTATTTCAATAAAATATGAAAATAATTGTATACGTATGACCAGATTAATTACAAAGAAAAAATACATTTTTGTAAATTTATATTTAGATACTCATAACTTTTTTCAAAATCTATATTCCTGGGCTGGTATACAAAAAGAGCTGCTTTTGAATAAGGAAATGTCCTGAAAAGGTACAAATTTCACCTAACTTCACGAGCGATTTGAAGAAAAATTTTGAGAACTACTCTCTTGCACTACTTTTTGATAATAAATTTCCATTGTAGGATAAAAAAAAAAGAAAAAAAAGAGGGAAAGAGAGAACTGATGCAAACTGTCTTGCTTTACTATTTCATAATAAATTTCTACTGAGGTGAGATGAAATATATAAATATGTATATATATATATATATATATATATATATATATATATGTATATATATATATATATATATGTATATATATATATGTATATATATATATATATGTATATATATATATGTATATATATATATATATATACATATATATATACATATATATATATATATATATATATATATATATATATATATATATATACAGTATATCGTTTGCGAACAAATTCTAAATTCCAAGAATATTTCTATTTACAAAACTAGAGCAGGAAACCAAACAGAATTCTAACATTGCACAAACCATAGCTCACCAGTGATTCTATCCTACCAATTTCTGTCAACACGGGATCTTATCCACCATCTTTCCCTCAATTCCGTTCACGCTCATAGAGACCTAAATGCAATTTATGGTAAAAGTGTACCTGACCCCACTTCCAATGTGTTTGTGTACACAAGCGGGAGGTTAAAAACATTTCTGTCGGAAAGGTAATGTTTCTGCACGTTATCCTGAACGAATGAACGAATTGGCGTTTCAGGGCTGAAATAACAATAAATGGCTTACATTTTAGCTATGCAATGGCTCGATATTACTTTGAATGCGTGCAATGACTACAGACCGCTTTTATCTATCCTATAGTTGTTATCGTAGAAAGTTGTTTAAATGCCAATAAATTCTGAAAATAACAAAGTTATTTGTGGAGTGAATATGTGTAATGCATGAAGAGTAAATGTTTTTATTATGATGAGGTTAAGTATAACATGATATGAAGAGTGATTTAATAAATTTGATAAAATTAATTGATTCATAGTCATAAAGTTGCAAAAAGTTATATATTTTCAACAAAGTTCATTATTTTTTTCTTCTATTTCTCTTTTTAATTATCCTATATTTTCTTTTTCTTTCGACTTGTATGTATTTTGTCTATTCCTTTTTTCTCTTAATCTTTTAATTTTCTTTACTTTTTTCTATTAATTTTTTTCTTGGTATATATATATATATTCTTTTTTTTATCCTATTTTTTTCTTAACGTTTCTCCGTTGTTTATTTGTCTTTACTTTTCTTCTATTTTTCCTCTCCCTTTTTATAACTTTTCCTTTTCCTTCCTTCTTTCTTCCTTTCTTTCCACCTCCTTTCCCTTCCTCTTCTCTCTCGTCCTTCTCTACCGTTTTCTATTTCTCCTCCTTTCTCTTCGCATCCACCTTCATAGCCATTTTCTAAAAAATCTTTAACCAGAATAAAATCTACCTGACAAAGATCACCGAGGTCAAGGAAGTCATAGAGATAATCTTCTTGGTTTTAAATTCCTCCTATCTGAATAAAATCATCTAACTTTAACCAGAATAAAATTAAATCATCCCGTACCACCCCACTTGGGGGCATACGGAAGGGAACACGTTGTTTCCCTCACACACCGGCTCCAGTCCCCTTCACGGTCATTCCGAGCAAGCTCTCATGCAGACACCCACCCATCCCACTCCAAGCAACTCTCGACAGATTCGATCAACTTTAATGAAATAGCCTGGCAACAAGCACGATAATATGTCAAGGACCACTTGTTATGGAAGAGGGTGAGTGATGAGGGGAGGTGGAGGCGGTTTCCTGGCTTCAAGTTTTAATGATATGACTCATAAGTTGATTAAAGTCCACAGCATCTCTTAATAGATCTTTGTGGCTCAAAACTCTGTTTTGAGGTTCTTGTTTAGAAGAGTGAGGTCTGGTCTCACAAGAATTGTGAGCTACCTACCCACAGGTATGAAATATTGATACATAGATGAATATATATGTGTATGTGTATGCAAATGTAAATTTATATGTATATGTATATGTATATGTCTATGTCTATGTCTATGTCTATGTCTATGTCTATGTCTATGTCTATGTCTATGTCTATGTCTATGTCTATGTCTATGTCTATGTCTATGTCTATGCATATGCATATGTATATGTATATGTATATGTATATGTATATGTATATGTCTATGCATATGTATATGTATATGTATACGTATATGTATATGTACATGTACATGCAAACGTCAATATCAATGTTATTGTATGTGTATATGCGTGTATGAGTGTGCATCTATGTGTATGTATGTGTGTATGGGAATGTGTGTGTGTGTGTGTGTGTGTGTGTGTGTGTGTGTGTGTGTGTGTGTGTGTGTGTGTGTGTGTGTGTGTGTGTGTGTGTGTGTGTGTGTGTGTGTGTGTGTGTGTGTGTATGTGTGTGTGTGTGTGTGTGTGTGTGTGTGTGTGTGTGTGTGTGTGTGTGTGTGTGTGTGTGTGTGTGTGCGTGTGTGTGTGTGTGTGTGTATGTGTGTGTGTATGTGTGTGTGTGTGTGTGTGTGTGTATGTGTGTATGTGTGTGTGTGTGTGTGTGTGTGTGCGTGTGTGTGTGTGTGTGTGTGTGTGTGTGTGTGTGTGTGTGTGTGTGTGTGTGTGTGTGTGTGTGTGTGTGTTTGTTTGTGTGGGCATGTGTGTGTGTGTGTGTGTGTGTGTGTGTGTGTGTGTGTGTGTGTGTGTGTGTGTGTGTGTGTGTGTGTGTGTGTGTGTGTGTGTGTGTGTGTGAGTGTGTGTGTGTGTGTGTGTGTGTGTGTGTGTGTGTGTGTGTGTGTGTGTGTGCGCTGTGTGTGTGTGTGTGTGTATGTGTTTGTGTATCTGTATGTGTATGTGTTTGTGTATGTCCATGTATATGTACATATGTATATGTAGACATATATTGCATCTGAACACGAAAAATACCTATGTACGTGTAACAACGATCGCCTCTGGTAACCTGACCCTACCTCTCATCCTACCTACCTACTTACCTACCTACCTACTCGCTTTTCTCCCGCGTAACCTATCTTCTTCCCCTATTCGTACCCTACCTTCCTCTACACTGTAGAGGAAGGTAGGGTACTAATAGGGGAAGAAGATAGGTTACGCGGGAGAAAAGCGATATGGATTTGTATCGGCACCACAGAACCAACAGCTACCTATGTGTCTGCTGTGTGAGAAAGTGTTTTCAAACGAAGCCATGAAACCTTCGAGACTTTTGTAACATTTGACAAAAATACACTGATAAAACAGACAAAAATATAGCATATTTTCAGTCACTTCTAGAATAGTTCCAGAAACGAAAAACTATTGTAAATATGTTTTCTAGCACTTCACAACAATCCACTGGCGGTTTGCGTGCTTTGCTGATTGCTAGATCTGGTAAGCCTCATACGATTGGGGAGGAACTTATTCTGCCTGCAGTAAGAGAGGTTCTGCACACAGTTGTACATAGGTCACCTGACCCAATTATAAAAGCTATACCTCTCAGTGATAACTCGGTTCAAAGAAGAGTAGATGAAATGGCTGAAAACATTGAAGAAGCATTGTGCAACATTCTTGCCACAACAGAATTTAGCTTGCAGTTAGATGAGTCCACTCTACCAGGAAATGAATCTTTGCTTCTCGCTTATGTTCGTTTTATCAAAGATGAAAAGTTGGTTCAAGAACTGTTATTTGCAAGACAACTCAAAACAGACACTAAAGGAGAGTCGGTATTTAATGTTGTTGAGAATTTTTTCAAAGAGAAAAACATCCCACTTTCTAACATTCTTGCGTGTGGAGCCCCATCCATGATAGGTCGTCATCGTGGCTTCATCAGTTTCTTGAAAAAAAAACCGTACCTGGTGTTCTTACGGTGCATTGTGTAATCCATAGGCAGCATCTGGTAGCAAAAAACGTAAGTGGTCGACTTCACAAATCAATGAATATTGTTATCACAGCAGTAAATAAGATCAAGGCACATTCTCTCAATTCCAGACTGTTTCGACAGCTTTGCATTGATAATGATGAAGAGTTTGAACGTTTATTGCTACACACAGAAGTTAGATGGCTGTCAAAGGGAAACTGCCTGAAACGTTTCTATTCTTTGTTTGATACAGTTGTAGAATTTTTCCAAGAGTCTAATAGTGGGCTCTGTGATGATCTAAAAAACATCAAGAATGACATTGCTTATTTGTCAGATATATTCACAAAATTCAATGAAGTTAATTTGCAGTTGCAAGGAAATGATGTCAACCTTATCAAAGTCAAATCTGCTATCTCCACCTTCCTGTCTAAGTGTAAGTTATTCAAACGAAACTTAAGCCGTCATGAACTCTACCAGTTTCCAAGCCTCTGCGAATTGGATAAAGAAAAGAGTATATCAGATAATGACCTTCAAGTGTATTGCTCTCACCTAGAAGAGTTGCAAAGAGACATGTCTGAAAGATTTCAGGATCTTTAATTGGTAAAAATACCAGACTGGGTAATCAAGTTATTCTTAGATGTCAGCAGTGAAGAAGCAAGAGAGGCAGAGGAAGAATTAATTGCAATCCAAAACGACATTGAGCTAAGTCCGAAGTTCAAGAAATCGTATCAAGACTTTTGGCTACAAAAAAAGATCTCTGACTTTTATCCAGTATTATGGAACAAGGTGAAGATATATTTTATTGCTTTCCCAACATCATATTTGGTAGAACGGGGCTTCAGTGCAGTTGCCTTTCTTCTTTCCAAGCAAAGGAACAGACTTAGAATTACCGAACGTGGGGATCTACGTCTTCTTCTTAGTGAGTTCCAACCAGATCTGGAGAAACTAATATACCTACACCAAGTACACCCATCCCATTAGCAGTAATTGTGAAGTTGTGTATTTGGGTAATTAAATAAAATTGTTCATATTATTTTTTAAAAACATGTTTTGTGTTTAATGCTGTTGTTTTCAATAAAAAAAAAATGCTCGCATGTTTGTATTGGGGGTAATTGTGAAGACCAAATATAATGGTTTATTTGTTTTTGAAAAATATATTTTGTGTTAATATTGTTGCTTTCAATTTGAAAAAAATGTGCTCGTCTGTCTTTATTGAAAGTAACTGTGAAGACCAAATAAAATGGTTTATCCATTTTTTTTATTATTTTTGAAAAACAAATTTTGTGTTTAATATTGTTGTTTTCAATTTAAAAAAAAAAGTCGCATGTGTAAATTAAGGGTAATTGTGAAGACAAAAAAAAATGGTTAATTAGATTAATTTATTTTTGAAAAGCAAATTTTGTGTTTAATATTGTTTTCAATTTGAAAAAAAAAATGTTTGCATGTGATTATTAAGGGTAATTGTGAAGATCAAATAAAATGTTTACAAGCCGACAAAGTCGAGCTTGTGTACTATATCATTGTTTTTTAAATACATATTTTGTTTATAATATTGTTGTTTTCACTTCAAAAAGAAAGCTCACATGTGTTTATGGGGTAGGGGGCGCTAGGAGTCTATTCTAGAAGCCAAGGGGGCGCCAGCCTGAAAAAGTTTGGGAAACCCTGCTCTACATTAACCTACACATATTATCCACCCGTGTACATGACCGCATTTACACACACAAGTACCATCATCATGACCCATTCACTCTTCATGACTTTATGCAATCGGTTGCATGGTCACATTAGGCTCGGGACTAAGAAATATTGCAGCCCGGTTCACGTGGCAATGCAAATAGTTGAGGTGTTTTGAATACACACGAACACTATCGTACGCATTGGAAATGTAGTTCTTATGTATCTTATGCACCAAATACGTGAGGTTCAGGTACTTCTCTCTCTCTCTCTCTCTCTCTCTCTCTCTCTCTCTCTCTCTCTCTCTCTCTCTCTCCTCTCTCTCTCTCTCTCTCGCTCCTCCTCTCTCTCGCTCTTCCTCTCTCTCTCTCTCTCTTCCTCTCTCTCTCTCTCTCTCTCTCTCTCTCTCTCTCTCTCTCTCTCTCTCTCTCTCTCTCTCTCTCTCTCTCTCTCTCTCTCTGTCTCCCTGTATCTGTCTGTCTGTCTGTCTGTCTGCCTGTCTGTCTGTCTGTCTGTCTGTCTGTCTGTCTGTCTGTCTGTCTGTCTGTCTGTCTGTCTGTCTGTGTAAGAGGCCGGTAGTGTACGAATGGAAATGAGCTAGGGCAGTAGAATAACTCAGACTCGACGCCTGCTCGAGGGCAATGTTATGTCTAGGTGAGGGCGACGTTTTGTCTATGTAAACACACCGACGGTGGTGACTGTTTTTATAATCGCTTATGTAATCACAACATTGTAAGCGCGGGTTACCTTCGTTTGACTAATGCTGAGGTAAACAATTTTTGCTAGTGGCATTGAAATGGCTTTCCGGATTGGTGCAAGGTGCAGAAGGAGGAAAAAACTATTGGTGCATGAATTCAAAGTCACGCCCATAAGGAGTGACATTTATTTGAGAAGTCACCGGGGATTGGTTTAGAAAAATTAGTGACGTCAGACGAAGGTAGCTTAGCGTAAGATACGGGATCTCGTCAGACGTTCTACAGAGAAGAGATAGAGAAGATATAGGGAGAAGATATAGAGAGGGTGTGGAGAGAGGATCAGGAGACGATGTAGAGACGAGAGAAAAGAGATCCCGAGTGTAAGCAAAGGTGAAATTACAGTGAAAGAAGAAAGAAAATTCACCACCCTTTTATTAACCCAAAGGACGAGAGGAATAGGCATGGGGCCTAGAAAATAGTGAGACTACAGGAAAAAGAAGGCATTGGGCCTACTACTTAAGAGGAACTTGAATATTAGTGAACCTCACGTAACGAGAGGCAAGGGGCCTCGAGACGAGTGATATTACAAGTCAAATTTAAGTGACTGTGGTGACTAGGGGTGGTGAAAGTCTGTCTGCCTATCTGTCTGTCTGTCTGTCTGTCTGTCTATCTTTCTGTCTGTCTGTCTGTCTCTTTCTCTCTCTCTCTCTCTCTCTCTCTCTCTCTCTCTCTCTCTCTCTCTCTCTCTCTCTCTCTCTCTCTCTCTCTCTCTCTCTCTCTCTCTCTCTCTCTCTCTCTCTCTCTCTCTCTCTCTCTCTCTCTCTCTCTCTGTCTTTTTCTCTGTCTCGCTTTCTTTGTTTCTCTCAGTCTCTCTTTGTCTTTCTCTGTCTCTCTCTCTGTTTCTCTCTCTCTCTCTCTCTCTCTC
>NC_134781.1:50324866-50339866 GCF_046742065.1 Oratosquilla oratoria | reverse complement strand
TAAAGAGGAAACTAGATGATGGTAGGTGGATTTCCCTGTAGATTTAGAGTGTGATGACATAATGGTCCTCAGTGATATCTTCTTTCAAGCCTTATGCATGACAAGATTTGTGATTTGATACTGTACAATTTTATGTGCTTGTCTTTTATATAAATTGCTTCAAGTAGTTTTACCCTCAGATGGTTTTTTATTTGTTTTAATATATATGTTCGTATCTCGAGTGAATTGATACGTTGTAGGTTTATGTCAACTGTTTCAAGTAATGTTAGTTTAAATCTATTTTTTGTTTAATTGAATATTCATGTTAATCTCCCGAATGAATTGATATTTTGTAAATTTACGTGTTTTACCTTTTCTCTGTATGTTTCTTGCTGCATTACTTCTGACCCCAGAAGTGGATGGGGGTGAGAGATAGTGCACGAAGCTGGTAGAGAAGTGGGTAGAAAGTGGAGTAGATGGTGAGGGTTGCATTTTTATGAATAGGGTGTTTGTAAATAGCACAGTAGGTGAGCGAGCGATTGTATAATTTCGTTCTCCGCTTGGAGTAATAGAAATGGCCGGAGGCCTAATACCCATTGCGGACTTGTATATGTTTTGCTGACATAGAAATTCTATAACCTAAGTAAGTTATGTAGAGATTCGAGATTGCCTAAGTAAACAATATCACATAGATTTGTAACAACAAATCTGATTGAAGAAAGGGTGGAATAGGAGAAAATTCAATTAGTTCACGAATGTGAGATCACACCCTTGGGGAGAATCTTAAATTTAAAGCTAAAGATCATTGGACTAAAGAAATCATGACGTCACTGTAGAACTTACCTAGGCCCTAGCAATGTATATTCTCACGGGATTCCTTGAGTGTCACAGAGAAAGGCAAGTGTAAAAATTTGAAGAAAAATAGAAGAAAAGTCATCCTTAGTTTAACCCCCCTTGTCTGAAGTACACTCTATGGAAATTGAAAAGAGGAATACTTGTAGGCACAAAGTCTACTGACTAAAACCTATGAACTAATACAGAAAAAGAAGTGACAAGAGAAAGGTGGGTAAAAATGAAGAAAGGTCGAAGTGACTAAAGACAGTGGTGAAAATATAAGAGACGTATGAAACGAAAGTAAGAGCACGAAAGTGGCGGCAGCTAGGGACGAAACTCAACGCTACTAAAGAAGAGACTGGTGATAAATAGAACTTAGTGCAAGATACGGCTACGACTGTGTGAAGAGACTGGTACATCGAAATATAAACAACTACAGGACCACACAGTGCACACAACCGCATAGTGCACACAACCACACAGTGCACGCAGCCATACAGTGAACGTAACTACGCAGTGCACACAACCACGCAGTACACGTAGCCACGCAGTGCACGCAACCACTCAACGCACGCAACTATACAGTCCATGCTGACTGCGAGGGACGGGATAGTGAACAAAGGGATGAATTGCAAACAACAGTGCACGCTGGTACGAGAGGAGGAATACGAGGAGTGAACGAAGACAAGGGCGAGGTTGGTGCATGTGTGAGGGCGCGTCGTACGTGTGAGGACGACTACAAAGGAATCAGTAAATTCAAATCGACATTAACAACTGAAGGCATGGCCAAGGATGTTCTCCGTTATGAGGTTACCTCGCAAACAAACATTCCAGAGTTCTCGGGGAAAGTAAACACAATAAGGGTAAACAGGTTTCTAGATTTAATAAATACCCTAATAGTGACTAAAAGCATATCAGATGATAAAAAGAAAATAGAAAATTTTAACAGAAAATATAGATCCTGAGAAGTGTAGGGCTAGGCTTATAATTAATATCCAGCAAATGGAAGATATTATCAGATATGAAGATTATATATATATATATATATATATATATATATATATATATATATATATATATAAATATAAACGTTTTAAGTCAAAGTGTGATCAGGATCCTATCAGGTCTTTGGTTAGAATGATAAAGAAAAATAAAACTAATTAATCAAATATAGAACATTTAGGAAAATTAGATGGTCCAAGGACATTATTTCTTTGTTGAAGGATTCAGATCTAGTGGCAAGATAAAAGTTTCTCACGTTATTAAGTTTGCACTATTGGTACATAATTGTAATGAGATAACTGGAAAAAAGCTGTATAAAGATTTCAAACAAACCATGGACTTAAGGGAGATAGATCATACCTTCTAAAATGTTATTGTGAATATAAAACAATTAGTCCATATGTCATGACAGTGGGAATGCAACCGCAGAAAGAGAATAGGAACTAGGAGTGATTACAGAGAGATAGGATCTTAACATAAAGTCAGAAGTACTTCAAGGAATGTTGGAATTGAATGCCATAATTGTAATAATTGGTGGCATAAAACACAAGTGTTATTATGAAACTATTTGTAGAAACTGCAAATATGATAATCATGATGAGTATTATTGTAGAAACCCATCCCTCTGTTTGTATCACCAGAGAGTAGGACATAGAACACAGTATTGTATAGAAGTGCCACATTTTCGTATTCCAGAAACAAGATGAGAACCTCCAGGCATAAAATAAAACAACACTAAAGAGCTAATCATAGAGATACAGACATTATTGTGTTTGGGGACAAGAATGATAGGAGGGTGAAAGAAAGCACCAACACCAAAGACAATTGTAAATTGGAGGGAATTCTGTAGGACCCCTCAATGCGGATAAAAATTTCAATAAACCCATTCAAATATTTACTGATACGGAATCTGTATTCAATGATATGACTAGCAAAATTTTAAAACAGTTAAAACCGGGAGTTAAAATCTTGGGACCAGTCCAATACTCATTGTAAGGATTAACAGTCAGTTAAAAACATTAATTAAGATAGAAGTAGATACCATTTTGAATGGAAATGAGCACTTGCACATTCCAGTGATAGCTGTAGAAGTATCTGTTTTCCCATGAGAAAAGAGGGCATGATTATATGTCCTGCTGAATTAGAAATCTTATTGAAATCACAGTTAATTCCCCTTTTAAATCAACCAGACTTAGAGCCAGTACCTGTGATAAGGTAACCTATTGAAACAGATAGGGAAGATAATACTAAATTGGGTGATAGCAGGGCAGAGCGGTCTATTCATGAACAATTAAAAAAGACAGAAAAAAGTCTCACATAGTGAACCCATTTCAGATGTTCTAGAAATCCTAGAAATTACTCAGAATTCATCAACTCAAAATGAAGCTTTGTTAATTGTGGAAGGTGGCGTAATAAAGTCGACGTTATTATACTCAAGAGCAATTAACAGAGTTGAAGTGCAGTTGGAAGGAGTCATTGTAGACTCTGAAATTTTAACCTTCCCAGAATTGATTAGGATAAAAGGCTTGGAATTGGACTAGGGAATTTATAATACACACAAAAAACATGGTAGAAATAGGATGTTTTCAAGTCTGTACAAGACCTATTAAGATTTTAAATGAGGGTACTGAGGATGTGAAATTCCCAATTTCATCAATCAGTTCATTGCAGGAAGAAACCGATTTGGAAGTGAAATATATGAGTCAACTAGAACCTACTAGTTCTTTGAGTTAGATGAAAGCTTATTTGTGTTGCTCTTGAAGCACAAAAAAAAAAAAAAAAAATGCCAGGGGACGCCTTGGGCAAAACAACTGTTTTAAATATCAGCTCATATTAAAACCAGGGATCCAACCTATTTATATGCCTGCCTATAGATTACCACATAAGCTAGCCATTGTAGATAAATTAATCACTAAAATGTTATCGCAGGATGTTATTGAACCTAGTCTAATTGAATGAAATTTCCCCTTGATTATGGTGTCAAAATCAGATGGCACCATAGGGAATTGAATAAACAGACTATACCTGATATATTACCGTTACCAGTAACAGATGATATACTTCGTACATTGGAAACCGAGAACAGGTATTTCAGCACTATAGATATCAAATCTGGGTTCTTGCAAATCGAGTTGCATGAAGATTCACGGGATTCTACAGCATTTTTTATAACATCGGCGCACTATGCCTTCAAACGAATGCCCTTTAGGTTATGTAATTATCCCTTAAGTTATATGAGATCAATGAATACATTTTTACATGGGTTGTTAGGAAACACTGCCAGTGTATTTCTAGATGATATGTTAATAGTTTCCCAAATAGCGGCTGAGCACTTTAAGAAACTAGATTTGGTATTTTCAAGACTAGTTGAAGCAAGGTTGAAAGTAAAACTTGAAAATTGTAAGTCTTTGCAGGACAGTGTAATTTATTTGGGACACAAAATAGACAGACATGGTCTTGGTATAGTAGATTCAAAGGTAAAAGCAGAAAAGAACTATCTATGTAGAAAAAGTTAGAAGTTTCTTGGGTTTGACAGCGTATTATAGAAAAATTATCAAGGGTTATGCAGACATATCTAATCCTTTAAGTTCTTTGTCGTGGAAAGATTCCAAGTTCATTTGACAAGTTGAAAGATGAACTTATTAGTTCTCCAGTCCTCATATTTCCTGATTATAATAAGGAGTTCATTCTTTGTACTGATGCGTCTGAAGTAGGGTTAGGAGTGTAAATGTTCTAGCCGTAGGTGGTAAAAAATCAAAATCTCAAAGACTTATCGAGAAGTTTATTTCGAAAATGATTACACTCGCAGACCTCCCTTGTCTGCTTTCCTACCACCTCAAAAGACTGACGGCTGTCGCCTCTCTCGGGTGGTGTACATCTCCAAATCTCTTGCATCAGCAATAATTAATGGTGCACGGTATCTAATATCATTACATTTATTACAGTGATATAAGTCTTAGATACTATTTTATTTTACAATGGTAAGAATGTTTAGTTCTTTCTGCTCATAAATATATTATGGTTATTAATCTAGGTTACATAGTATATTGGATATGGGTAAAAGGTGTTCTTAGGAATCAGGGGTACTTCACGGTTTGGTCACGTGAAGGAAGAGGTTGGTGGTGTGTGTGTATGTTCGTATGTGTGTTGCTGTGTAGTTTTCCATTGTGTTGTAATCTGTGAGATTATGGTTACATAATACCTCCCTCCCGGCGAGAGGTGACTCCTGTCATCTGGAATAAGGAGCGGCGAGGGGGCTTGTTAAATTTTCATACATAGATATATACATATATATAGATATGGCGAGTATGACGTGATACCTGTTTTGAACCTTAATAGGTGTTGAGGGGGGGGGGTTAAATTGTCATTGTTTGATGGTTGTGGTTTAATAGGTATCATGGCATACTCATTGTTCATCAAAGGGTGTTAGTTAATAGACTGGGTTAACCACTCCGTTCTTTCTCTTCCCTTTTTTTGTCTGTACACTCGGTTTCACCACTTTACAATTCTCTCTTTTCTGGGAGATCATTATGTGTCAGTTCTATGACTGGATTTTGTCTATTTTCACCGGTGAATAAAAGGGGTCATTTCTGTGAGTTGCACTCTTGGGTCATCAAGGAGTAAAGGGATTCTTCCCTTTAGTTAAGATATTGGGAAGTAGTTTTCTGGGTTATGACTCGTTTCTGGGAGTCGGATAATAATTGGAGTGGTAATAAGGTCAAATGTATGAAAGGTTCTAACATCCTTTGATGGGTTATTGTTGTAAAGTTACATATGGATTACAATCTTATGGTTAAGACATATTAGATACCGTGCATCATTACATTTATTACAGTGATATAAGTCTTGGATACTATTTTATTTTACAATGGTTAGAATGTTTAGTTCTTTCTGCTCATAAATATATTATGGTTATTAATCTAGGTTACATAGTATATTGGATATGGGTAAAAGGTGTTCTTAGGAATCAGGGGTACTTCACGGTTTGGTCACGTGAAGGAAGAGGTTGGTGGTGTGTGTGTATGTTCGTATGTGTGTTGCTGTGTAGTTTTCCATTTTATTGTAATCTGTGAGATTATGGTTACAGGAGGCATACTGATGCAAGAGAGAAATGGAACGTTGAAACCGATAGCTTACACATCGAGACTTTGTAATAGTACAGAGAGAATCTCCTTCATCACAGAAAAATCTCAGCAGTAATATATTCATTAGAGAGTTTTAGAGATATGATACTGGGATATCCAATCAGAATGTGGACTGATCATACAGCTCTCCAGAACTTATTCAAGCATAAGAATCTTAGGGACAGATTAGCCAGATGGTTTACTAAACTTTAGTGTTATGAGGTTAAGTTTTAATATATTTCAGCGAGAAAGAATGTTTCAGCAGATGCACTATCTAGAAATATTAGCCAACCAACGTCAGGGTTAATCAATTTCAACTGTAATATAGATGAACTACTAACATTAGATGAAGAAATAATAACACTGGCCAACAGATCTTATAAAAATACCTGTCCCACAGGTAAAAGGAGATGAACTTGATCAATTTTTTTCTGCTGATTTCAAATACGTTTTCAGAGTGTTTCTTTAAGGCATATTTTTTTCTTTGGTAGTTTGTCAAAAAAAAAAAAAAATACAACTAATAAATGGGGCTGATATTTCAATGAAACTTACCTTTATAATGTAATGTATGGTTTTCGATTGTATTTTGCTTCTGGGAGATCCCTTTTTAGTGCCCAACAGTAATCAGCCAACATTGAAGGGCTCCACTTCCCTTGATACCGGGTTTCCATGTTCAGAATGTCCTGGTGAAACCTCTCACCGTGCTTGTCACTGACGGCGCCAAGATTTAAAGGGAAAAAGTCCAAATGAGACTCTAGGAAGTGGATTCTTAGGCTCATATTGCATTCTAAGGCCTTGTGGGATGTGAGTAGCTGTTTTATCATTTCAGAATAGTTATTTGCTTTGTGATTCGCCAAAAATTCTGCGCAAATTTTCTTAAATGAAAACCATACAGTTTTTAAGATTATTTAGCTCTTTATCAAAATTCTAGTCTCTCATCAACTCCCTAATTTGTAATCCAACAATAATACCTTCTTTGATTTTTTCGTCACTTACTATAGGAAACTTATTTTTCAAATATATGCATTCCTTGCCAGTTCTATCCACACCTTTAACAAAATGTTTCATCAGCCCTAGCTTAATATGCAAAGGAGGCAGATAGAATTTCTCTATATTAACAAGAGGAGGATTGACAACATTCTTCTCTCCTGGGGTCAGAGATCGTTTCGGCCACATATTTTTTTCATAAGGATTTTTCTTATCCCAATTGTTCCACTCACAGAGAAAGCAACAAAACTTTGGGTAACACAGCTGCATTCTAAGTAAAAGTGATACAACCTTTAGGTTACCACAGGTATTCAATTTATGTTCTTCCTATTTGATTTTTTTGCAATAGAAGCTTCATACTTTCATGTGTTTCCTTCACGTTAGCTGCATGGGCCAGAGGAACAGAAGGAAACTTATTTCCATTGCGGAACAAAACAGCTTTCCGGTTCATTCACTTTTGAGGAATCAATAAACAAGCGCCACTCATTCCTGTCATATTTATAGTTAAGATCCTCCATAACAGAATATACATCATTGCAAAACACCACACCATCCCCAAGTGAGAAAAACTGTTGAAAATCACTCTATCGCTTTAAAAAATATATCTTATTAGAAGGTTCCAGCCCTTTAATCTGGAAGCAAAAAGTTCGGGTTGTTTTTTTGGCAAGTTTAAATCCCGCAAAATATCATTCATACCTCCCTGACCCAATAAATGTGGTTCACTTGAAGAAAAGATTGGCTGAAAGTGCATGTCTTTTTTTTTCATAACCTCCTCACTTGATTCACCATCACTTAGTTTCATTTGTTCTGGAGGGTTAGGTACAGGAAAGTCCTGACTGTGAGTTATTGGTCTCATAGCAGATGATAAATTAGGATATTTTACAATATGCTTGCATGTTTATGTTTTGCCTTTTATATTTGTAATGCAGAAGTAGTAAACTGAATTATGATCTATTGGTTCTCTCCAAACCATAGGGATGGCAAAAGGCATATGGTGTGAACCTTTTGCCCATGCAGTGAGAAGCCTGACACAGGTTACACAACACATATGAGGGGCCCAGCTTTTATCCTGATCCCCCACATTGCAGCCAAAATAATGGTCATAACACTTTTTTAATCAATGGCCTGAAACACAGTTTTTTGTGATTTGAATGTCAATACACCGCAAATGGAGTAAAAATTGTCAGTGTGGTTTATACAGTTTCCTGGCATTATGAAGATGAATGGTGGGTACGCTACTGGACAGTATCACAAACTTTTTTGCTACACAAATGTGCACTACACAATCTCACAACCAATTCTTCAAACACAGTACTGCCAAATGTATAACAATCTCACGTAGTGTTGCCAAACTCAGTGTTTCCAATCGTTTGATAGAAATTTATCCCACGTAACACACGTAACGTAACATACCGTGGAACACAGACTTTGGGTGATGGAAAAATTGGACATTATTTTTGGAATCTGCTTGCAAAAAACATCTGTGATACAACTATTGTTTTCCTTGGAACAAATTCTTTATTTGCCAGTGTAATAAGGGAACAAAGAAAAGATAAGACTTGGGAAAAAGTAGCCCAGAATTTTATGAACCCACGAGGTATTCTTCCAAAACTCCTAAAAGGGTATAAAATAGAGGAATTTCATTTGAGCAATGGACTTTTGTATAGAAAAACAGTTGTAAGTGGAATGGATATTTCTAGGGGCCCAGTGAATCAGTTGGTAATGCCACAAACTCTTGTACCAGAGGTATCAAAATTACTTCATGATAGTGATTGTAGTTCACATCCAGGAAAGAATAAAACTTATAGACAAGTACAACTTAAATACTTTTGGCCAGGTATAAAGACATTTATGCTTATATAGAAAATTGCTTGAAATGTGCTGAGAAAAAAGAAAATACACCTAAACCTGCTCCTATGCTATCATATTCTATCCCGCAGAAACCTTGGAAAAGTTCACTTACTCTAGGTACACTGGAGTTACCTATGTCTGAAAATGGATATAAATAGGTATTTGTTGCCAGTGATTATCTTTCAAGGTTTTGTATTTTACAAACCATATCAAATAAGAGAGCTGAAAAATTGCTTCTGTAATCTATAGTCAGATAATCTGTAATTTCATTACTCCTACGATCTTAGTTTCAGACAATGGTATTGAATTTAGTAACAAATGTTGGAAGAACTATGTAGATTATCTAAGAAAAACAGTTAACATTCAGGTGAATCATCCTCAGAGCAATGGAGTTGTAGAGAGGTTAAATAAGAAAATTATTATATGTCTTAGAGGTTTGATAAGCCTACATAGTTGGGATAGTATTCCTTGTGTTAGATGTACACTGAATAATAAAGTTAATGTAGCTACAGGAGAAACACCCCGTTTTATTATTCTTGGGAAAGACAAAATTCTCCCATGTGAAATCTTGATTGCAGAACCAAAGCCAGAGTATAATATAGATGATTACATCTCAAATAGAATTCATACCTTTCAAGCTCTACACCAAAGAGTTAGGGGACACATGAAAGACTATACTCAAGAGATGAAGAAGCAACAACACAAAATAACACATAAAATAGAATTACAAATAGGAGATTTGGGCATAGCCAAAATACATACAATTAGTAATAAACTTTCACCAAGATACTCAGGTCCATATAGAATAATTTATTTTGCAGGTGAAAGTGAATACAAGACCTTACACTTAAAAACTTGGAAAGTGTCAACTAGATTTGTAGATAATCTAAAAAAAGCTAAGATAGAACTTTATAATGATGATAAATGTGACACTGAGGATTGTAAAACAACTATTTTTGATGGAGAAAAAACACATTTTATTTATATTATTTAAATGTGTACCTGGGACCTTCTGGGTGTCAAACAGATGTGCTACCTGGAGCCTTTGTCAATCAGGAAGACCTGGAGCCTTGCCAGTGTATAAAAACAACGCCAGTATTAAAAGATATTTTTCTTTTTGATGTTCCATGAAACATTGAAAATTCTTGTGTAGCTTTACTAGTATATGTCAATTGGTTGCAACAACTTCATTACAGAAAGAGCATTGTAAAACAGATTACTCATAGTAACATGTGAGATTCCCACTGTCTAAACTTTCACCAAGATACTCAGGTCCATATAGAATAATTTACTTTGCTGGTGAAAGTGAATACAAGACCTTACACTTAAAAACTTGGAAAGTGTCAATTAGACTTGTAGATAATTTAAAAAGGGCTAAGATAGAACTTTATAATGATGATAAATATGACACTGAGGATTGTAAAACAACTATTTTTGAGGGAGAAAAAAAACACTTTATTTATATTATTTAAATGTGTACCTGGAACCTTCTGGGTGTCAAACAGATGTGCTACCTGGAGCCTTTGTCAATCAGGAAGACCTGGAGCCTTGCCAGTGTATAAAAACAACGCCAATATTAAAGGATATTTTTCTTTTTGATGTTCCATGAAGCATTGAAAATTCTTGTGTAGCTTTACTAGTATGTTTCAATTGGTTGCAACATCTTCATTACAGAAAGATAATTGTAAAACAGATTACTCATAGTAACATGTGAGATTCCCATTGTCTATTTTTCCTAATCATACCCAGAAGCCTACTATCTGTCAATCCATATTGCCAACACCCTTAATAATGTGCGAATAATTGATGCAACATACAGCACAGATAAACAACTCGCCATCTTTAAAAATAAGAAAATATTGAGATGTAACACAATTAACTCTTCTAATAATGTTTTATTTTAATTGTTGCTACTCTTATTCAAAATTCACAATCAAAAGGACGACGATATTAAATACTATTTGAGACTTTTTCCTGATTTTGTTATTGGAAAATTATGGCATCCCCAGACTTTGGTAGTAGTGAGTTATGAATTCAATTTACTGAAACAATTTATAGAGATACTAATTTTTATAGGATGTTTTAAGAATCACTGGTATTATGTATTACATTTGTACATGCTGGAATAGATGTAGTTTTGGGTTACCATTAGGTTGATGATAGCATCCACTGAAGGCTATGTCTTTTAACCTTGTTTAGCAAGTTTATGCAGAAATATTCTGGTTACTGAGTTAGATCAATCTAAATAATATTATATGAAATGTTGGATTCCAGAATAATGTAGTATACCAAAACACTGTAGGAGGGTAGTAGAAAATTGTTGGTCGGAACGACGAAGTGGTAGGTGCCAAGCTATGTAAGAGGCTGGTAGAGAAGTGAGTAGAAAGTGGAATAGATGGTGAGGGTTGCATTTTTATGGATAGGGTGTTTATAAACACAGAGTTCGTAAGCAAGCGGTTGTATAATTTTGTTCTTCACTTAGAGTAATAAAAATGGGTGGGGGCCTAATACCCTTTGATGACGTGTATATGATTTGCTGACGTAGAAAACTTTATAGCCTAAGTAAGTTAGGTAGAGATTCGAGATTGCTTAAGTAAACAATATTGCATATAGACTTGTAACAACGAATCTGATTGAAGAAAGGGTGGAGGAGGAGAAAATTGAATTGGTTCACAGATGTAAGATCACGCCCTTGGGAGAGGATCTTAAACATAAAGCTAAAGATCATTGGACTAAAGAATTCATGACGTCACTGCAAAACTTACCTTGGTCCTAACAATGCGTGTTCTCACGGGATTCCTTGAGTGACACAGAGAGAGGCAAGTGTAAAAATTTGAAGAAGAAAATAGAATAAAAGTAATTATCAGTTTAATTCCCCCTTGTCTGAAGTACACTATATGGAAATTGAAAAGAGGAATACTTGTAGACACAGGACCTACTGACTAAAAACTGTGTACTAATACAGAAAAGAGAGTGACAAGAGAAAGGTGGGTGAAAGTGAAGAAAGTGACTAAAGATGGTGGTGAAAATATAAGAGACGTACGGAACGAAAGAGAACGACAGTGGCGGACGAGAGATGGTCTCTAATTCACAAGAATTTAAGATGGAAATGACAACAAATAGGTAATGGATGGGAGTGCAAAGGGTGTGGATGTTGGTGATGTGGTATAGCTGGCTACCTCCCTTATAAGAGGGAAGAAGCTTCCATATATCTATATCTATATATATATATATATATATATATATGTATATACACACACACACATATATATAAATATATATATACATACATACATACATATACCAAGGCTTTTTCCCCCTTACCAGGGGGGTAGCCAAAAAGGATAAGGCACAAAAACATTCCCACCCATTTCATCCCCGAAAACACTCCACACCCCTCCACCCTCCCTCCCATCTTAGCACCTCCTAGATGACGGGTCATCCCTGCACCCTGTCCACTGCCCTGGGTCAGAAGCAGTGTCGCAAGACACAGTACATCCACAGCAAGGCCGCTTCATTAAATCGGCGACCCCCCTCTCCGTCCCCCCATATAAAGGAGAGGACGGGGAGAAATCCCTTCGGGCTGCGTCAAAAAATTTTGCTCACACACACTACCTCACCCCCATTCCCCCGTCCAATCCACCTCATGCATCACAACATTTTCCATATACAACCATTCTCCATTCACCCCTGTCTTCTGTCCTCTCCCGTCCTTCCTCAACAGACATTCCCCTCTTCCCCAAAGCCCCCTTCACCCCATCCATCCATCTCATCCTAGGACGTCCCCTCATGTTCACTCCCTCCACATCTGCCTTTCATACCTCCTTTACTAGTCTTTCTTCACTCATTCTTTCCATGTGTCCAAACCATCCTAATACTCTTTCATCCACCCTATCTCCCAGCTCCCTTTCCACCCCTGTTCTCCTCCTCACTTCCTCATTTCTCACTCTATCTAGCCTAGTAACCCCCATCATACTTCTCAGACACTTCATCTCAAACACATTCAAGTTCCTTCTCTCTTCCTCTCTCATGTTCCATGTTTCTGCTCCATACAGTGCTGTTGGCACAATCACTCCTTCATACAGTCTCCTCTTAGCATCCATTCCCAGATTCCTATTCCTCATTACACTTTTTAAACCACCAAGGCATTTACTCGCTTCTCTCAATCTACATTCTACCTCCACCTTCACTCCACCCTTTCCTGCCACATTTGCACCCAAATATCTAAAACTATTCACTTCCTCCAGTTGCTCTCCCTTAATGCTCACTTCCAGATTACTGCCACTTTCACCCCTTGTACATCTCATCACCTTACTTTTACCCACATTTATCTTCCGCTTTCTTCTATCACACACTCTCCCAAACTCTGTCACCAGCTTCCTCAATCCCTCCTCCGATCCTGCCACAAGCGCAGTGTCGTCCGCAAAAAACAACTGGCTCACCTCCCACTTTTCTCCATTTTCTTTAACCATCTCCAATCTCTGACTCACTACCCTTGCATTCACCTCCCGCACCACCCCATCCATGTATAAGTTGAACAGCCAGGGTGACATAACGCATCCTTGAGGAAGTCCCACCTTTACCTCAAACCACTCACTCTCTCCATTTCTAATCCTGACACAAGCTCTACTACTCTCATAAAAACTCTTGACAGCTCCCAGAAGCTTTCCTCCTATCCCGTATATCCGCATAACCTCCCACAGTGCCTTTCTGTCTACCCTGTCGTAAGCCTTTTCCAGATCCATAAAGGCCCAGAAAACATCCTTCCCCTTACCTATAGCTTTCTCACATATCTGTCTTACCACAAAAATTTGATCTACACAACCTCTACCTGTCCTAAATCCACACTGTTCCTCACCAATTACTCCCTCTGTTCCTCTCCTAATCCTCTCAATCAAGATCCTCCCATAAGCCTTTCCAACTACACTTAACAAGCTAATCCCTCTGAAACTACTACATTCACACTTGTCCCCCTTTCCCTTGTAAAGTGGAACTATACAGGCACTCCTCCAGTCCTCCGGCACTCTACCTTCTCTCCAACAAACATTAAATAACTTCACCAACCAGTCCACCATCACTATACCTCCTTTTTTAAGACATTCTGCATGGCATCCATCCAGACCAGGTGCCTTACCTGCTTTCATCATCTTAACTGCTGCCTTCACTTCATCCTTCCTTATTTCTCCTCCATTTTCCTCACTCATCACGGTCATTTTCTTAGCATTTCCCACTGCAGCTATCTTTCCTTCCCTATCCTCCTTCACATTAAGCAACTCCCTAAAATATTCTGCCCATCTTCCCCTTACTGCCTTCTCCTCCATTATCATCTCTCCATCTGCACCTTTTACCTTTTCTTCTCTACTTGATTCGCCTCCTCTTCCTCTCTTAATTTCTTTCCAAAACATCTTTTTATTACTTTCAAAATTTTCTGTCATACTCTTACCCCATTTTACATCTGCTCTCCTCTTTGCCTCCTTTACCTTTTTCTTTACTTCACTTTTCTTTTCCCTGTACGTCTCATATGACTCCCTCGTCCTACTTTGTAACCAATCTGTGAAAGCTCGCTTCTTCTCTTCTACAACCTTCTTCATTTCCTCATCCCACCATTCACTACCCTTCCTTCTATTTCCTCCTGACCTTCTTGTTCCACACACCATCCTTGCACACTTTGTGACTCCCTCCTTGAACCATCCCCATTCCTCCTCCACACCTACCTCCACTCTATCCTTCACTCCCTCCCACTCCTCCTTCAGCTTCCTCTTGTACTCCTTCTCCTTTTCCTCTTGGTTTAGAGAGTTCACTCTAAGCACCTCCTTACCTTTTGTCCCTTTCCTCTTCCTCCATCTGTCCTCCACTCTCAACTTACCTTCCACCAGAAAATGATCTGATATTCCCCCACCCTCTCCCCTAAGCACATGTACATCCCTAACTCTTCCTATCATAATCCTATTTACCACTACATAGTCCATTAAAGCTCTATCTACCACCTTTCCCTCCACCACCCTCTCCCATGTGTACTTATGCTTGACTTTCTTCCGAAGCACTGTATTTTCTATCATCAACTCTCTTTCTAGACACATTTCCACCATCAACTCTCCACTACGATTCTTTCCTGGAATTCCACATTTCCCAACCACTCCATCAATTGGCTCCTTTCCTACCCTAGCATTAAGGTCTCCCAGTACCATTACACTTACACGTCTCCCTACACCCTCTATGTACT
>NC_134781.1:50317366-50322366 GCF_046742065.1 Oratosquilla oratoria | reverse complement strand
TAACGTGGGGAAATACGAGAACCGACTGGTTGTTGTGACTGAGTAGTTGAAATTGTCGGGGTCTTTTTCAAAAACTACCGTACTGGTTTTCAGTCTTGAAGAGAAGCTAAGTAAACCATCTCCACCAGCATCACCACCAACTTCACCAATATCACAACCACCTCCACTAGCATCACCACAACCTCCGCTAACATCACCACTACCTCCATCAACATCACCTCCACCACCACGAAGAGCTCCTCTACCTCCATTAACATCACCATCAAGTCCACCAACATCGCAACTTCCCCCACCATCACCACCACCTCCACCAACATCCCTACCACCTCCACCAACATCACCACTACCTCCAACAACATCACCACCACCTCCACCAACATCACCACCACATCCACCATAAGCACTTCCTCAACCAACATCACCACGATCTCCACCAATAACACTACCACCTTCACCAACATCACCACCACCTCTAACAAAATCACCACCACCTCCACCAATATCACCTCCACCAACATCAACACCACCTTCATGAACATCACCATTACCTCCTGATTTCAATTTTACTGACATTGATTGGATGACCCTTGAACATGGCCATATAGGTAGTCGCTTGATTTATTTTCTTGGTGACAATTACTTAATTCAGCATGTAAAAGAGCCCACAAGATATGGAAACTTACTCGATCTTTTGATCACTAGCCGTGAAAGCATGGTAACTGATGTAGAAGTCGGTGAATCTGTTGCAAATAGCGATCACAACTTAGTTAGATTCAAACTCCTAAACAATTTTAGAATAGATACTTGTGTTTCTAAAATACCCGATTTCAGTAAAGCTCAGTTCATAGGACTACGTCAGGAGCTTCAGCTTACAGATTGGGAGGCAAAATTAAACGAAAGACCTGTAGATCAGATGTGGGAAATATTTCAAAATACGCTCACTAAGATGATTCAAACTTACATTCATTTTAAGGACAGACGTCCCCCAAATCAGGCTCGCCCAAAGTGGCTCGACAAAGAAACTGAAAAAAGTATTGCTAAAAAAGAGACAGGCTTATAAGAAATATAAGTGCTCGTGTGCATCTAATGACTATGAAAATTATGTATCAATACAGAGAGATTTAAAAAAGACAATAAGAAAAAGAAAAATGACAATACGAAAAGAAAATCGCTGATAAATCCAAAGAGAATCCCAAAGAATTCTATAGTTACATTAGAGATAAAAAGGTTGTTAGGAATCACATTGGTCCACTATTATCTGCTGACGGTCAACTTGAATATTCAAATGAAGGAATGTGTGATATCTTAAACAATTATTTTAGCTCGGTATTCGTAAACGAAACACCTCAAAGTGAATTCCAAACTGAAACCTGTGAAAAGTCTGGGGTAAACTTACTCACTACGGTAAATATAACAAAAGAAAAAATTAAAAGGTGTATAGACAAACTCAAAGTTAATAAAACACCAGGGCCTGACGGTTGGCATCCAAGAATCTTAAAGGAAATAAAAAATGAGATTGTTGTTCCATTAGATTATATTTTCAAGAAATCCATCATATCCGGAGATGTCCCAAGAGAATGGAAGCTAGCTAACGTTACTCCCATATTCAAAAAAGGTGACAAAAAGAAACCAAATAACTATAGGCCTATAAGTTTGACTTCAATCGTAGGAAAAATAATGGAAACTATCATCAGAGATGCTATCGAACATCATTTAGAAAGTAACCGTTTGATAAATGATAGCCAGCATGGTTTCAGACGGAAACGTTCTTGCGTGACTAACTTACTAGAATTCTACAACACAGTTATCTCGAATTATGACAAAAGAAACAATATAGATTTAATATATCTAGACTTTGCAAAAGCTTTTGATACCGTCCCACACGAAAGACTACTTACTAAATTAGCTTTGCATCGAATAAGGGTAGCCTATTAGGTTGGACTAGTAATTGGTTGAATGGTCGAAAACAGAGAGTTGTTTTAAATGGAAATACTTCTGGATGGAAAAGTGTTGCAAGTGGAGTTCCTCAGGGTTCCGTTCTTGGGCCACTTCTATTCATAGTATATATAAATGATATAGACCATGGACTAAAATCTACTGTTTCCAAATTTGCTGATGATATTCAAGAAGATTTAGATCAATTACAGCAATGGTCTGAAAAGTGGCTAATGAAATTTAACACAAGTAAATGCAAGGTAATGCACATAGGTAAAAATAACAGTAAGTACGATTACAAGTTATTTGGTAATTCGTTAACAAAAGTGGATAGTGAAAAAGATCTCGGCGTAATTATCAGTAACGACCTCAAATCATCCAAGCAGTGTATTTCAGCCTCTGAGAAAGCAAATAAGATTCTGGGACTGATTGCGCGATCTTTTGATTTCAAAAGTCCATCACTCATTAACAAGCTATATAAATCGTTAGTTCGTCCACATTTGGAATATGCTGGTTCTGTATGGTCACCGAATCTCATTAAAGACATTGACAGACTGGAAAAAGTACAACGGCGAGCCACAAAACTGATTCCAAATATCAAAAATAAATCATACGAAAATCGACTAAAACACATGAATCTGTTTTCCCTAAAAAAGCGTAGACTCAGAGGTGACTTGATACAGGTCTTTAAGATTTTAAAGGAATTGACAACATCAAAAGTGACAAAATTTTCACATTGAATGAGAATCAGACAAGAAACAATGGTCTCAAACTATCCGGAAATAGATTCAATTTGGAAGTAGGTAGAAACAACTTTGCCAACCGTGTAGTAAATGAATGGAATAAACTTCCTGCACAGGTAGTGCAATGTAGTTCAGTTCGAAGCTTTAAGAATCAGTTAGATAAATACCTAAGTAAGATGCTGTAATGATTATAATTTATCTTATATTATTTGTTTTTGTTTTGTTATAATTTGTCTGTCTGATTTTCATTTATTATTAGTTATATGTCAATTTATTATTATTTACTATTTACCTGTTTGTTTATTATTTAACTATACCTATGCATTTATTTGTTATTTACATTATTATAGTTTTTATTTATTGTTTTATTATTATTATGATTTTTTTTCGCATCCGACCTAGATATGGATCAAAAGGTCTCCTGTCGGCATGCTCCGCCTTTGTAATCCTTTGTAACCAATATCACTGCCACCTACACGAACATCACCATCACCTCCACCATCACAATCACCTCCACCAAATCCACCAACATCACTAACACCTCCACCAACATCACCAATTCCTCCACCAGCGTCACCACGACATCCACCAACATCAATACCACCTCAACCACAATCACCACCACCTCCACCAATGTCACCACCACCTCCACCAACTTCAACAGTACCTCCACTAAAATCACCACCACCTCCACCAACATCAACACCACCTCCAACAACATCACCATCAACACCACTAACATCAAAACCACCAATATCACCACGACCTTCACCAGCATCACTACCACATCCACCAACATCACCACCACTTCCACCAACATCACCACCACCTCCACCAATACCACCAACATCACCACCACCTTCACCAACATCACCACTACGTGCACCAACATCACCACCACCTCCACCAACATCACCACCACGTCCTCCAACATCACTACCACGTCCACCAATATCACCACCACCAATATTACCACCTACACCAACATTACCACTACCTCCACCAACATCATCACCACCTCTACCCATATCACCACTACCTCCACCAACATCACCACCACCTCTACCCATATCACCACTACCTCCACCAACATCACCACCACCTCCATAAAAATCAACACCAACTCCACCAACATCACTAACACCTCCACCAACATCACTAATTCCTCCACCAACATCACCACGATCTCCACCAATAACACTACCACCTCAACCAACATCACCACCACCTCCACCAACATCAACACCACCCCCACCAACATCAATACCGCCTCCACCAACATCACCACCACCGATACCAACATCACCACTACCTCCACAAACATCAACACCACTTCCACCAACATAACCACCACATCCACGAACATCTCCACTACTTTCACCAACATCACTACCTCCACCAACATCACCACCAGATCCATGAATATCACTACCACCTCCAACAACATCACCTCCTCCACCAATATCACCACCTCCTCCACCAACATTACCACTACCTCCACCAACATCACCACCTCCACCAATATCACCACCACCTCCACCAATATCACCACCACCCCACCAACATCACTACCACTTATATCACCCCCACCAACATCACCACCTTCACTAACATCTCCACCACCTCCACCAACATCACATTCTCCACCAATATCACCACCACCAACATCAACACTACCTCCACTAACATCACCAATATCTCCACCAACATCACCACCACCTCTACTAGTGTCTCCACCACCACCAACATTTACATCACCTTCACCAACATGACCATCACTATCACCAACATCACCACCACCAACATCACCACCACCAACATCACCACCACCAACATCACCACCACCTTCACCGACATCACTACCACCTCCACCAACATCACCACTACCCCCACCAACATCACCACCACGTCTACCAACGTCACCACCACCAACAACAATACCACCACCAGCATCATTACCACCAACATCACCACCAACACCAACATCACCAACACCAACATCACCATCACTAACATCACCACCATTACCACTGCCACCAACAACATTACCTCCACCACCGTCATCACTACCACCACCACCATTGAACTCCTTTCTCTATTCTTTCGTCTCCTATTCTCCCTATCATTATCCTCCCATCTAAGGACACCCCGCCCCCTCATTCTCCATAGCCATATGATAGATCTCCCACATCCATTTAGGAGAAAGGCCAAGTTTTCTTCTCTTCTAATGTTGACTCAGGAGTTTCTATTTTTTTTTTCTTTATTTTTATGCGATACTTGTAGAAGTTTTTAGGTATCATTTTTCTAACTTGCGCTTGGTAG
>NC_134781.1:50287366-50292366 GCF_046742065.1 Oratosquilla oratoria | reverse complement strand
CTCTCTCTCTCTCTCTCTCTCTCTCTCTCTCTCTCTCTCTCCTTCTCCCTCTCTTTCCTTCTCCCTCTCTTTCCATATTCGACTTAAGTGGTATTGAATAGTTATGCGAAAAGAAAAAAAATAGGATAAATCAATAGTATTACCCTCTCCCTCTCCCTCTTCCACTGCCCTTCGTCTCCCTTCTCCCTCTTTTCCCCTCTCCCTTTATTCTCCCTCCCTCCCCTTATTCTCCCTCTCTCCCTCTCTCACTCTGTCCCTCTCTCCTTGTCTCCATTTTTCTCTCTCCCATTTTCTCCTTTCTCACCCGTTTTATTTCTCCTTATCTCCTTCCCTCTTTCTCTGCGTCTCTCCCTTTCTCTCACTTTCCCTCTCTCCCTCTTCCTCTCCCTGCTCTCTCTCTCTCTCTCCCCACTCTCTCTCTCTCTCCCCACTCTCTCTCCCTCTCCCCACCCTCTCTCCCTCTCCCCTCTCTCTCCCTCTCTCCACTCTTTCCCTATCCCTTTGCCTCTCTCTCTTTTTCCCTTCTCTCACCCGTTTTCTCTCTTCCTATCTCTCTATATTCCTATCTCCCTGTCTCCTTTTCTTTCCTCCCCCCTTCCCTCCCCCTCTCTCCCTTCCCCCCCCCCCTTCTCCCTCTCTTCCTCTCTCTCCCTCTCCACTGGAATGGTCTGCCATCCAACGTCATTTGTTGTTCCACTGTAGAGGTATTCAAAAAACGTCTCGGCATTTACTTAGCTACAATTCCCCGACTAGAATTATGTACTTCAAGATAGGTTGAAAAATATCAATTATAGGCTAAATACCAGAACTGCCTTGTAAGAACCAATGGGTCTGTAGCTGCTCGTGTGTCCATGTAACTCCATGTAATTCCCTTCTCCTCCTCCTTCCTTTCTCTCCTTCTTTCCTTTCCTTCCTCTCTTCCCCTCTACCCCTGTCTCTCGCGCGCCCCCTCTCCCCTTCTCGCCTTCACCTCCTCTCACCTTCTCCACTCTTCCATCCCCCCTCTCCCCATAATCCCCTCTCCTCCCTCTCCCTTTCTCCCCCTGTTTCCCTCACTCCGCAGGCACTCCAAGCGGTGCGTTCGCCTTGGGCAAGTACATTCCAAGAAGTGTTTCAGGATCAACGCTACCGCAAACGTCTTTGCTCTCAAACAAGACATTTCTCCTTGTTTACGGAGGATTTCTCCTAATTCGTTTATTATCATTATTATTATTTTTTTTATCAAATAGGAAAAGTGACAAATAGATGCTTGTTTTTTGTAGTGTAGTCCTTTTACCAGACAGGTGAATAGTAACTTATGATGACAGTAAAAAGAAAGAAAAAAAAAAAAAAAATCTCCTTTTTAAGAAAATGTTGACAACCTAGTTTGAATGATTTTCTTCAGACTGTCGACAGACTGATTCATTCAGCTTAAAGAACGTTTTCTGGCCTTTCTGGCAAACTCTCTCTACCATTGACATTTTTTCTAAATCTACTATCTAAACTTAAAAAAATCCGCTAGATTTTCATTAATAAGCCAAATGCTCTTAAAAGCAAAGCTATCACTAGGTTTAAAAGTATGACTCTGTTACTTTGGATACTTTAATGTCTGGACTTCAAGTAACAGTCTATATTCCTCAGCTTAGATAAACTTCTGATCGCTAAATAAATAAAAACTACATCATTTAAATGTTTCAAATTTAGTTACGATTTCGTTAAACAATCTCGATTAATTTCTTTTTTACCTTTTTGATGAAGTCAAAAAAAAAAAAAAAAAAAAAAAGGACCATGGTTGAGTAAGTGAATTCATCTGTAGACGTTATTAGTGTACCAGAGATTACAAAGAAAGAAGCAGAATTTGCATTAAAACATATGAAATGGGGAAAAGCACCTGGGAAAGATGGTATATCAATAGAGCGTTTGAGAGACGCAGGGAAAGAAGTTCATATTAAGTTAGTTCAGTTGTACACCCAGTGTTTACGTCAAGAAAGCCTTCCTGAATCCTGGTGTAATGCTTTAGTGATTTTGCTTCATAAAAATGGAGACCAGAAAGACCTTAACAACTAACTCCGATTAGCTTGCTATCAAATGTATATGAAGTATTCTCCAAGATCCTTACAAATAGACAAAGTCAAGTTTTAGATGGAAATTAACCGAGAAAACAAGCAGGCTTTAGAAGTGGATATTCGACTCTTGATCACTTGCAGGTGATGAATCAACTAATTGAGAAAACGACAGAATACAATATACCTTTTTATTTAGCTTTTGTAGATTACGAGAAGGCCTTTGACTCAGTAAAACAAATAGCAATAACTCGCTACGCAAGCAGGATACAAACGAACAGATCGCAAGGGTTTTAGAAAAGATTTATGCAAAAGGTACCGTTATAATTCAACTACATCAATTTAGAGAAAGGATCAACATCGAGAGAGAAGTAGGAGAAGGCGATACAATTTCACCCAAATTATTTACAGCTTGTTTGGATTAGAAAATTGAGTTGGAAAGAGAAAGGGTTGAAGATTAATGGCAAATATTTGAACCTCCTAAGATTTGCGGATGACATTATTCTTATTGCAGAAAGAGTAGAAGACTTGCAAGAAATGGCGAGTTATCTGAACAAGAAAAGTTTCAAAGGAGGTTTGAAAATTTATAAGAGTAAGACCAAAGATATGTTCAAGACGAAAGCTCAAAGTAAAGACATTATAATCGATGGTGAGAGTTTTGAAGAGCTTGAAGAGTATAGTCATTTAGGGAAGACGGTGAAAGTAACCAAAGATCATGGTAGTAGAATAAAAAGACGCATTACAATTGTTTGGAAAGTGTTTGGTAACTATACATATATATATATATATATATATATGTATGTATATATACATATATATACGTATATATATATATATATGTATATATGTATATACGTATATATGCATATATATATACATACATACATATATTTAGCTATCTATCTATCTATATATATGTACACACACACACACACACACACACACACACACACACACACACACACACTCACACACACACACACACACACACACACACACACACACACACACACACACACACACACACACACACACACGTATATATATATATATATATATATATATATATATATATATACATATACATATACATATATATATACATATATATATATATTTACATATATATACGAGTATATACATGTATGCATATATATATATATACATATATATATATATATATATATATATATATATATATATATATTATGGGAAAGGTGGAGGGGGAAACACGGGTCTTTATCTGAATATCGAGTTTATTCCTGACCAGTTTCGCTTACAATAGCTTCTTCAGAGGAGTGTTACTCTGGGTCGAAGTTGGCGGTGTATATAGTGAGTCCCCCTCCACCTTTCCCATAATTTGTCCCAATGTCTCTCTCTCTCTCTCTCTCTCTCTCTCTCTCTCTCTCTCTCTCTCTCTCTCTCTCTCTCTCTCTCTCTCTCTGTATATATATATATATATATATATATATATATGTATATATATATAAATATGTGTGTGTGTATATATATATATATATATATATATATATATGTGTGTGTGTGTGTGTGTGTGTGTGTGTGTGTGTGTGTGTGTATAGATAGATAGATAGATAAATATATGTATGTATGTATGTATATATATGTATATATATATATGTATATACTGTATGTATGTATATATATACATATGTATATATACATATATATATATATATATATGTATGTATATATACATATAACCATCTCACATATAAACACAATGATAAATAAAGCCAAACTCACTGTTGGGATGGTACAATGGGTGATTGCTAAGTTGGCACTATATTTATCGGACTGCCACGTGGCAATATCATCCTAATAAATCCCTGTGAGTTGCCATATCATGACGAGACTCACTTTTGTCATACGCCACGAACACCACGAATAAGAGGGTGGGAGGTTGGAGGGGATAAAAGGGGCGAGTGGCACTCTTCCTGCTCTTAAAGGCCAAAGTGATTTTGGAAATGCATTTTTATTTATAATATGTAAAAATTATGCCTGTAATTATTTTTCTTTTATGAAACTGGGTTTCTATGAAAAAAAAAAGATTATATATATAGAATAGTGCAGTCGGCTCATCGAAACTAAAGAGTACAGGAGTGCCACGGAGTGCCTTCCATGTTCTCTAGTGCCTATATGTAAGGGCCACTACATCATTTCATACACAGAACATCTTTTTCACATAGAAACATAATTTCATAAAAGAAAAATAATTACATGCATCATTTTTACATATTATATATAAAAATGCATGTCCAAAATCACCAATTTCTATTTATTCAAGGCAATATGTGGTCTGTACAATTAAGGTTTTATAGGCTTAGTGTGAAATGAATTGACATATGTAGGTCATATTCATAATATTATTTTTTACCAAGTTCCTCTTATATTAGGCTCAGGAACACATAATCTTAATACTTTGATTTTCTGTCAAAGTTTTTTTTTCAATTGTTATTTTCTATATTGGAATTACGTTAATTTTGTATTAGCAGGACTCTACGAGCCCTATACTTGTATTACAGTACTTTTATATGGACAAAAAACACATGTATATATATTTAATTAGTATTGTTAACCTACTAAAAAAATGGATATCAAAGTAGCTTTTAAATATGATCACACCATTAAAAGAAAATTTTAATTGAGAACAGCCCTCCTAACAACAACGGTGTGGTCTGTAAAATTCCTTGCCAAGAGTGTAATAAATTTCATATTGGACAAACTGTGAAAAACTTGGAAACAAGGATTTCCCAACATAAATATAGTGTGAGATCTGCCCAGGAAAATAATGTGTTATTCCAACATAAAACATTATACAACCATCGTATTGATTGGTCTAAGGCAACAATTTTAGCTAAAGTAAAAAGCCTACAAGAAAGAAATATAATAGAATCCTGCTTAATATATGTATATGACAGTAGAGGATAGATGGCGAAA
>NC_134781.1:50267366-50282366 GCF_046742065.1 Oratosquilla oratoria | reverse complement strand
CCTCGAACATTGCAATAACTTACCTGATTGGAACAACGTCGAGATTTTACATAATGAATTAAAAAAAAAAAAAGAGAGAAAAAAAAGAGAAAGACAGTTGAAGCTGCACATATAATCATTCAAGAAAAACCTGACACTCGCAGCTTGACGAGTTCCTCACATTACAGGTATAAATTCTGTGATCTAGATGTATTGTAGCGAGTCCTCTGAAGAAGGTCATAGAGGCCCAAACGTTAGGAAAATATATGTAGTCTTAGCCCATCTTTGTTTACCCTTTCCCACCTATCACTCTCTAATTTGTTTCAAACAATTAAATATATATATATATATATATATATATATATATGTATATATATAAATATATATGTATACATATATATATATGTATGTATATATATATATTTATATATATATGTATATATATAAATATATATGTATACATATATATATATATATATATGTATATATATATATATATATATATATATATATATATATGTATATATATATATATGGTTAAAGTTGTCAGGGTGAACCACCAACGAATTTGAAGTTCGGTAAGCTCTGGTGTTGCTTTTATGTTCATATGTCCTTTTTTTTTTTTTTTTTTTTTTTTTATCCCTCTGCTGGTTTGTAAATCAAGCTGTTTCTTCCGCTTTGACTTTGCCATTTATTTATTCCTCACAATCTCACCTATCCTGGTACTTGTGCTAAAAGCAATTTTTATTCCAGCCCGGGTGAGCATTTGTCCATTTACACTCTCGAGTCTTGAGTTGGGGACGGACAAAACCACATTACTGTCAATTTCGGTCTCTTTTTTTTTTGTCCCTTCTGCATCTTTTTGTTATTCATATGGCCTTCCCTTTCAACCTGTGTAATAAACTTTCTGGATAACGTAGTTTTTTTTTCAAATCAGAGCTCACCGAATATAAAATTAGTGTTATACCTTGACACATTTGGTCACCTATCAGAATGGGGAAAAACAGAGGTGCTTCATAAAGGACTAATAAAAAGGAGAAGAAAAATAATTAAGGCAGCCTAATTCAATTTACATCCATGTAGCAACCACCTTTATGGTTTTGTCAAGTTGGCGAGGTTGACGAGCGGCTTGGTTCTTCGCGAGGCCAAATGGAGGTGTCGGAGGGGCGAAGATGATCGGATATGAACGGGATAAGCTGGAGTATATAAGCTGTCAATAAATTGTTTGTATACACTCTGAGAAAGTCCTTTCAGGACGAAACGTTACTAATAAAACTCCAACAGTTCCTGCTGTTTACCTCACCACCCTTCCACTCATTCTTTCTTATGTATTCTATATATATATATATATATATATATATATATATATATATGTATATACGAGTATATATATATATACATATACTCTCTCTCTCTCTCTCTCTCTCTCTCTCTCTATATATATATATATATATATATTATATATATATATACATACATATATGTATATATATATATATATATATATATATATATATATATATATATATTTTATATATATGTATATATATACACATATATATGTATATATATATATATTATATATATATATAATTATATATATATTTATATATATATATATATATAGGTGGGGATGGGTAAATGAAGATGGACTTTTAGAATACGTCCTAACGTTTCGGTCACTATGACCTTCTTCAGAGGACTCTGAAGAAAGTCATAGTGACCGAAACGTTAGGACGTATTCTAAAAGCCCATCTTCATTTACCCTTCCCCACCTATCACTCTCTGATATATATATATATATATATATATATATATATATATATATATATATATATATATATATATATATATATATATATATATATCCAAGAATATAATCATTCAAAATTAGTTGAAATCAGTTACCGAGACAAATTCTTTCATACTTTATGAAAGAGACAGCTACATGTATATATGTCTCCAGTTTCCCTGAACGGAATACACACGAAGATATAGACGTTGCGTTTCTATTGGTGTTCGCAAAATCCTAATATCTGATTGCTGTTTATGGCGTGAATGTATCTAGAGTTCGTTTCTATGATTTCTTAGGAATGGGTCGATCGAGTGGATCAAGATTCTTTAGATTTATGATTTTTCATTTATTATATTTTATCTACTTATTTATCTATCTATTCATTTTATGTATTTATTTACTTCTGACTTTTGATCAAATTATCTCTGGTTGGAGTATCACATATGATATAAGTTATGCTGGATATTCTGCCCCCACAAACTTTTGTTCTTGAAGGTCTTTCTCTAAAATAGTCACACCTTTGATCTACCTCGTCTACGTTTTTCATTTTCTATCACCCTGGTTATCCTTTTTTGTCATGATAATATCATTACATGTTTTATGCTTTTTTATATTGATATAGCTGCTGTTTTTTCATCTTTTTGAGGATATATGTCATATTACAATATTCTTATGCATACATACATGCATACATAAATGCATACATGAATACATATATACATGAAAGACGGCAGTAAGAGGAAGATGGGCAGGGTATTTTAGGAAGTTACTAAATGTGAAAGAGGATAGGGAGGGAAAGGTAGTTACAGTGGGAAGCGCCAAGAAAATGAAAGTGATGAGTGAGGAAAAATGGAGGAAAAATAGGGAAAGATGATGTGAAAGAAGTTGTTAAAATGATGAGAGCAGGTAAGGCACCTGGGTTGAATGGGAGTCATGCGGAGTGTCTTAAAAATGGAGATACAGTGATGGTGGACTGGCTGGTGAGGTTATTTAATGTTTGTTTAATAGAGAATAGAGTGCCGGAGATCTGGAGGAGAGCCTGTATAGCTCCACTTTACAAGGGAAAAGGGGACAAGTGTGAGTGGTTTCAGAGGGACCAGTTTATTGAGTGTAGTTGGGAAGGTTTATGGGATGGTTTTGATTGAGATTATTAGGACAGGAACAGAGGGAGTAATTGATGAGGAAGAGTGTGGGTTTAGGGCATGTAGGGGTTGCATAGGTCAGATTTTTGTGGTAAGGCAGATATGTGAGAAAGCTATACGAAAAGGTAAGGATTTTTTTGCAAAAGACAAATGACAAGGTAGACAGGAGGGTACTGTGGGAGGTATTGCAAATATATATGATAAGGGGAAAGCTGTTAAGAACACCCAAGATTTTTTAAGAGATGAGATAAAACCTATGTTTGAATCAGAAATGGAGAGATTGAATGGTTTGAGGTAAAGGTAGGACTTCGACAGAGATGTGTTTTGTCGCCTTGGCTGCTCAATTTTTACGAGAAAGGGGTGGGGCGTGAGGTAAGTGCAAGGGTTATGGGTCGGGGAATGGAGATGGTTAAAGAAAATAGGAGAAAAGTGGGAGATAATTATTGTTTGCTGACGATACTGAGCCTGTAGTAGGATCAGAGGAGAGATTAATGAAGTTAGTGACAGAGTTTGGGAAGGTGTGCGAAAGAAGGAAGTTAAAGACAAATGTGGGAAAAGTAAGGTGATGAGATACATAAGAGGAGAATGTGGCAGGAAATTGGAAGTGAGTATTATGAGAGACTGGAGGAAGTGGATAGTTTTAGATACTTGTGTGCTAATGTAGCGGGAAATGGGAGAGTGAAGGTGGAGAAAGAATGTAGATTGAGAGAAGAAAGTAAATGCTTTGGGAAATAAAAAGTATAATAAAAAATAGACATTTGGGGATAGATTTAAAGAGGAGATTGTATGAAGGAGTGGTTCTGCCAGCAGCACTGTATGGGGCAGAAACGTGGAACATAAAAGAGAAGGAGAGGAAGAGTTTGAATGTATTTGAGATGAGGCGCCTGAGAAGTATGATAGGGATTGATGAAAGATTATTGGGATGCTTTGGACCCATGGAAAGTATGATTGAAGAAATATTAGTAAAAGGTGTGTAAGGCAGAGGTGGTAAAAGTGAACGTGAGGGAGCGACCAAGGATGAGATGGATGGATGGGGTAAAAGGGGCATTGAGAAAGAGGGGGATGTCTGTTGAGGAAGGAAGGGAGAAGACAGAAAATAGGGGTAAATGGAGAATGGTTGCGTATGTATGATGCTGTGATGTATGGGAGGGAGAGGGTGACGAATGGGGTTAAGGGAGTATGTGTGGATGATGATTTAGCACAGCCCGAAGGGATTTCTCCCCGGCTTTTCCTTTACTTCATGAGGAGACGGAGAGAGGGGGGGGGGGGTCGTCGATTAAATGAAGCGACCTTGCTGTGGATGTACTGTGTCTTGCTACACTGCTTACGACCCAGGGGAGTGGGCGAGATGCAGGAATGACCCGTCATCTAGGAGGATCCAAGATGAGAGGGAGAGAGAAGGATGGATAGGACTGAAGTATGAAGGGATGGAATGGGTGGAAGTGGAATTTATGCCTTAGGTTTTTTGGCTACCTCGCTCATAAGTGGGGAATAGCCATTGGTATATGTATGATGATGTACATATATATTTAAATATATATATATATATATATATATATATATATATATATTGTATATATATACAGTAGCTATATATACGCATATATATATGTATATATATATGTATATATATACATATATATATACATATATATGTATATATATATATATATATATGTATGTATATATATATATATATATATATATATATATATATATATATATGTATATATATAAATAAATCAAGGACTACTATAACACAGGACGTGCGCACCCAGATCCCTGGGTCCGCTAGCGGAAGCCATTGCTTTCTTTGTAACCTAACATTTTGAATTGGACAAATATATCAAAACTAGAAACCTAACATTGTATATAGGACAAATATATCAACTATTGAATCATTCAATGTAGTATGAGTTAATATAAACTTTTATAGTAAAATAAGAAACTATTTTTAAGGCACTGATATGCTTTGAAATGCCAATTTTAGCCGGACTTAACAGGTATTATTGTATGAGGTTAGTGGACACCAGGGTTGGCGATTTTTTTATCTTTAAAAAATATATATAAAAATCGATTATTTTATTCAAATCTGATTTATTTGATTTAAATAGATTTTTTATAGATTTTAAATATTGTGGGATTGCTATCTGATATGCGATCTGATTGCTAAAGGACAATTTTAGCATATCAATATAAGGAGCAGTATTATATAGACTTGCCACAAGTATACAAGGAACGGTATAAACCTACATGTAGTATATATCTCTGTGCAGCCCACAACAAGTTTCAACAAGATTCTTGTTGAAACTTGTTCTAGGTAAGCAGCTTCTCACTGAGTCAGTTGCTGCTTTGGAATCAACCAGGAAGGATGTCATCTGGACCTGGCAGAATGGTTCCCTCAGCCAGAAAAAATGACCCTGTCCGGAATTATTTTGAAAAACTACCAACAACTTCTGGCAGAGGGTACCGAGCTAAATGCAAAGACTGCAGACAGGAACTACAGGGCATTGTGTCAAAATTAAAATCTCACAGAGATAAATGCCAAGGTCAGCCACAGCATACAGAAGAAGAAATTGATGACCCAGGTAAATAATTTTACTTATATTGTGTGCATTTCTCCCTTTTCATACGAAGCTATATAAATTTAGTGAACAATGGAGAGCATGTGCAATAAAAATGTGAAGGCCTAAAGAGATGATACTTCAACTTCATTACTTCTAAATTTGGATAATGACTATATCCCTATAATATACTGTATCCACTCAACTTTGGGGCCTAGATGATTATTATTCATTTCATTCAACATTGTGTAATATATTTCATAGGTTCCATTGGAATTCAGCCCACAGGGGATTCAGCCCAAAGGGATTTAGCCTAACCTAACCCAACTAACCCATTATTTCTAGTGAATTTAAAAGTGGACTGAATCCTGTGTGGACTGAATTCCAAGCCCACCTATTTCATATCCTGTTAATTATTTCCAAATAATCTAGTGGCTTGTGTGAATATGATCATTATCTAAAAAAATAACTACTGTACTCAAAAGTAGCCTAAATCACACTGTATTCATTCATTTATTTATTCATTTATAAATCGTGTAATATGCTAAAATTTTCTGTTTCCATTTCAGGATCTGCATCAACAGCTTCAGTCTCTTCATCATCGACTCCAACTGAATTATCTGCATGCCTGACTCCACCATTAAAAAGGTCACTATCAGACTCCTCCACAGGCGCCACTTCTGCTAAATCATTTTCATCTAAAAGAAAGTCATCAGCATCTCTGGGCAGATTTATCATAAAAACTTCAGCCTCTCAAAAGGAAAATCTCGAAAAAGAAGTTGCAAGAATTATATTTGCTACAAATTCACAAATTCGTCTTGTTCAGCATCCTCAGTTTCTCAATATGGTTCTGAACCTGAGGCCAGGCTATATTCCTCCATCCAGAAAATATATTACTGATAAGTACTTGAATCTTGTGTATGAAAAGGAATATAAAAATGTGCAGATGACCTGAATAATGTCTTTCAATTGATGGGTGGTCTAACATCCATAATGAGCCCATAATATGTGTCACTCTAACAACATCCACTGGTCAGATTTATTTAGTTGACACAATAGACACACCAAGGAAATCTCACACCGCTGAATATCTTCTACAACTTGTACAAAATTCGATCAAGAAGGTTGAACAAGATTTTGGTTGTCACATTGGAAGTGTTGTGACAGACAATGCACCAAATGTCACTAAGATGAGAAAACTCTTGGAGGAATCGAGTGAACCTGAGCATACCGTCCTCATATACGGCTTATACCGTTCCTTGTATACTTGTGGCAAGTTTATATAACACTGCCCCTTATATTGATATGCTAAAAATGTCCTTTAGCAATCAGATCGTATATCAGATAGCAATCCCACAATATTTAAAATATATAAAAATATATTTAAATCAAATAAATCTGATTTTAATAAAAAAAATAGATTTTTTTTAAAGATAAAAAAAAAAAAAAAAAAAAGTCGGCAGCCCTGGTGTCCACTGGTGAACAAGATTTTGGTTGTCACATTGGAAGTGTTGTGACAGACAATGCACCAAATGTCACCAAGATGAGAAAACTCTTGGAGGAATCGAGTGAACCTCAGCATACCGTCCTCACATACGGCTTATACCGCTCCTTGTATACTTGTGGCAAGTCTATATAACACTGCTCCTTATATTGATATGCTAAAAATGTCCTTTAGCAATCAAATCGTATATCAGATAGCAATCCCACAATATTTGAAATATATAAAAATATATTTAAATCAAATAAATCTGATTTAAATCAATAAATCGATTTTTTATATTAAAAAAAAAAAAAAAGTCGGCAACCCTGGTGTCCACTAACCTCATAAAATAATACCTGTTAAGTCCGGCTAAGATTGGCATTTCAAAGCATAACAGTGCCTTAAAAATAGTTTCTTATTTCACTATAAAAGTTTATGTTAACTTATACTGCATTGAATAAGTCAATAGTTGATATATTTGTCCTATATACAATGTTAGGCTTCTAGTTTTGATATATTTGTCCAATATAAAATGTTAGATTACAAAGAAAGCAATGGCCTCCGCTAGCGGAACCAGGGATCTTGGTGCGTACGTCTTGTGTAATAGTAGTCCTTGACATATACATATATATATTGTGACGACTAGGGAGGAAGAGCCAGGTTCATAAAACTCTGAGTGTTAATAAAAAAATTAATTATTTCCTTCTCGATAAATAGATAAATAAATAAATAAATAAATAAATAAATAAATAAATAAATAAATAAATAAATAAATAAATAAATAAATAAATAAATAAATAAATAAATAAATAAATGAATAAATAAATAAATAAATAAATGAATGAATGAATGAATAAACAGATAAATAGAGGTTGCCTAGCAAGCACAATGGAAATTCCATACATAGAAATGCGCACAATATAAAATGTTTACCCAAAATAAACAATATTAGAACAAGTAGAATATAAAGGGCTAAAACCGCCGGGACATAAGAAAATATTCAAAGTCAAAAAAGTTTCGACAAAGCAAAAGAAGAAATAAATACGTATATAATAGTAGCAGTACTAAAATTTGACACTTTCGTACGCTGGCCTGACAGTTGCAGGGAGAGACGCTACGTGACAAGATCGTGGGAAAGCCTGTATATCGGGCATCTTGACAAATGTCTACATAAGTACACACGTGCACATAACACTATACAGATATACGTAAATATTAATTACTGACGTTCGACGGGTCCATAGTCGTAACTCCTCCCTCCTCTAGTGACACGCATCGGGAGAGAGTGTCGGCTATTATAATCTTAGCTCTCTTCACGTGATGGAAGGAGATGGAGTATGATTGAAGTTCTAGGCTCCACCTGCTGAGTCTCTGGTTCAAATTTGCCATACGATGGAGGTACACCAGAGGATTATGGTCTGTGTGGGGATGTATCTCGAAGTGACCTCCGATGATGGGTTCGAACTGCCGGAACGCTTCTATGAGGACCAGGCATTCTTTCTCGATAGTGGAGTAATGGCACTACGTCGGTTTCAGCTTCCGGGAGCAGCACTTATCCCTACTTCACTGGCATCTGTATAGAGATGAAAGGGGAGAGTATAGCCTGGGGTTATCAGCACTGGACTATGCTTTGATAGGGATTTTAGATGCGCAAAGGCCTGATCGCACGTCAGGGTCCACTGGAACCGTTGGTCCTTTCTCAGAAGATTGGTCAGGGGCTCAGCTATCTCTGTAATTTTTTTGCAAAAACGTCGATTATAACCAAACATACCTAATATTCTTCTTACTTTCCTGCGGTTAGTAGGTCTAGGCAAGTTGGTAATAGCCTTAACTTTCAGGTCAAGGGGGCGAATCATGGAGTTGCCGACAGCATGTCCCAAATAAGCCACCTGGGGTTATCCAAGCTCACTCTTGGCCAAGTTCAAGGTGAGGCGAGCTTGATCAGCTCTGTTGAGGAAAGTATAAAGTTGGGTTAAATGCTCCTCCCATGAGCTACTGTAGATGATTATATCATCTAAGTAACTCCTTACTCCTGTCAAACCTGTAATAAGAGTGTTTATCAAACGTTGATAGGTTGCAGGCGAGTTTCTTAAGCCAATTGGCATTACATTGAAATGGTATAAGCCGTCAGGGGTCACGAAGGCTGTAATTTCCTTCACATCAGGGTGGAGGCTTATTTGGTAGAACCCATGTAAGAAGTCCAATTTGGTTAGGTAGTTAGCTGTCCCTAAGTTATCTATGATGTCCTCAATCCGAGGTAAGGGGTAAGCATCAGCCTTAGTTTTCTCATTTACCTTACGGTAGTCAACTACTAACCTGAAAGTATTGTTAGACTTGGGAATCAAAATACATGGTGAACTCCAAGGTTTGTGTGATGGTTCTATAATACCTTGATTAATCAAAGACTTTACCTCTTTACGTAGGCATTCTCTCTTGGTCGGGTTTAACCGATATGGGGGCAGTTTAATAGGCTCCTTCGAGATCAAATTAATCTCATATTTAACTATATATTTTTGTCTTGGACTATCAGTGAATAGGGAAGGGAACTTGAGTAATAGCTCCTTCAATGAACATTATTACTGATAAGGTTCTAAATAGTTTACCTTAGAGTCGAGGTCCTCTAATATCTTGGAATTTTGAATAGGCAGTTCTGGCTGAGGGAAAAATCTCTCTGTCTCTTCTACACCAAGAGTAGCATAGCTGGCAATGGGTGCTCTGTGGTAGAAGGGTTTAAGAGCATTGATATGGACCAACCTCTTAGTTTTTCTCTTCTCTGGAGTTTGAATAATATAGTTTAAGCTACTGACCTTTTCTAAAATAGTATAAAGCCCTTGGTACTTGGCCATAAGGGGCTCACCTGGTACTGGGAAGTAGACCAGTACTTGATCTCCTGGAGAAAAACTACGTGGTTTAGCTTTGCGATCATACTTTACCTTCATTACTTTCTGAGAATTTACCAGATTCTCTCTGGCAATCTTCCAGGCAATTACCAGTCTTTCTTGAATTTGGGATGGATATTAAAGCGACGGAACTTGGACTTCTTCTTCCATCCACTTCTCTTTTACCATCTTAAGAGGACCACGAACTTCATGTCCGAAAAGAAGACTAGCTGGGCTGCATCCTAAACTGTCTTGAACAACAGTCATTGATATCTTTGACTAATGTAGGCCAATGAAAATGAGCACTTACTCTTTTTAGGATCTTCCTGACACCTAGGTGTCCTGATAAAGCGGAAGAGTGGGCCAAATCTAAGACTCTCTCTCTGTAGGAAGTGGGGACAACAATTTGGTGTATCCCTTCCCAGGTTTGGTTAGCTGGGGTAGTTGCCGGGCGGAATTTACGCATTAACACACCTTTACGAATATAATGACCTCTGTCAATGTCATTAACTTCTGTCTCAGTGGCAGCCTTTTCAAAAAGCGGGACAAGAGTCTCATCGCTCTTCTGTTCCTTTAACAAATGTTCTCTAGTTAAGGGGAGAGGATCTGTACTGGTTAATATCTCTGGCTCTGAGGAAAATAGGCATGCTAAATTGAAGGAGTCTTCTTCTTCTATCTTTCTACTCTTAGACCGAGTTACTGCACAGGCAGGATAAAGATCAAGGTCTTCAAGATGGACAAGGTTAGGGGTTTCTGTAACAATGGGCAAGGTTACTTTACTACATGCAAGGTCGTTAGCTAAAAGTAGCTGGATCCCTGGAACTGGCAACGAGTCTATTACCGCTACTTCAACAGGACCTGTGACTAAATCGAATGTTAGATATATCTTATGCCAGTATGAGACTTTGTTTGGCTGCTGTAACTCTAAGAATAGATACTTGTATTGGAGTATCATGTTCTGTCGTGGATATTGTTCCTGTAGAAATAAATGGGAGGAAACATGGATCTACAACATTTTTATAACCACATGTGGGGCTAGCAATACTAGACAAAACTGGAGGTTTGGAAGTTAGTTCTAATGGCGTAGCTTTGAGAGGACTAGCGGGTTTTACTTAGGTCAGACTATCAGATACACTATTATGAGTCAACGTTGTCCTTTGGTTAGGCTGCATGGATTTACTTTGTTTCTTGAAACAGGTAGAGACTGTATGTCCGTGTCTGTTACACCAAGTACAATGTCTGTCTTGGTAATTTGGGTAGGACTTGTAAGGGTTAGTGTAAGGAATTTCGGGTTTTGAACTCTGAAAGAGTGTACTCTTAGTATTTGTGTTATAAGTAGTCCTCCTAAGGTTGTCCGTTTCTGCTGTTTTGTATTTCTTGGAGTGAGTCAGGGCATACTCTTCTGCTAATATAGCAGCTTTAGATAAACAGTTCGGTTTCTGTACTTCTAGATAAACCCTAAGATCTGAGTCTAGTTGGGATTTAAACTGTTCCACTAAGATTAACTCTCAAAATTTCTCTAGAGAATCAACTTCACTAGCCGAACACCATTTATCTAGGAGGCGTTCTTGCATTGCCGCAAACTCTACAAAAGTTACATGAGGCAATTTCTTAAAGTTTCGGTATTTTAACCTATATGCCTCTGGGACTAACTCATACGCCTTTAGGACCCGAATCTTAGCACTTTTGTATGAGTTTTCACCCAGGGGAAGAGAAGAATATATCTGTTGGGCCTTTCCTATGGACCGAGACTGCATTAACCTAGTCCAGTATTCTCATGGGATTTTGAGTAGAGTTGCAATTTTTTCAAATTGCACAAAAAAAGTCTCTGGCTCTTTCTGCGGAAAATGAGGAACTAATTTAATGTATTTTGTGACATCAAAATCTCTAGGCGAGAAAGAACTATTTCCAGAACTCAATCCTGCTCTACTTAATTCAATTTCAGCCAACCTAATTTTCGTCTCGTCCTCCTTAGCTTTCATCTCTAACTCCATTCTGAGCCTACGCTCTTCACTTTGCAATTCCATTTCTCTAAGCCTTAACCTCAGTTCTGATTCCTCTGATCTAGGGGGACGGGTATATAGAATAGTCTCAGGGGGTAACAAACTCTAAGTAAATCTGCCTTATCACTATATCCACTCAAATCCAACTCTAGGCTATCTCCTATCTCCAGCAACTGTGAAACGTTTGCACTTAGCAGGACCATAATGTCTCGGGACTCAAAAATATCTCGGAGATTAAACTTCATCTTACCGGAATTGAGACTGAATCCGTTGGCTTCCTTCTATCCTTCGATCCTGGCAAGGTCGCCAAACTTTTCCTCTTCTCCCTGTGGCGACTAGGGAGGAAGAGCCATGTTAATAAAATTCTGAGTTTCAATAAAAAGATTAATTATTTCCTTTTCAAAAAAATAAAAAAATAAAAAAATAAAAAAATAAATAAGTAAATAAATAAATAATATCAAATAATAAATAAACAAGATCGAAAGATAGAGGTCGCCAAGCGAGCACAATGGAAATTCCACACATAGAAATCCGCACAATATAAAATGTTTACCCAAAATAAATAATATTAGAACAAGTCAATGAGTCCTGTAGAATATAAAGAGCTAAAGCCGCCAAGACATAAGAAAATATTCAAAGTCGAGAAAAGTTTCGACTAGCAAAGAATACAAAGTCCTACAAGACATATGTTAAATAATCAAAGTCGAGAAATTATCGACTGGCAAAGAACACAAAATCCTATAAGACATACGTTGAATAATCAAAGTCGAGAAAGTGTCGACTTCCAAAAGACGAGTTTGCATATGTACAGTGTACGTATGCATGCGGTGATGTGGTATTGGGTATGGTGCATTGTACATGTAGTCAGCGCGTTCATTGGGCAGCTAGCTGCATGCAACCAATGAACTTCCCTGCATACAGGAACCATGCAATTCGCAACTAGCGACATTATGTAGCGCGATAGTCGTGTAGAGTTTAGTCAACATGTACTATAGTATACGCGCGTATACAGCTGATACGAAGCTAGGCTAGGTAAGCCATTGAACTCTAGCAGCTATACCGCGCAAACATACGTATGTACAACAAATTAAAGTTGAGTGATGCGTTACGTTTATGATATCGATTGATAATGCAATGATTGATCACGGGTAAGTTGTGTTTGCTCTGATCCTTTCATCAATGGTGATGGGATTCAAGGATTGCCAGATGATGGATAATGTATGAAAAACGTTGAATCTTGCCGCGGGAGCGATTTTTTTTTTTGGGGGGGGGGATCGCTCCCGCTATTGGATTTGCGAGAGCGACATTGGAACTTTCCCGAGCGAAATCGCTCGTCGCTCCCATGTATTTTTTTTCCGCTGCTCACCAGCCAGTCCACCATCAGTGTACCTCCTTTTTTTTTTTTTTTTTATAGATATTCTGCATGGCATCTATCCAACCCAGGTGCCTTACCTGCTCTCATCATCTTAACAACTGGCTTCACTTCATCCTTCCTTATTTCTCCTCCATTCTTCTCACTCATCACTCTCATTTTCTTAGCACTTCCCACTGCAACTACCTTTCTCTCCCTCTCCTCCTTCACATTTAGCAACTCCCTGAAATACTCTGCCCATCTTCCCCTTACTGCCTTCTCTTCCATTATCATCTCTCCATTTGCACCTTTTACCTTCTTTCTCTCTTAATTTCTTTCCAAAATATCTATTCATTACTTTTAAAATTTTCTGTTATACTCTTACCCCATTTCACATCTCTCCTCTTTGCCTCCTTTACCTTGTGCTTTACTTCTCTTCTCTTTTCTTTGTACCTCTCATATGACTCCCTCGTCTTATTTTGTAACCAATCTGTAATATCTCTCTTCTTCTCTTCTACAACCTTCTTTGTTTCCTCATCCCACCATTCAATACCCTTCCTTCTATTTCCTCCCGCCCTCCTTGTTCCACATACCATCTTTGCACACATTGTGACTCCCTCCTTGAACTATCCCCATTCCTCCTCCACTCCTTGCTCTACTCTATCCTTCACTCCCTCCCACTCCTCTCTCAGCTTCTTCTTGTACTCCTTCTCCTTTCTCTAAGCAACTCCCTACCTTTTGTCCTTTTCCTCTTTTTCCATCTATGCTCCACCCTCAACTTACCTTCCACCAAAAAATTATCTGATATTCCCCCACTCTCTCCCCTTAGCACATGTACATCCTTAACTCATACTATTTTACTCTTATCTAACACTAAATAGTCCATTAACGCTCTATCTACCACCCTTCCATCCACTACTCTCTCCCTTGTGTACTTATGCTTGACTTTCTTCCGAAACACTGTATTTGCTATCATTAACTCACATCTCCATCATTAACTCTCCACTACGATTCTTTCCTGGAACTCCACATTTCCAAACCACTCCGTCAATTGGATCATTTCCTACCCTAGCATTAAGGTCTCCCAATACTACTACATTGATGTTCCTCCCGAATCCCTTTATGCACTCATTTAAATCTATCGAAGAAGCCTCCCTTTCCTCTACACTCTTCTAACTGCCAGGCCCATATGCACTTACAAAAACTCACATCTCCTTTCCCAGTTTCACCTTCATCCACATTATTATTGAAGAAACCTCCTTCCACCCCACTATACGTTTATTTATCTCTTTACTTACTAGTATAGCTACCCCTTCTCTCCCTCGCCCTCTCTTCACTCCTGAGAACCTCCCAACTACATTCCCAAACTCACACTCGCCCTTCCCTCTCAATTTAGATTCACTCAAAGACAACACAGCCATCCTTCTTCTCACAAAGATAATACCTCTCTCTTCCTTTTAACTCTCATCTGTACTACATCCACGCACATTAAAAGACCCAAACCTTAGGGTGCTCGTTGGGAAACTCCTAGACCCTCTTGTGCCTTTACTTTTTTTTGGAATGGTCCCTGTGGGGCTACAGGGAGAAGGATGCCTGGTCCCAATCACCGTCCCTTTTTTCTCTCCTCTTACGATCCAAGTGGGAATACTTGGTGGCAGCATTCTTTCCCCCCCACCACAGGGTAGGCGAAACAAGGAAATGAAATTCAGAGAAATGGTACAGGTCAGCAACAAGAGGTTGGGGGACAGCATAACGGAGGGACAGTAGCAGTATAATAAAAGTTTCATCATTTCTCTGTGAGAAG
>NC_134781.1:50249866-50259866 GCF_046742065.1 Oratosquilla oratoria | reverse complement strand
TGAGTAAGAAGGAGTGATAATGTTGGAGATTTGGATTTGGAGGAGGTAGTGGTGCAAGTATCGGGAGTTTATGTTTAGTGAATTGAGGGAGATGTTGATGGTGGAGGGAGTAGAGGCAGAGATAGTGGTGGGGTTGATGCAACAAATTTAGTGTTTACTGGTTCGTAAAGGTGGTGGTGATTGTGATAATGGTGATGACAGTGATGACAGTGATGGTGTTAGTGTTGGTGGAAATTGGTGGTAGTGGTGATGGTGGTGTAATAATATTGGTGGTGGTATTAGTGGTAGGAGTTATTGTTGGACATGGGAATAGTGGTGGTTGTAGTAGAGGTGCCTATGGTACTGTCATTTTTAGTGGTGATGGTTGTGGCGTATGTGGTATGGTGGTGTTAGTGGTGGTAGCCGTGCTGGAAGTTTTAATGGAGGTGAAAAGACTGGTGATAGTGGTGGTGGTTGTAAACATAGAGATAAACATGACGATGAGAGATGCATAATTAGCGATGATTTGTTGATAGTGATACAAATTACATATTGGCAGTACTACCAACAGATCGAGTCAGGGACATTGGCGTCGTCACGTTCTGTCAATGTTGTCAGAAACATATCGTCCACAGTGGAATCAAGGCTGATGGAAGCGTTACTGTTGGCATGAGTAATTACGGAATGGAAATGGGACTGACAATGATTAAGATGGAAATCGTGATGACAAAGGAGATGATAGGTATCATGGCATCTATGGTCCAAAATCATGGAGAAATTATGGCATTCCAGTGGCAGAAAAAATACCTGTAAACCATACAGAAACCAAGAGCTAGATTCAATAATGTAGATAATCAAGTAAGAGAGCTCGAGACCCGGGACCAGCTGCGGAATTGGTGCATTGGTTCCCAATAGCCCTAGCCAGGCAGAGAGGTGACCCAACGTTGGCCCACAAAAACCCAACATCATGTATGTATATAAATATATATAAATATACATATATATATATATATGTATATATAAATATATATTTATATATGTATGTATATATAAATATGTATGTATATATATACATATATATATATATATATATATATGTATGTATGTATATATAAATATATATATATATGTATATATAAATATATATATATATATGTATATATAAATATATATATATATGTATATATGCATATATATCTATATATATATACATATATATAAATATATATGCATATATATGTATATATATATATGTATATATATATGTATATATATATATATATATATATATATATATATATATGCATGAGAAATCACATGAACTCGTGATTCTAAATATGCAGAAAAACCTCCATGGAAAATAATAAAATGACCGAGCGCTTTCGTCTATTGTTGGAGTTAATAAAAATAGCTTGAATATTGAATTTTTTAAGAATATCAGGCAACTTGATGAAATTGTCTTCTTGTACTTCCTTACCATCATAATTTTATCAATGCAGGCTAGTCCAATGATGATCATAATATATATATATATATATATATATATATATATATATATATATATATATATATATATATATATATATATAATTAAAATTTGCAGCAGCTTTTGCGTTCACGAGTTTTTTGCTGACATTCTCGAATTTTCTTATGCTGGCGCGCTGTGTCGTTCTAAGTTCTTTAATTACCTGGCCAAATAGCATTGGTGGTATAGGTAAAAGCATGGGAATTATCTTCTCAATTTTTATGCAGAGCTTTCGCCTAACTGTTAGGCATCTTCAGTGCTAATGAGTACAGTGTGTGGGAAATTATTATAAATACACAATACACAGATCACAAACACATCAATGCTGATCCGGTTAGCCAACCAGGAAGTAGGACGCGTAGTGCCGCCCTCGGGCCTAGCGGCTGTGAGCCGAAAGCGGAGTTCGATGTCTTTTGATGTGGGGATAGTGAATGGGTCCGGAGTCTGTCTGTTCATGGTAGGGTTTTTATATTTTATGTATAAGGCTTCTAGGATATGAAGGCGTGTGTGGTTTGTTTCTGTCTGTAAAATAGTGATGCCCTCCTCCAAATTCTTTCTTGTCAGTGGGGTCTGATGTACGTCTTCGTGGTGTCGCTTGATAGGACCATTGGAGAGGTGGAGGGTGAGGCTCCTCGTGAGCTTCGTCGTAGTCATCCCTATGTATGTTTTATTGAGGGCTTCACAGTTCCCTTTTATGCAGGAGTATTCATACACGAGATGGCTACGTTGAAGTTCCGGTGTCCTCTGGCAGGGGTTGTTCTTAATAAGGAGTTGGGATGTCTTCATGTTTTTATAGAAAATAACCAGATCTATTTTGTCATTGTCGTTGGTGGGTTTCACGTCTTTGTAGATGATTTTTCTAAGGGTTTCCTCGTCGGCTCTATAATGGGTGGACACGGTGTTTTTGTAGAATTTTTTTTTATCCTGGCTTCTCCTACTGGCTTTTCTGTTGGGGTTTATAATACCATCTGTGAAGGTGCCTGTTGATGGCGATTTGCACCTCTCTATTAGAGAAGCCATTGTTTACCAGGACCTGCGTCGCTCTGTCGAGCTCTGCGTGGGTTCGGGTCCAGTCGCTACAGTGCGTCAGGGCCCTTCTGACGTAGGCGTCGATTGTGGACCTCCGGTAGCGTTGAGGGCATTCACTGTTACCGTTGAGGCAGAGTCCTGGGTTGGTGGGCTTGGTATATACTCCGGTCCTAAAACCTTGAGAACTGGCTTCAACCTTTACATCTAGGAAAGGGAGCTATTTACTGATGCTGTTCTCTGAAGTGAATTTTAGGTCGGAGACGCGCTGTAGGTTGCTCCTCAGGTCTTCAAGCTCCCTACGATCCCTCACGAGGACGAAAATATTGTCTACGTAACGAACATATATGGGAGGCTTACTGGTAGTACTGAAGACCTCTCTCTCCACCATCCCCATGAAAAAATTGGCGAAGAGGACTCCAAGGGGCGAGCCCATAACCACACCACCAACTTGTCTGTAGAGTTGTTTATTGGAACCATAGAAAGGGGCTTCCTTGGTACAAATGTCCAGCAGTTGACGTAGCAGATTTTTGGGGATCTTCAGCTTTGCAGGGCCATCCTCAGGTAGACTACCTGTAGGATGTAAGCTATGATCCTATCCACGGGCACGTGGGTGAAGAGAGACTCCGCGTCGAGGGATGCGATATCCCCTTTGGCATCGACGCCTTTGAGGATGGACAAGAAGTCAGCGGCAGAATCAATGCTGTAGTCCTTAGGAATGAAGGATGTTAGGAGGCCGTTCAATCTTTTGGCTAAATGGTAGGAAGGAGTCGGGATCTGAGAGATGATGGGTCGTAATGGGTTGTTCTTCTTATGAGTTTTAACGTTGCCATAGCAGTAGCCTGGGGCGAAATCCCCATAAAGTTTTTGCAGCTTAACCCCATCTATGTCGGCGTTCACGGCGTCAATGATTTTATTGATTTTTGTCTTGAGGACTTCGACGGGGTTCCTCGAAATCCTCTGGAACTTAGACTCGTCCGCGAGCAGGGTTTCGAGCTTACCAGTGTATTCATCGGTGGGGATGAGGACAAAGATGGCGGCCTTGTCTGCTCTCCTGATAGTGATAGAGGCGTCTTCTCGCAGTTGTTTGGCTGCTTCCTTATGGCGACGCTTCAGGATTCTGCTATTGTGGTTCCCCCTCTGAACGCGAGCCTCACGAAGAAGATCCTCCTAAATGCCGTCGTCTAGGAGTACCTTGCCGTCGTTCGCCAGTTTGTGAAGGTCCGCCATGAGAGCCTCAAGCTCAAGCCGCTTTTGGTAGGGGCGAGGGAAAGAGACGACATGGCAGTTAAGACCAAGGTTAAGAAGCTCCTCTTGGTCCTCAGTGAGATGCTTATCCGTGAGATTGATGTATCCAGTGTGGCGTTAGGGATCCTAATTTGTCCGCCGTTGAGTCTTACGAGTTTTCGTTGGGTCCGGTCAGTAGCTATTCTTGTATGTTGATCCTTTCCAACCCGTCACTGTCACAAGTAGCGGGCTGGAAAGGATGAACTGTCACAGTCCTAGATCTCTCCTAATGTACCTATCTTTGTAATATATAAGTATGTAGCTTTTCTGAATAAATTACCAGAAGATGCCTAATGCATAGGCGAAACGTCGTAGAATGTTAGTTTTCCTACCCAATCATGGACTCGTTTGGAAGTATTGTATACCTTCTCCCTCCTTTAGAGAGAAAAGTCATTAGAAGAATAGAAAGTCTCAATAAGAAGATAACTAACGCCCAGTTTGCTGTGTTATTTAATAATAAATGCATATACACATACATATACGTATTAAAAAAGGGGGCTCGCTGCAACTGGCAAGTTTCTTAGTTTCTTAGTTTCTTAGTTTCTTAGTTTCTTAGTTTCTTAGTTTCTTAGTTTCTTAGTTTCTTAGTTTCTTAGTTTCTTAGTTTCTTAGTTTCTTAGTTTCTTAGTTTCTTAGTTTCTTAGTTTCTTAGTTTCTTAGTTTCTTAGTTTCTTAGTTTCTTAGTTTCTTAGTTTCTTAGTTTCTTAGTTTCTTAGTTTCTTAGTTTCTTAGTTTCTTAGTTTCTTAGTTTCTTAGTTTCTTATTTTCTTACTTTCTTACTTTCTTACTTTCTTACTTTCTTACTTTCCTACTTTCTTACTTTCTTACTTTCTTACTTTCTTTGTTTCTTAGTTTCTTAGTTTCGTAGTTTCGTAATTTCTTAGTTTCTTAGTTTCTTAGCTTCTTAGCTTCTCAGTTTCTCAGTTTCTTAGTTTCTTAGTTTCTTGGTTTCTTGGTTTCTTGGTCCCTTGGTTTTTTGTTTTCTTGGTTTCTTGTTTTCTTAGTTTCTTAGTTTCTTAGTTTCTTAGTTTCTTAGTTTCTTAGTTTCGTAATTTCTTAGTTTCTTAGTTTCTTAGCTTCTTAGCTTCTCAGTTTCTCAGTTTCTTAGTTTCTTAGTTTCTTAGTTTCTTAGTTTCTTAGTTTCTTAGTTTCTTAGTTTCTTAGTTTCTTAGTTTCTTAGTTTCTTAGTTTCTTAGTTTCTTAGTTTCTTAGTTTCTTAGTTTCTTAGTTTCTTAGTTTCTTAGTTTCTTAGTTTCTTAGTTTCTTAGTTTCTTAGTTTCTTAGTTTCTTAGTTTCTTAGTTTCTTAGTCATTTGGTTATTAGCTAGGTAGTGAGTGAGTAAATTAGAGTGAGTGAACAAAAGTGAGTATACAAGAGTGAACAGTGAGTGAATGAGGAAAGGAGGAATGGAGGGAGGGAGGTAAGGAGGTATGGAGGAAGGATGAAGGGAGGGAGGGAAAGGGGAAGGGAGAGGGACGTCATCGCTGATGGAAGAGCTATATAGTGATGCATTGGAGGGGGCATGCATATCAAGTGGCCACGGTGTAGGAACCAGGGCATTGGAAGGTGGGAAGGATAGATGGAGGGAGCGAGGGAAGGGGGGTAGAGGGGGGGAAGGAAGGAGGGAGGTAAGAAAGGAAGGAGGGTGAAAAGAAGTTAGCGAAGGAGGGGGAGAAGGAGGCAGAGAGGGAAGGAAAAGCAGAGAGAAGAAAAAGCAGAGGAAGGGGTGATGAGGGGAAGAGAGGGAGGGAGGGAAAAAGGAGGGCTGGTGAAAGGAGTGGAGGAAAGGGAGGGGAAGCGAAGGGAAGCATTAGGAAGGAGGGCAGGAGCTGGAAAGTGGAGGAGAGAGAGAGAGAGAGAGAGAGAGAGAGAGAGAGAGAGAGAGAGAGAGAGAGAGAGAGAGAGAGAGAGAGGGGGGGGGGGGGAAGAAAGATAAGTTGGAGGAAGGAGGAAGAATGGAGTCGAAGGACAAGGGCAGACACCAATGGAAAAGGAAGAGGAGGAAAGTCAAAGATAAAATCTTGTTGAAACTATTCTTATACCAGACTGCAGATGGCTTAGGTTACATGAGAGCCCACCAACATAGATTTATGTATATTTTTTGTAGTTTGTTTCAAATTGAGGGAATGAGGGAGGAGGGTGAATAGGAAGAGGAAAAGAAAGAGAGGGAGGAATAGGAAGAGGAAGAAAAGGAAGAGGAGGAGAAGGAGGAGGAGGAGGAGCAGGAGGAGGAAGATGAGGAGGAGGAGGAGAAGGAAGAGGAGGTGAAAAAAGAAGAGGAAGGGAAGGAGGAGGAGAAGGAGAAGAAGGAGGAGGTGAAGGAGGCCGAAGAGGAAGAAGAGGAAGAAAAGGAAGAGGAAGAGAAAGAGGAAGAGGAAGAGGAGAAGAAGGAGGAGGAGGAGGAGGAGGAGGAGGAAGAAGATGATGAGGAGGAGGAGAAGGAAGAGGAGGTGAAAAAAGAAGAGGAAGGGAAGGAGGAGGAGGAGGAGAAGAAGGAGGAGGTGAAGGAGGCCGAAGAGGAAGAAGAGGAAGAAAAGGAAGAGGAAGAGGAAGAGGAAGAGGAAGAAGAGGAGTCTGTTCCACATAGAGCAAAGTGAAACGAGTTAAATTAGCTAAATCAGCATTATATCATCTCGTGCACCATCTTAATTATGTAATATAATTTTGTAATAATTAGGAGAAGGCGAATAAAAGAATACATGAATCTAACAAAAACTTTATTTCTAGTTGTTTTTTTTCAAAAATCTTCAATCCATTCTCTATCAGAAGGTACAACCCTGAAGGACTGGAACTCGGTGTCCGGACTGGGCCGAAGATTTCTCCTTATTAACTTCATTTGTATTTTTTTTTTTTTTTTTTTTTACAATTTTTCACAGATGGAGAACCAACAACCGGCGACTGATCTTCTTTCTCTATAGCTTTTGGTCAGTGACGTAGAAATAGTCCCACACTCACACAACTCAGAGTAGTCCAAAGTTTCTTCCCAGTGAGGTCTGTGGGAGGTTATGAGGAGCGTTGCCAGCCACTCTGGGGCTGCGGTTTTTCCACCCACTTAATAACTCGAGGCAATAGTTACTGTCCTCTTTTCTCCTCCTTCTTTTCCTCCTCTTCTTCCCTACCCTTCTTCACTCGTTCTTTTTCCTCCTACTCTTCCCTACTCTTCTGTTGCCATCTTTTTCCCTCCTCCTCCTTTTCCCTCCTCCTCTTCTCTCCCCCTCTTCCCTCCTCCTCTTCTCTCCCCCTCTTCCCTCCTCCTTTTTCTTCCTCCTCTTCCCTCCTCCTTTTTCTTCCTCCTCTTCCCTCCTCCTTTTCTTCTTTCTCATTCCATCTCTTCATCCTTACTCCTTTTCCCTTCTCCTCTTTCCTCCTCTTCCTCTTTCCTCCTACTCCTCTTCCCCATCTCTACACTTTTTCTTTCCCTATTCCTTCTCTTTCCTTCTTTTTCCCCTTCTCTTCCCTTCTCTTCTTTCCTCCTCCTCCTCCTCCTTCTCTTCTTTCCCTCCTCTTTTTTCCCTCCTCATCTTCTCTCCCCCTCCTCCTCCTCCTCCTCCTCCTCCTCCTCCCTCCTCCTCTTACCTTAGGTTCCTTCAGCCAACTCTCTGGTAACGATGGTTTTTCTCTTGTAGTACAAGAGTCTAATAAAGTTTCCCCTCTAGATATAATAAAATCTGATTATATATGAAATGTCTTCAGGGCATAAAAAGTATACAAAATAGCTGTTTTTTGGTTCTTTACCTAACATGAAAAAGTCACATATAAGCTATCAACATATGAAATGAAATTATTCAATAATATAATATTATAATGATATTATGATACTCCTGTCAAGTGTACAATTATCTTCTTATACAGGGAAAATGGTTACTTGGTCTATTACCGTTTCTAGGAACCTGACCTAAGTCAGATAATTTTATTCATACAAACAACACTTTTGTGTCAGAAGAGTTTCAAAATTACCTCAACTCCAAATCTCAAGAATTGAATGAATCAATTTCCTTTAGGGTCAGAGGATTTTGTTCATCACAGAGGAGACTCCCAAAGGATAAAGAATCTGCTTCCAAAGAACATTATACCCCTCTATTCACCTACCACACAAACCTCGAGTCGGTCCATTGAAAATTGGGCACTATAAGAAAGACATGTCGTCGGGGAATGTGCCGTATTCGCTCTCCCTTGACACGAAGTACCACAAGGTCGTTTTAATTGGTTAAAAAGACCAGAAACTAGGCCTTAAGGATTTACATATTCATTACGGGAGTTGTAGGTCTGTTGAACGATAGTTTTCTATTCCGCGTGGCCGTTTGTGAAATACTTTCGCGAGGTAGTTTCGTTCAAAAAGAGTGAGGGTGAGAATGAGAGTGAGAATGAGTGTAGGTATATTATGTATGCATGTATGTATGTATGTATGTATGTATGTATGTATGTATGTATGTATGTATGTATGTATGTATGTATGTATGTATGTATGTATGCATGTGTGTATGTATATATGTATGTATGTATGTATGTATGTATGTATGTATGTATGTATGTATGTATGTATGTATGCATGTATGTATGTATTGCCTCGAGTTTCATTGAGTGTGTGTATGTATGTATGTATGTATGTATGTATGTATGTATGTATGTATGTATGTATGTATGTATGTATGTATGTATGTATGTATGTATGTATGTATGTATGTATGTATGTATGTATGTATGTATGTATGTATGTATAATATGTATGTATGTATGTATGTATGTATGTATGTATGTATGTATGTATGTATGTATGTATGTATGTATGTATGTATGTATGTATGTATGTATGTATGTATGTATGTATGTATGTATGTATGTATGTATGTATGTATGTATGTATGTATGTATGTATGTATGTATGTATGTATGTATGTATGTATGTATGTGTGTATGTATGTATATATATGTATGTATGTATATATGTATGTATGTATGTATGTATGTATGTATGTATGTATGTATGTATGTATGTATGTATGTATGTATGTATGTATGTATGTATGTATGTATGTATGTATGTATGTATGTATGTATGTATGTATGTATGTAAGTATGTATGTAACCCGGAGCGACGGAGGTCTCGGTCGATGAAAAATGTTCTCAGGCTGGAATGCATCCCCTCAACTGGATAGCTTCGCCTGTCCTTAGCCAGAACAAAGTATATAAATTCATCACAGTATTGAAGGAATACTAAGTAATGAATAGCGGAAGAGACACATTAATCGCTATGAACAGGTACTCTGAGATAGCTTCCTGGCAGGTCTCCGATTCATCTGAATTGTTTGAAGGTAAATACGATCTCTTTGACCTAACCACGCACTACATGGGCATCCTCCCTTGTCTTCGTTCACTTTGTGTTATCTTTCTTAGAGGTGATCCTGTGAGCAGGGTCCTTGTCTGGAAGAGAACATATGAAGGCATAGTATCTTAACGGATGATGTATGATAGAGCGTTTCTTGTTCATAATCATTTGTATCCTAAACACGTGGAACTAGAGACATTCAGGGAGCGGAAACCTTTGCCAAAGCAGTTCATTCTGGTCTTTAAGAAAATTCCAGATCCGAATAAAAAAAAAAGAAAAAAAAATATGTTAACACTGACGCCTATTCTTGTTTGGTGTCATCTTTTAGTCGTTTTCTTAAGCTGTCTCCTTTGTTATGAGAAAATGAATTGCTAATTAGAATTAATGAATGACATAAGAGCGTCTGCTCAATCTAATTAATGTTTTGATTGCGCTGTCAGTCCTTCCGGTTGTCTTTGTCCTGATGCTCTTCTGTTTTTAATAGTTGTTTATAAGTCTTTCGATTGTACTTAAGTCCCGTTTATGTCTGCATTTATTCTTTCCCCTCCGAAGTGGGAAGCTCCCATGGTTTTAGTTAAACCCCTTTAGTAACTATCCTCTTCTCGGTTTAATGTCTTCCAAGCAGATGATGATGATCAGTTTTTGTCTCGTATAAAAGATAAAAGACACTTTTACTGCCTTCGTATACACGTAGGATTTCCTACCCTCTTTGAGACGCGGAGGTAAACTTTATGTTGTGTTTCTTAAGTGTCTCACCACTTTTGTCCGGGAATTATCCAACTCTCATCCCGTTTTCTTTACAGATCTTAATGGGCGCATTTTTCCGTGTTTTTTTTTTTTTCAACCACTGTGGCAGA
>NC_134781.1:50232366-50237366 GCF_046742065.1 Oratosquilla oratoria | reverse complement strand
GGGGGAAGAGGAGGAGGAGTGAGTAAGAGGAGGAGTGGGAGAAGTAAGAGGAGTAGGAGTAGGTCAAGGAGGAGGAGGAGGAGTATGAGGAGAAGAAGGAGGAGGAGGAAGAGAGGTAGCGCTGTGAGAAGAAGTAGGAGTATGAGGAGAAGAAGGAGGAGTACGAGGAGGAAGGGGAGTAGTAGTAGTACGGGGAGGGGAGGAATAGTAGGAGTAGGTATAGGAGGAGGAAGTGTAGAGTTAGTGGTACGAAGAAAAGAAGAATCTTCGAAAATAAATCAGAAAAAATATTGCTAAACCTCTATAATCCCTTGGTCCGTCCCCATCTCGAATACTGTGTACAATTTTGGTCCCCATACTACCAGAAAGATATTAATAAACTAGAAAGAGTGCAACGGGGAATGACCAAAATGATACCAAGACTGAGAAATCTCCCGTATGAAGAAAGACTTAAAAGTCTAAACTTATTCTCACTTTCAAAAAGGAGAATGCGAGGAGGTTTGATTGAGTTTTTTAAAATCTTCAAAGGCTTTGAAAACATCAATGTCAAAGATTACTTCTTATTAGACCAATCAAATACAAGAAGACGTCACGATTTTAAAGTAATTGGCAAAAGATTCTCTTCGAACATAAGTAAGCACTTCTTTAACCGGGTTGTTAATGTGTGGAATTCGTTACCTTCCACTGTCGTTGAAAGTAACACAATAACAATATTAAAAAATTGCTTAGATAAATACTTGGAATCTAATCAGCAAATAAAATATTATCCTTTGCAATAAAAGATATAACAACCCGGCATTTAATTGCAATTGGATAGGATAGTGGTAGTAGTAGTGTTAGTTCAACTTCTATCGCCTAGTTGCCCTGTTTTCTTAACTGTAGTTTAGTTTAGTAAACACAAACAGCCTCGTTAGGGCCAGTAGGCTAGGTGTTGTTTCTTTTTCCTTTGTGTTCCTTTGAGTAGTAGAACGAGGAGCAGGAGGAGGGGGAGGAGGAGGAGGAGGAGGAGAAGGAGATGGATAAGGAGGAGGAGTAAGAGTAACAGTACGAGAGGAGGAGGAGAGGCAGGAGGAGCAGTAGCAGTAGTAGTATGAAGAGGAGGATGAGGATGAGTAGTAGTACGAGAAGAAGAAGGAGAAGAATTACGAGGAGAAGAAAGAGGAGTACGAAGAGAAAGAGAAGGATTACGAGAAGGAGTTGGAGTGGGAGTAGTAATTCGAGGAGGAGTAGGAGTAATAAGAGGAGGAGGAGGAGTAGGAGTACGAGGAGCACGAGGAGGAATAGAAGGAGGAGGACGAGTAGAGTGCTGGGACAACTGACTGAAAGAGGTTTGTCTTGAAGCAAAACTAATATCTGAAGTCTTTTCAGGCTGATTGCTGAAATGGAAACGAGCAATATTTTGATGTCATTATAGGATTAATGAGGATGTTATTAGCTTCATTGCTTTATCAAAGGATTGTTTAGGCGTTCAGATGGTGATGGTCGTTAACGTACGTTTCCTAGATTGGTTTGACTAAATTCGACAAAGCTTGATTAGCTTCTTCTAAATCGGATTGAATTCTGTGTAAATTATGATAGTGGTAGTGGTGGTAATGTTGGTAGTTGTGATGGTAGTGGTGGTGGTGGCAGTGGTATTTTTTGTGCTTTATGTTTTGTATTTGTGTTGGTGTTTGGTGATGATGGTGGAGAATAATGTTAGTGGTGATGTTATCAGTCGTATTAGTGGTCTGTTATCAATTAAGTTTTACAACACAATTGGGTAAACTGAACACTAAATACCGATCAAGTTCCCCCCCCCAGAAAAAAATTGAACCGTATAAACACGATTATTTATAACAGGAAATATTTATCTAAGTTCATTATAGCAAACCAAGCATTCATGCATATGCAGATTAACAAAATGACCACTACGGTATATAAATAAAAAAAATTACTCTCTTTTGCTCTCTTACGCTCTATTTTGCTCTCACTCACTTACTTGGTCAAATACACACACACACACACACACACACACACACACACACACACACACACACACACACACACACACACACACACACACACACACACACACACACACACACACACACACACACACACACACACACACACACACACACACACACACACACACACACACACGCACACACATGTATGTATATATATTTTTCCTAATTTCTGTGTAATCTTCAACCACAATATCGATCTAACACAAGGAGAAAAAAGATATAATTCAAAATTCATTGAATGTATGAGTATCAGGAATGCTAGAAGCAAACATAACGAGGGTGAAGAGCCTATGCCATGAAGCACCGAGTAGCTGCGGCCGAAGCCGTCACCTCTGCCCTATGCACTTGGACTATTGAGGCGGGTCACTGCTGGGAATCGGAGAGAAGTGCGGAACTCGAACCCATAACTAAGTGAATGCGAGACCAGCATGCTTGGCATTACGTCACCAGCGGAAAATACATTATTGATATGTACATGGTACAGTTACATGTATATAGTTAAAACGTAATAATATTATTGTGTTATTGTATATAGTATTACCAAATGAATTCGTGTTTCATTGTTCAGTACGGTATAACCATACTGGATGCTATGTGGGACACATAGCACTTTTTTCAAATTGACAAGTCTTACTAACTCTCTAAAACTCTTTCTTTCGCTCTCTCTCTCACCTCCCTTTCTCTCCCAAGCTCTCTTGCCCTCGCTCTTGCCCTCGCTCTTACCATCGCTCCATTTCTCTCCCTTTCTATTGATCTCGCTCTCCCTTTCTCTTTGTTTTTGCTCTCTTTCTCTCTTGTTCACTCTCTTGCTCTCTCTCTCTCTCTCTTTTGCTCTCATCCTTGCTCTCTTATTCTCTTTTGGTCTCTCTTTTGATCTCTCTCTCTCTCTCTCTCTCTCTCTCTCTCTCTCTCTCTCTCTCTCTCTCTCTCTCTCTCTCTCTCTCTCTCTCTCTCTCTCTCTCTCTCTCTCTCTCTCTCTCTCTCTCTCTCTCTCTCTCTCTCTCTCTCTCTCTCTCTCTCTCTCTCTCTCTCTCTCTCTCTTCCTCTCTCCCTCTCCATTTGAGGAGCACTGCAAGTTGTTGGGAGGTCGAGTCCCATTTGAAGAGCGTTGCTTGCAATGCTGCTCACGTATAGTCTTGCATCAAAGGAATTGCATTATGACATTTGCAATCAAGATATCGTCGATCATATGTTTGAAAACGTAAATGTGATCGAGTCTTTTTTTTTACCATAAGCACTCTCTGTAGTTGTGAGTGTTCGTGTGTTTGTATGCGTGTGTGCGTGCATGCGTGCGTGTGTGTACGTGCGTGTGTGTGTGTGTGTGTGTGTGTGTGTGTGTGTGTGTGTGTGTGTGTGTGTGTGTGTGTGTGTGTGTGTGTGTGTGTGTGTGTGTGTGTGTGTGTGTGTGTGTGTGTGTGTGTGTGTGTGTGTGTGTGTGTGTGTGTGTGTGTGTGTGTGTGTGTGTGTGTGTGTGTGTGTGTGTGTGTGTGTGTGTGTGTGTGTGTGTGTGTGTGTGTGTGTGTGTGTGTGTGTGTGTGTGTGTGTGTGTGTGTGTGTGTGAGTGTGTGTGTGTGTGTGTGTGTGTGTGTGTGTGTGTGTGTGTGTGTGTGTGTGTGTGTGTGTGTGTGTGTGTGTGTGTGTGTGTGTGTGTGTGTGTGCTTATTTATGAGTGTAGGTGTGTAAGCTTATTTGTTTATCTAATTGAATTTTACAAATTGAGCTAATCTTGAACAGTCATTCAATTATTTCACTTTAGTTCATCTCTAATATCTTTGTTATGAACTCTTCAAACTCTTAAACTTCTTGATGGTGTTCATTCTTTCTTTGATCTGACATCTCTGCTCGCGTGTACCTTCCAACGCGTAGGATAATTTGAACTTGAATATGCATGATTCCATGTGATAGTATTTTCAGTCATTCTCTACACCTGAATATCTCGTGTGTGTGTGTGTGTGTGTGTGTGTGTGTGTGTGTGTGTGTGTGTGTGTGTGTGTGTGTGTGTGTGTGTGTGTGTGTGTGTGTGTGTGTGTGTGTGTGTGTGTGTGTGTGTGTGTGTGTGTGTGTGTGTGTGTGTGTGTGTGTGTGTGTGTGTGTGTGTGTGTGTGTGTGTGTGTGTGTGTGCGTGTGTGCTTGTGTGTATGTGTGTGTATGTTTGTATGTGTGTGGGTGCGTGCGTATGTGTGTGTGTGTGTGTGTGTGTGTGTGTGTGTGTGTGTGTGTGTGTGTGTGTGTGTGTGTGTGTGTGTGTGTGTGTGTGTGTGTGTGTATGTGTATGTATGTGCGTGTGCATGCGTACATGTGTACTTGTGTGCTTGCTTTTTCATGACTGTACATGTGTATTTACAAAAGGATGCATACGGTAGTTTGCATTTGAGCTTGTATGTATTTGTTAGAGTTTATGTGTTTGCATAAACGAAAGTTCACGTATACTTGCTTCCGCATGGCTATCCATACATACACACATACACACGCTCGCCTGTACATATCTACATATATGTTTACGCATGTTTGCCTGCGTATGTGCTTGCCAAGGCTGACTCGAGTTGCATACATGTTTACGGGACGCTACTCCTTGGGGCAGTTCCAGCGAGAATTGCTCTGAATCACATTAAGTTCATTCACGCGTTTTGTCTGTTTATCACATTCCCTCGAGTGTTTTCAAGTCTCGTAGGCTTTGAGCGTGTTTTGATACTGCATGACACATGCTGGTACATTTCCTCATGCATGACGTTTAAGGTCTAAAAGTGAAAGTAACAAGTTTGCATTCAAACTAAAAGATAAGGCGCTTGAATACAGATACCAGATCATTTTTTACAGTTTATATAGATGTACCTTTACATGTACATATTCATACATATTCGTACATTCATATGTATATATATATATATATATATATATATATATATATATATATATATATATATATGAATATGTGTATATATATATATATATATATATATGAATATGTATATATATATATATATATATATA
>NC_134781.1:50222366-50227366 GCF_046742065.1 Oratosquilla oratoria | reverse complement strand
CAGGTCACACGGTCCCCCTCACATAACACGAGATCAAGGCATACACTTCGTATGCAATGTCACTCACGCCAACGCTCTCCTTGAAGAACACAAATGTTTTGTACATATTGCCACAAACCAGGACCCCCTCGTTAACACGTGTTACTTTAGGAACCTATCACAACCAAACAGACATTGTAACAATCATGGTACACGCTTTCACACGAGCGATCGTTGCCGTGTGCTACTAGCACGAAGACAACATAGACCAAAATCACCAGATCACTCTCCTTGACATTTACGTAACACATCTCCTGCAAGGTATTCACGTAACACATATCCTGCAAGGCTTTCACGTAACACATCTCCCTTGTGACTACAGAATATAAAAAACTTTGTGCACACCAAGGGCAGTTACTCCATACCCAGATATTCAATCATCAACTCTACCGGTATATACACTGGATATTCTAGACGTATCTTCCCATTCCTTAACTTTCAATGCTATGTCTGGCAACACTAAATTGATAATCTTTCTCCATACGGATTCACCAGTAAGTTAAAATCATGTCAGTACACATTTTCCACAAACTCCGCACTGAAACAAAACGTGTCACCCTTTTGGAACCCCCGACATCAACTTTTGCAATGTAGACGGCGTACCATTCCCTATCATGGTAAAATTCTTCCTAGACATTAACTTCAAAGATGAGTTCCCTTCCATTCCAGTTACCACCTACGTAGCTGATGTTTACTTTCCTGTCGATATACTTATTGATGAAGCAACATAACATAATTATTTACCTTGCTCAACATGGCATCAATTATGCAAATAATTTCCTCTCTGCATTACCATCTGCAACTTCCCACAAAGTGAACCACATAAAAGTGGCTGACCAGGCAGAACACGATTTAACGTCAGCTAATCCTAGCCCCCATTCAAATTCGCGCTGCTTCATCACACGAGGATGCACCAGCTGCTAGCACAAATTATACCACCACCTATACAACTTCTCACGACTCTAACTCTGCTACTTTAATGACAGCTGTTGACTTGCGTTCCAAACGTAACAGACGCACTAACTCCTTCCGCATGTCCGAATAAGCAAAACTCAGGACAAAACACCTAACAAATACCTTTGATCTTTCACCGCCCGAGGACACCTGCTTGCCCCTCTTAGAGGAATTCAACAACAAATCAACCTCAGTCTCGGAAGTTTATCTACATTCAAACACAGTCACGTAGTACTTATCAGCCCAAAGACGCTGTTTACTTATAAATATACAAAGATACACATACGAGAAGACACCGATGTACTCTGTATGCCAGAATCTTGCCGTGTTAATGTTTTTCCCTGCTTTCAGCCATCAGCTCTACCTCTAAGAAAGGTCATACTTGCATTTCAATTACCAATGACAGTAACGCGCCCCACCACCTCACAGTTGGTGAAAACCTTTGCGATTTCGAAGTATATCTTCAAAATGAAAGGATTAACCTGGACCACGTGTCCATCTGTCTATCTATCTATATATCTATATACTAAGAGCTTTTTTCCCCTTATAAGAGAGGTAGCCATGTCAAGGGTACTCACATACTCCCACCCATTTCACCCCCCTCCCCCGCTCTCATCTTAGCTCCTCATGGATAACAGGTCAACTCTGTATCCTGCCAACTGCTCTGGGTCACATGTCATCTGAATTATGTTATTATGATTCACGCCAGATGATTCTAGATATCTTAGAAGTGTAATTAGTCATTAGCGGGTCTGTTGATACCGAGAAAAAAAAGTAATTAAAGGCTTCTTCATGGCTTAATATTGTATTAATGTACCCTACAGCTCACCAACGCTTCTATGCTTAGGCTTTATTTATGAAATGTGTAATATATAGATTTGATTCTGGGTAATCTAAAACTGCGTTATTCACTTTATAGAGTAAGTAAATGAATAAGTGAAGGAATAAACGAGTAAATAAAGCAATCTATGAATAAGTAAATAAGTAAATGAATTAATGAATGAATGAATAGTTAACGTTAGTAAACAAAAATAAAATGAGGATCAACAAGTAGATTGTACAAATTAAATAGATTAATATTTAAGTAAATAGGTGAATAATGAATAGGTAAATCAATCAATCAAAATGTATGATTAGATAATTAAATGAATAGACAGATGAGCAGATCTATACATATAGATATAGCATAGATATAACACATTTTCTGGCCTATGCATTTGTATATAGGGAGAGCTATCGAACGCGTTTGCAAAACCCACCGTTCTGATTGAGATGAAAGGTTATATCAATACTGGCGGAATCCTCTATTTGTGCACCTGGGCCTTCCACCTTTGAAAACCATCACGAAAAGGTCCCAGAACTATTCTGCAAAAGTCTCCCGAAGGATCTAATGTGGCAATAAAAAAAAGAAATCATAATAATGATAAAAAAATAAATAAATAAAATAAAATAGAAAAATAAAAATAAAAATAGAATAAATAATAAGATAAATAGATAAATAAATGAATAAATGAGTAAATAAATAAATGAATAAAAATAGAATAAATAATAAAATAATTAAATGAATGAATAAATAAACCAATAAATAAAATGTAATGCACGTATCTAAAAGTATGGTCACCTAAGAAAATAGGAAAAAAGTAATAGTAAAGATATTAGAAATATATACATAGCAATATCCAAATACCTTGAAACAGTTCACCAAATATCTCCGAAAAGCAACTGAATAAATTCCTTCAACTTGAGAAATGGGTGAGAGGAGGGGTAGGCATATGGAATCACCACTCCCACTTGATGTGTGTGTGGGTAGGGGTTGCACAGTCTCTCAATTAGGGCCACAAATTGAAATCTAGTGGGAGTTACAGGATACCAGATGGCTTTATTCAGTGTTGGAATGGACTTCCGGGAGTTGAAGAACAGCAGTACATAAGGTATGGGATATGTGACGAAAGACTGCGAAAGAGCTCTTGGGGGGGAAAAAAGTTGATGTTTGGTGTGTGGCGATTGCCTCAGCTTGTATAAAATCATCTGGCATCAGATGAAATGAATCCCGCTGAGCAAGAGCAGCTGTCGAAAGTGTCGAGGAGCTTCAGCATATGCTGCTACATGTCACGTTGAAATGCCAGGAAACATAAGAGAATATATACTTTATCAATTCGGAGAAACGATCGCAAATGTTGATCCAGATTGATATAATGTTCCTATCACACCTTGATTATTTAGCCAGCCTATGTTGATATATAAAAAAATTAGGATAAGTCGAATAAGTTATTGGTAAGTTTTGTATAAGTTGACAGTACGCTGAGGCACGCTGGTGTACGTTGTAGTGCTGCAAGGTTGTCCGGCGAGGTCGTCCGGCGAGTTAGGACGGCGAGGTCGTCCTTTGCGTGCACAAAACTTTTCGACGTATGTCAGAGTATGGCGCATACGCGGGCCATAAGTTGTATGTGCGTTATGCGATTGTTCACACACGTTACTTGTAAGTTATTCATGTCAAAATACGTCGATATAATGTCTAGCATATCCAAATTTTATTTTAAGCCCATGAGTAACGTGCTTTGAACCTATGTGTAACTTATTTCGAATTTGTCTTCAACGCATATTGAAGTATCTAGAAGTAATTGACGTGTTTCGGGCGACAATAGAACTTTGTGCGCGTGTTTCTAACTTTCTGATACCACATAATGGCATTTTGACAACGTTTAGGGTAATTGGGATATATAAAAAGACAGGAGGAAACCGCCATTACTAAAGACTCCATGGTGTGTAAACTAAGGATCCGGCAAGACTGAGACAAGAATACCTACTAGCTGTCCTGCAACATCAGCATGACCTAATTGATTTAACAATACATGTTGCGTACTAGTGGAGGTAGGGTAGGAAGATAGGTGAACAGAGGGGAAGGAACTGGGTGAAACCATAGATTGAGACGCGACGCTTTTGGTGGAGCTCCGTAACGAGGACCGTGCATCCATCAACAACTTCCTGCGAATTCCCCCAGCGATGTTCGACGAGTTCCTAGCCAGACTGGGTCCAAGGTAAACAAAGCAATACACCTACATGGAGCCTTTTGAACCTGACACGAAGCCCCTCAGAAGTTTTCTTTAGCATGTTGATTCGGTGGTGTCTGGTGTGGTTATGATTCCGATCGACGAGTTGCAACCTTATACGCTACGACACGTAATCGTCAGGGATACGCTGTCACACGCCATGCATTGGTATAAGTTATCAAGACGTTCAATATAACTTACTAATACGTTAAGTATACGTCCAACTTGTTATGAATAAGCTATGTATACGCCCCCCATAGAAAAAAAAATAATCTGGCTAAATCGTCAGTGCGACGAGGTCATAACGGGTATAACTTTTGATGTATCGGAGCCTTGAATGAAAATCACATTTTACATAATTATGAACTTGTCTTTTGATCTAGATCTAGAAAGATGTAAAGGGTTCGTCCTTGGAATCGTCTTTATAAGGTACCATGGGATGGTTATGATCAAAGCCAGTTATGAGGCCAAAAGGTGCATAACAACGTTATAGACAGACGGACAAATGTCTAACGGAACAGAGTGACATAGTTATCAAGAGTACTTCAGACAACCAATAAATTCCAAAACAGCGCAGGGATAGAAGATAGTTTTATTGCTAAGGGTCGCCTATGAAGAAGACAAATATATAAGTAATAATGCTTATTAGTTTGTAGAAATAATCGAAATTTGATAAGGTTTCAGGACGTCAAAAATAAAGACCAACCAATCAGAAGAAGAGACATGACGTCACGACTCAGGACCAACCAATCAGAAGAAGAGAGGACACTACGTCACGATTGAAGACAAGCCAATCAGAAGAAAAGGCTACAACAGGGAAGAATTGTCAAAGGCCAGTAAAGGCGTGGCCCAGCCCCCCGCCGCGGCGAAACCGGGACGGGAACATTACGGGCTTAAAAAAAAAAAAAAAAAAAAAAAAAAAAAAAAAAATATATATATATATATATATATATATAT
>NC_134781.1:50207366-50214866 GCF_046742065.1 Oratosquilla oratoria | reverse complement strand
TCCTACAAACTTCAGACCAGTATCCCTCACAAGCATAGGAGTAAAAATATGCGAAAAGGTCATCAGGAACAGATGGACCAAACACTTGGAAGATAACAAAATAATAAACCCCAAACAATTTGGCTTTAGAAGTGGAAGATCGTGCACCACTAACCCAATCTGCTTTTACTCGAGATTAATTGAGATAATACAAGAAAGAGGTGGATGGGAAGATTGCGCCTTCTTGGATTTGCAGAAAGTATTTGACAAAGTACCACACAAAAAAAAATTATTAGTAAAAAAAAAAAAAAATAGGAGGAATTCAAGGCAAACTGTTGGAATGGGTGAAGTATTTCTTAACTGGGAGAAAATTGAGAGTGGTACTTAGAGACAAAGTTCGAAATGGGAAGATGTGAAAAGTGGCGTCCCACAAGGCTCTGTTTTGGCTCCTTTAATGTTTGCCATATACATAAATGATATGGATGAAGGAGTAAATTGTTACATGAACTTTTTTGCTGACGATGCCAAATTACTCAAGAGAGTAAGAACAGAAGAAGATTGCAGATCGCTGCAAGATGACCTGGATAAAATATGGGAATGGAGTCGGAGATATGAGATGAACTTCAACATCAAAAAATGTAGCATAATGGAATTTGGAAAAGGTAAAAATAGAGTTTCGGGACAATATAAAATTGGAAACAAAGAAGTCAAAAAAGTAAACTCAGAGAGGGACCTAGGAGTAATCATCTCAAGTGACTTGACACCTGACAAACATGTAAATAAATTATTTGGAGAGACTTACAACTTATTAAGATCAATGAAAGTGGCCTTCGACTACATAGATGAGGAGATGGTTAAAAAAATAATTCTTACACTAATAAGACCGATATTAAAATATGCTGTATCAATGTGGGCACCTAGCACAAAAAAGAACATAAGAAAATTAGAAAGAATCCAAAGAGCAGCGACAAAAATGGGACCCACACTGTCAAATCTGACATATGAAAAAAGATTGGAGAAATTACAGTTGTCAACACTAGAACAGAGAAGGGAAAGAGACGATTTGTTGACCATTTTCAGAATTATGAAAGGTATGTAAGTCCTCGATAGAGACGACCTATTAAAGTGGGACAGAAGAGAAACAAGAGGACGCGAAAAGAAACTAAAGAAAAACAGTTACAGAAGAGACCTAAAAGAAAAGAAAAAAAAAAAAAAAAAATAGCTTCTCACATGGAGCGATCGATGTCTGGAACAAACTGAACAGAGAAACAATGAATGCCAGAACTATACACGTTTTTAAGAACAAACTGTATGTGGAGAGATACGAAATCGGGTCACTACTAGCATAGCTCTCGTCCCGTAAAAACAAACTAGATAAATACAACTAGGTAAACTTGGTAAACACACACACACACACACACACACACACACACACACACACACACACACACACACACACACACACACACACACACACACACACACACGGCTCGGTGGCGGATTGGTAAAGCACTGGCCTCACAAGCCAGAGAACCAGGGTTCGATTCCCCGGCCGGGCGGAGATAAGTTGGGTTTGTCTCCTTTCACGTGTAGCCCCTGTTCACCTAGCAGTGAGTAGGTACGTGACGTTAGTCAAGGAGTTGTGACCTTGCTGTCCCGGTGTGTGGTGTGTGAGTGGTCTCAGACCTACCCAAAGATCGGCAAATAATGAGCTCTGAGCTCACTCCCGTAGGGTGGTGTCTGGCTGTCTCGATAGAGACTGCAGCAGATCCGAGGTGAATACAAACACACACACACACACACACACACACACACACACACACACACACACACACACACACACACACACACACACACACACACACACACACACACACACACACAAACACACACTTCACGAATTTAAGAGCAAGCTAGACAATACGAGATACAAAGACGGGACACCACGCGTGAGCATAGCTCCCATTCCCGTAAGATACAACTTCCATGTAAATACTAGGTAAAAACACGCACACACACGTGCGCGCGCGTGCACAAATAAATGTGGGTATGTTTTAGGTATGTATATACATAGGTATATATATATATATATATATATATATATATATATATATATATATATATATATTTCTAAACAGAAATGTAGTAGCACATTTGTAAATTACACACAGGAACCCACAGTCGGAGAAAGAATAAACTTCGAATAAAGAAAAATCCTATATTTCGGCTATCAACTGTAGCCCTCTTCAGGAAAGTACATAAGATAGAGAACAGAGGGGACTTATAAACTATAGTAAGAAGAGATGTGGACAGTTGACCTCACTCAGGTGCGGGGCAAACTGGGGTGGCGGAGGAGGGAGGAGGTGAGGAGAGGGGAGGATGTAGTGTCCGCATCAACTTGGCTACTGCTGCGCGTGAGATAATGTCAGGTGTCCACTGTCCTTTAGAAATATTAATATTAGGGCATTCCTCAATTAATGCTGATTCGACTATTTTCCTCCTGAAATTCGGCTGTATTTCTTCATGTCAAAAATAAGAATCATTCTTTCGACTGGGGTAAGGCCAGATTAGTGTTCAAGTCCCACTGTGGTTTCAGGAGGAAAATAGTCGAATCAGCATTAATTGAGGAATGCCCTAATATTAATATTTCTAAAGGACAGTGGACACCTGACATTATCTCACGCGCAGCAGTAGCCAAGTTGATGCGGACACTACATCCTCCCCTCTCCTCACCTCCTCCCTCCTCCGCCACCCCAGTTTGCCCCGCACTTGAGTGAGGTCAACTGTCCACATATCTTCTTACTGTAGTTTATAAGTCCCCTCTGTTCTCTATCTTATGTACTTTCCTGAAGAGGGCTACAGTTGATAGCCGAAATATAGGATTTTTCTTTATTCGAAGTTTATTCTTTCTCCGACTGTGGGTTCCTGTGTATCATATACATATATATGTATACATATATATATATATATATATATATATATATATATATATATATACATATATATACTTAAATACATGTGTGTATATGTTTCATGTATATACACTATTTCAATTCCTATTTTGATTTGAATGTTCATCTGTTGCAAGAAATATTGCAGAAATTATTACAAAAATTACCTATGGCAAAGGTGTATTACATTGGTACACTGGGATATGATATTCTCCAAAGACAAAGCAATATAAGTCTATATACATATATATCAGTTCAAGTGCTGACTCTTAAATAACTTGTTGAATTTAATTAACAAACGTTAGGCATATGTTACCATGGATGATGATGATAAAAAGTAATGGTAAAGAAGGTGAACCATATTCAAATGTAAGATATTTTGGTAAAAATTTAATGTAGGACATGTGGTTATTGTTAAATGATAAATGATACTGTCCATATTTACTTTTGTGGGCGCACCTACTTACGCAGAACAGCACATGTATGTAGACACATGTACACACACACACACACACACACACACACACACACACACACACACACACACACACACACACACACACACACACACACACACACACACACACACACACACACACACACACACACACACACACACACACACACACACACACACACACACACACACACACACACACACACACAACACACACACACACACACGACAGTCGATATGACAGCGAAGATTGGAGCTCCCGAAAAACATAAATCTTCGTGGATCTCAACGACGAGTACCTGTGTTGTATTAGTAGGGAAGGGGAAAGCTCGTGGTGTAGTGGGAAGGTGAAGAAAAAGGAGAAGGGGAGGGATTACTGAGAAAATGGAAGAAAATGAGGAAGGGGACGAACGGGCGCCGGACGTCAGAAGGAATGTCAACAAAAGATGCGTAGACGACAGAGGTGAAGTCGAAGAAATTAGTGAAAATGTAAGAAATATAGATAAGAACAGCGCAGTGGAAGGTGGAGATAATTATTTCTATGGATTTAATAAAGAATGGGATGGCAACCTCCCCCGATTAGAAAGTCCAGAGAAAAACTAACAAAAATTAATGAACAATGGAGGTTAGGTTCAGTCAACTTACACAGATAACACAAAGAGTTGATAAACTGGAAGAACTAAAGAAGGATAACCAAAACCTAAATAAAGAAGTAGAAGAATTAAAAAGATAGTAAAAAGAAGTAAAGGATGTGAATGAGGAATTAAAGAATAATAATAAAGTGACTAAAGAGTCCATAGAAAAAGAGGTAAGTCGTTGGAAAAAGGTTTAGGAAAATAGCAAAACTGAATTTAGAGATATAGTGAAACAACAGATGAAGGAACACAGTAAGGGCACAGCTATCAAAGTGATGAGAAAGAAGGGGAACATAGGAAGAGACCTAGCAGATAAAAAGAAATGTATAATTATGTTAGGAATAGAAAGGAAACATAATCCATATAGGACTACAAGATTAAGTGAGGAGAGAGAATGAATGAAAAGGGCACAAAGAATATTTCAAGAAGGTAAACAAGAAATAGGGAAAGAAATTGAAGAAATATATAGACTTGGGAAATACAGCGTAGATAAGACCAGACATATTAAGGTTAAATTCAGGTCACAAACGACAGCAGAGAATGTCTTATCAAAAACATGAAAACTCGCAGAAAGTGATCAGTACAAACAGGTATGGATAAAAAGAGAGATGAATAAAGAGGAAAGAGAGGAAGATAAAGCAAAAACGAGAACAGAGCAGAGTCAGACAAAGAGAAATTCTACTGGAAAGTAGTGGATACGAAAGTGAGGAAATGGTTCATAGGAGAGAAAAACAGAAAGGAAACAGAAAACAGGATGGAGATAGCAGACAATTAAAAGTATCCTTCACAAATATAGATGGATACAGGCTTGAATGAACCGAATGATTACCTGGTGGAAAAGAAGACAAAGCTGAAAGGTCCATTACTACACAACAGTGTAGGACATGGTGCATATGATTACTGGATTAGAAACAGAGAATCAAAACAAGGTGGTGGAGTTATGTTCCTGACTAAGAAGGATTTAGATGTGAGGAATGTTATATATGGAAAGAATAGAGTGGAAATGATCATGATGAAATAGAGGACAGGGACAAGAAGAGCAGGAAGTTTGTGGTAAATTATGTGCTTCCTAAAACGGCTTCGTGGGAAGAGAGGGAACACAAAATATGTTAGAAGACACAAGGATAACACTAAATAAGATAATGGAAGATGGAGGAAGAATAGTTATAATGGGTGACTTTAATTGTAAAGAAATTTGGTGAGAAGAAATGACAGTGAAGGGTGGAGACGACCTATGGGGAAATGTACTAATTGATATGGTTATAGAACATACAATGACACAATGGATACAATAGAATACTGGGTATAGAAATGAGGAAGAGCCATCGAGACTAGACCTAATAATCAAGTGAGAATCTGAAATAGTGGACAAGATTGAATGTAAGACACCACTAAGTAAAAGTGACCACATATTGGTTGAACTGGAACTAAATGAAGAAAAGTACATGAAAAAAAAATAAAAAGGAAGAATGATGCATGGATTTTTTTTTATATAAAATGAAAAAAAAAAGCAGATTGGGAAAGGATATACTGTACAAAGAGGAAACAACAGTAGAAGAGAAATGGAAAATTTTGACAACAATTTATAAGGAAGGAGTGGAAAAGTATATTCCAAGACAAAAACAAGAAAAAGGATATGTAAAATGTTGGTACAACAAAATATGTAGATAGTTAAAAAACAAAAGAGATAAAGCTTGGATAAAATGGAGGAAAGACAACAAAAAAACACGAAAAATGGAAAATATATACTGATTATAGAAACGATTATGTACAAGTGCGTAGAGAAGAAAAGAGAAAACAAGAAAAGGATGCAATAGAAAAAGCTAAAGATCAACCAAAATTATTCTATAGATTTGTAAACAACAAAATGAAAAACAAACAAGATTTGGTGAAACTACGAAAAGGAGGAATAGAATACACAGAGGAAATAGAAATAGCAGAAATTATGAACAAGCATTTTAAATCAGTGTTTACGAGGGAGAACATACAACTGAGAGATGACTAGTGGGAGGGGAAAGTCCCCCCTATGAAAGAAATAGAAGTAACAAAGAATGAAATAATGAATCACTTGAGGAATCACGATGTCAGAAAATCGTATGGTCCAGATGAAATGGCAAACTGGATTTTGAGAGAATGGAGGTACGAACTAACAGACAAAATACATAGTCTAATAAGCAGTTCATTGAAGGAAAGAAAAGTTCCAGAAGATTGGAAAAGAGCAAATATAGTACCAATATATAAGGGGGAAACAAAGAAGACCCTACAGACTATAGACAGGTCTCTCTTACAAGTACGGTACAGAAAATTGTTAAAGAATTATAAAAATTAGATGAGTAAAGCATTTGGAAAAAAAACAACAACAATGTACTAAATCCGAGGCCTTTTGGATTTAGACAAGGACGATCATGCGTCACAAACAATGTGTTTCTATGCAAGGCTAACACAATGTAACACATGTTTTGTTTATTTGTATTTTTTCATGTTTATATATGTATTTCGTGTCACTGAATCCAAATATCACATTAGTTTTGACGTAACATCGATATTTCTTTATTTATTCTTGATTTTATATTTTATTGTTATATACGCAACCTTTCTCTACAGTAGTTAATTGATTCAATCTACTTTAGCATTCTAAGGATAATTATACAACATCTAGTATTTTTTTCATAATATAAAGTGTATTTATGAGCTACAATATTAGTAAGAACAAAATAAACAACACAACTTTGCACTGCAAGTGTTTTGATGACTCTTCTCATGATTAGAAGTGCTTTGACGATCGAGATTTTCTAGAATGCATGCTTTCGTCTTTTCTGACTAGTGACCATATGTAATCTCCCATCATAGCAGTATTCCATCGTCCTTTATATCTTCTTTCCATAGTTGCGATATCCTGATGAAATCTCTCGCCATGCTCCTAACTGACAGCCCTCAAGTTTTCGGGGAAGAAATCTAGGTGAGAATGCAAGAAATATATCTTCAAGGACATGCGACAACCAAGTTTCCTGAAGTTCTCAATAAGCTTTGCCACTATTTGTTTATAATTAGGGTCCTTGTGATTTCCTAGGAATCCAAGAACTACATCACGAAATGAACACCAAACTTCTCTTTCAACTTTCGTCATCGCTCTTTCCAGTTTCTCCGACTTCAACATTTTGTTTACCTGGGGTCCAACAAATATACCATCCTTGAGCTTAGCCTCAGATAGCTTGGGAAACATGAGACAAATTTCTTGGAAAGTTTCGCCTCCAAAATCCAAAGCCTTCACAAACTGTTTAATTAACCCTAGCTTGATATGAAGTGGGGGTAATAAAACTTTTTTCGAATCTACTAGAGGCTGTCTGAGAACATTTAACATTCCTGGCTGCAGTTCAACTCTTGGGGGCCGATGAACTTTATTATAATGATCATCATCAGCCCTGCTGTCCCATAAACAAAGAAAACAGGAATACTTTGTGTATCCCCCTTGTAAGCC
>NC_134781.1:50194866-50197366 GCF_046742065.1 Oratosquilla oratoria | reverse complement strand
ATCCTCGCTTCGCTCGCAGCGAAGCGAGGACTGACGTCATATTTTTCTGGTGTTTGATCAAACATTTTGGTGTTTTATGATTTTTTGTTTTATTTGACCAAATGACAAGACATCTTGTCATCGGAGTTGAATGGGTTAAACCAGGCACTAGTGGAGTCTTTTTGGGTGTTCTTGTTGTTATGGACTGTAGTTTACCGGCGCTTCTATCCTTGGAGACACTCCCGCACCTTTGTTGTTAACTATCTTGTATTTCGTGTGTGTGTTATGTGTATTTCTTAATGTTCTTATCGGTGTACTTCTAAGTCATTACATATTCCCGCTAAGTCCATATGCCTTTTATATAATTTTATAATGTGTATTATGGTATAGTTACATATTCTGTGTTTCATAAAGAGCGTTGTGTTGTGGCGGAAATATAAGGTAGAGTTTTATCGATATATTGATATATTATAGCATGTTTCTACTATATCATTAACATAATATCTTTGTCTCTCTATATGCCTATCCCTCTGTCTATTTACCTTTGTTGGTCTCGGTCTTAGTCTGTCTTTATGGTTCTGTATCTCTGCCTGTTTATCTCTCTATATCTCTCTCTAACTCTCTATCTCTCTGTCTATTTTTCTGTCTCCCTGTCTCTGTCTTTCTATCTCTCTGTCTCTACCTCTCTATCCCTGTGTCTCTCTCTGTCTCTGCCTCTATATCCCTGTGTCTCTCTCTGTTCCTGTCTCTCTGTCTCTTTGTTGTGACAGTCTCTGCGTATATCTCTTGCTTTTGTCTTTATCTTTCTCTCTCTCACCGTTCTTCTTTCTAAATCATTCTAACCTACTCCAGTGTTTCTATACATTTCCTTAGAACTTTTCCTCCTAAAACCCAAACCCACAAACACTCATAATAACATAACCTCTAAGTAGTATCCCTCAGCCCTAAAGGAATAAAATCACCTGAGGGCTGGAATAAGAGGAAAAGTGCCCCCAGGTACAGAAGGATATCAAGGAATATAAGGTAGAGTGGGAGAGAAAGAGAAAGAAAGAGGTTCAGGAAATGAGATGACGGGGAGGAATGAAGTCAGGAGCTCAAACATAAATAAACAATAAGAAGTGATACCATTAGAACTACGAGAAAAAGTTTGGGGAGCATACATGACACGAAGAGAAATTAGAATGAGAAATGAGAGAAAATGGCAGCGGGAATGGGGCGAGGAGAGGAGAGAAAGAGAGAAGGGAGAGGGAAGAGAGGAAAAGTCTCTCAAATGGTGATGGAGAGAGGGAGGGCGGGAGAGAGGGCGGGTTCAATAAATGTGAGAGTGGAGGTGGAGAAGGTGGAGGAAGAAGAGTTGGAGGAAGAGGAGGTGGAGGAGGAGAAAGTTGAGACAGGCATGGAGGTGGAGGAGATGGAAACAAAAGAAATGAAAGTGGAGAGGTTGGAGACATAGAAGTGGAGGTTATTAGGGAGTGGAGGTAGATTGCGTGGAGGTGGAGGAGTTGGAGCTAAAAAAGGTGGAGGAATAGTGGGGTATAGAGAAGGAAGAGGAGGAGGAGAAGGAGGAGGGGGAGAAGATAGAAGAGTTGGAGGACATTGAGGAAGGTGGGGTGTTGGGAGACCGTTTAGAAGAGGTGGTGGTGGTGGTGGTGGTGGTGGTGGTGGTGGTGGTGGTGGTGGTGGTGGTGGTGGTGGTGGTGGTGGTGGTGGTGGTGGTGGTGGTGGTGGTGGTGGTGGTGGTGGTGGTGGTAGTGGTGGTGGTGGTGGTGGAGGATGAGGAGCAGGATGAAGGGAATGATATACTCGTAAATGAGGAACAGGAGGAGGAGGGGGAGGAGCAGGAGCAGAAGAAAGAATATAATATAGAGGATAAGAATGAGGAGAATGTAGAAAAGGATGAAGATAAGGATGAGGATGAGGATGAGAATAAGGAAGATATAGATGGGGATGATATAGAGGAGGAGGAGGAGAGGAGGAAGAGGAGGAGGATGTGGTGTTGGGAGAACGTGTAGAATGAGTCTGGAGCAGAGGGACATTACACCCAGATGTTGTCGTGAAAGCCGACGAGATGAGAGGAAGAGGACCTAAATCGACTGCTGGACCGAATGCATTTGTATGTAAGACATGGTTTGTATGTGTACGCATGGGTGTATGTACACATAAGACGAGTGTGGTCGTGTGTACTTGGGGATGAGTGGAGAGACGAGTATGTTAGGATGTGTTCGTGGTTGTAGATGCATGTACAGTCACAACACAAACTCAGAAGCATAGTTTGGTATCCGTTGTACATGTGTTACGGTTTGTGTTGATTATTTGTTGCATTTCCCACATAATGTATAGTTTACAGTGGACCTTCTAGTATATAACATATAATGACCAACAAGTCTTATAATTATTTGAATTGTGAAAAATACATAAGGTTTCAAATTTAAGCAAGGACTATACAGTGGTTCACAGCTGGCCAGGTTAACATGCGAATAGACAAATACAAAGGAACGTGTAGTGCAACGTGTAAATGAAT
>NC_134781.1:50182366-50184866 GCF_046742065.1 Oratosquilla oratoria | reverse complement strand
CAACACGAGTTCGACTGGCAGGGCGCTAAGGTTCTATACAGTGACAACAGGAAAGGGAGCAGACTGTTTTTGGGGGCGTGGGCCACTAACGAAGACAGCATAAACAGGTCCATAACACTCAACCCCATATACGTAGGAGAAAGAAACAGGAGGAGGAGTATCACGGACAACGACGGAGGGTAAATGGTTTTCCCCACCTCTCCCCCCCCGTCCCTCCGCCACCACACACTCTCGCTTGACACAGGTCACAGCGCCTAGCCTCTCCCCCCCCCCTTCTGGCAGGTTACCGCGTTCCCCCGCGGCGGGCGCAGCTAGTAGTATATTAAGACAATGTGATCTCTGTGTCCCATTGTATGCCCTGAGGACGAGTCCCGGACAGGACTCGAAACGTCGGGAATAAATTACCTACCTCTGAGTCTGGTGTTTTCTACGTTTCCACCATATATATATATATGTATATATATATATATAAATATATATATATATATATATTATATATATATATATATATACATATATATATATATATATATATATATATATATATATATATATATATATATATATATATATATATGGCAGTTAAGCCCTAAATTGAGAACTTCCTCTTGGTCTGGAGTGAGAATCTTGTTGGTTAAATTTATGTAACCCTTAGGGTTACATAAATTTAACCAACAAGATTCTCACTCCAGACCAAGAGGAAGTTCTCAATTTAGGGCTTAACTGCCATATTCTGTCTAAACCTAAAAAGTTTCAAAAAAGAACAGAATGCGAAATACTTACAGACGATATATATATATATATATATATATATATATATATATATATATATATATATATATATTTATATATGTATATATATATATATATATATATATATGTATTTAAAGTATATATACATGTACATTTATATAAATATATATATATGTATATATATACATACACATATATATATATATATATATATATATACACATATATATGTATGCATATACATATATTTATATATGTACATATATATACATATGTACATATATATATATAAATATATATATATGTATATATATATTTGTAAATATATGTATATAAATATATATATATATATATATATATATATATATATATATGTGTGTGTGTGTGTGTGTGTGTGTGTGTGTGTATAAGTGCATATATATATATATTTATATATACATATATATAGATATATATATGTGCGTGTGTGTGTCTGTGTGTGCGTATCAAGAGGAGATACAGTAAATGAAAGACTGGCTGGTGAGGCTATTTATACACATGCACGTACACAGACACACACACACACACACGTACACACACACACACACACACACACACACACACACACACACACACACACACACACACACACACACACACACACACACACACACACACACACACACACACACACAGGTAGTTGTACGAATGGTAATCAGGTTAGGAAATACATGGGTATTGAAATGCTGAGTCAACAAGTCAAGATTCGACGCCTACTGTTGTTATAAACAAAGATTTGAAGGCGCCGTTCTGTCTATGTAAACACACCGACGGAGGTGACTGTTTTATAATCGCTGATGTAATCTAAACTTATGTTAGCTGCAGGCCACCTCCGCGAAGACATACCACTTGCGCAATGACGTCATGCTCATACTCATGCTTTTGCTTATGCAGCAATATTTCTGGAAGGACTGTAACAGCCTCTCGGATTGGAGGTAAAGGGAAAAGACACGCCTTTAAGGGTGTCACTTGTTTTGCAAAGTAAAAGACTATTGGACGAATAAAAAGTGACGTCTGAACGAAGGTGGTCTGACGTATTGGAGAGAAGCTGAAAGGGGCATTCTATGCGTGTATTCCGTTAGTTTAACAAGCAATAAATTCACCACCCATTTATTAACCCAACTAGGCATGGGGCCTAATGTAAATTGGAAACTAGTGAGACTAAAGGAACAAAGGCATGGGGCCTACTGCTTAAGAAGGACTGGAAAAGTTATAAGAATTGACGTGAGTGGAAATTGACTACTAACAGAGTAGAGGTAGAGGTCTGACAGTGGTGGTGACAGTGGCTACAAGGGAGGTGAAAGTGGTGAACAGCGGTGCGACGAACTGAGTGTTAAACATACTCCGAAGAGACTGGTGAAAGAAACTGGTGAAGAAAACTGGTGAAAGAAACTGGTGAAAAAAAAAAAAAAAAACGGGGACAAGAAAGTCTACGGGAACAAGACAACCACAATCAAGAGTGTATTGGTTCCAAGGACGGTCGACTACGAGAGAAATCTACAAACTACAAGTAACTGCTACGATTGGAACAAGCATTCTTCAAGGTGATCATCATCTACAAGGCGGTGTTCAAGGCAGTGTGTGTGATGGAGCTGAGGAACAACGTCGCTGACGAATGACAAGGCCGTAGATGGACGTCAAGATAGAAGTTGACATCACGAAGTGACATCGCAAGCAGCCAGGGTAAAGCAAGGTATTAGTAATTAGT
>NC_134781.1:50172366-50179866 GCF_046742065.1 Oratosquilla oratoria | reverse complement strand
TGTCTACAATATTTATTCATATATCCATACATTCATTTATATGTATACCTATACATCTATAGAGACCAAGGACGGGTATTTGCATGTGATGGTCTTGCAAGATGGAGTGTAAAGCTACCCATTTCCAAAACCCATCAACCCCCTCATCTTTATCAGGACGTGCAGTCCAGAGGGGCCTCTGACACCTGGTCTGTATTGGTTGGGCCCGAGAGCTATCTCTTAGCTTCAACTGAATCTATTACATTATTCACACATGGAAAGCCGAAAACTGGCGACTGCTCTCCTCTCACACAACACAGACAGCAGCCCAAACTTTCTTCCTAGAGAGGTATAGGAGGCTACGAGGACACGTGTCAGCCACCGCGGGGCGGCGGGTTTTCCACTAGTGAAACTCGAGGCAACAGTAGATTCATTGACACATCTATAAATCTATCTATACCCCAAAGAATTCTTCCCCCTTATAAGACAAGACTTACACCCACCCCAACCCGTCCCACTCCCATCCATCACCCATTTGTTCCCCTTTTATCTTAGCTCTGGAGAGTCATCCTATCTAGAAATCCATATATCTATACATCTATCTTTATGAAAGCATAAGCTAAAACGAGACATTTTGTTTTCCTCCATATCTAGTCACCTTCCGATTGACTCTCCCACACCATCTCATTTCTCATTTCTTCTCAATCCTCGCTATTTCTGTCCATCCCCATTCTCTCCTCTAATCTCTCTTATCCTTTCTTTCTCTTCTTACTTCCTCTTCTTCATGCGTCTCCTTCACTTGCCTCTGTCATGTACCAGCATATTATTCCCTTGGCTGTTATCTTCCTCCTTTTCTGACGTAATATATGGATAAATGAAACAAGAAAGGGAACATAGACTAATGGACAGAGGAAGGGCAGTCGATGGCCTAGGATGTGACTAGGAAAGGACAGAAAATTATACTCTCAGCAAGAATTTGAATGTAAATAACGTTATGGAAGCATTATGTTAGTCTGATGGGAGAGTAATCGATGCTGATAGTAGGTCTTAAAGAAATAGAGGCTATTATTATTTTTTTTTTTAACTGTAAAATTTAGGAGTTGATTATTGATAGGGGTAGGGCTTGTATATGAATTATATGTTAACTATGCATGGTATACCAATAAAGAAGAATGGTACCAGGTTGGGAAATAAGATAAAAGGAAACAAGAACAAAAACAAAACAACAGAAAAGAAAAACAAAGAGCAACAAAACAAAACAACAAAAAAGAAAAAGAAAACAACAAAACATCAACAACAAAACCAAAACAAAACAACAACAATTACACAGCCAGATTTAGGGATGTGTATAAGATACTGAAGGAATTTATTGATTTATATATGAAAAAAATGATAATAAAAATCAAAATAAAATCATACATGAAATTGAAAGAGACCACACGAGACAGGAAGTTGTGGAAGAAATTAAATGTTGAATAAGTTGTTCTTGGAAAAGGAAAATGAAGATGAGATGAGTTGTATCCAGTGTCATTGTTGAAATCTTAATAAGGTCCAAAACAGTATTTTGAAGACCTCAAAGAATACTTGAAAAAGAATTGTGGTAGAATTCACCAGAAGCCTAGTAAAATATCGGGTCACGTAAAACAAATAGATGAAAAAGGAAGGGAGAGGGAGAAGGGGGAAGGGGGAGGAGAAAGGGGAAGGGTAAGGGGAAGGAAAAGGGGAAAGGGGGGAATGGGGAGGAGAAGGGGGAGGGGGAAGGAGAAGGGGTAAGGGAAAGGAGAAGGAGAAGGGGGAGGGGAAAAGGGGAGGGGGAAGAGGGAGGAGAAGGGGGTAGGGTGAGATTTACGGGGGATTAACCTCACCATGGTTCTAACACTTTTCTTAAATGACCCCATTTGCCTAATATATTCATTTTTTTCCTAAGAAATTATCCATCTTTAAAAGAGATGGAAAGCCGCAATACATAGCCTATAGTTTTTCTAAATATAAGAATCAAATTATCTTTTTCATATTTGAACTGTAATTCTTACACTCCTTATTATTTCCATTAGTATTGTAATCATCATTTAAATGCTTATACCATCATGGATAGTGTTAATATAGTTCAGTTCAATTATTTTTTTCAGTTAAATTTCGTTTGGATTATTAGCTAATGTTGGTTTTATTGTACTGTTTTGTATTCCATTTCCATTTCATTTCGTGCTAATCAGAAAGTTCAACAGACCGCTTGATTACGGTACAAACACACTTTTCATTGACTGAATAAGAAGGGAAATCCGTTAATTTGCGTATTTCTTTTTTATTTTGTTTCCAAACTGGACTTAAAGAACCATTCGTCGTGCAAGTCAACATGACGTCACAAACGAACGAAACAAATGCAAAAATAAATAAATAAATAAATAAATAAATAAATGAATAAATAAATAAATAAATGAATAAATAAATAAATAAACAAATAAATAAATAAATTATAAAATACATAAATGAATAAATGAATAGATAAATAAATAAATCAATAAATGAATAAATAAATTAATAAATTGATAAATAAATAAACAAATAAATAGTAAATAAATAAATATATGAATAAATGAATAAATGAATAAAAAAATATATACAAATATAAATATATAAATAATATATATATATATATATATATATATATATAGATACAAATACGTAAATAAATAAATAAATAAATAAATAAATAAATAAATAAATAAATAAATAAGTAAATAAATAAATAAAAAAATAAAAAAATAAATAAACAATAATAAAAAAAAGACTGATGGGAAACAATGTTAAAGTTGTATATATAAGCAATTTTTTTCATATAAGCAGATTATATGTTACTGTATTCTCCGCCTGGCGTATTGGCTGCATGTTCTTTTGGTAAAGTATCATGCAGTTGATACTTTAGGGTCTATATGGTGAGGTCCCTACGGACCATAGCCATACATCATTTTGTCTGTGATAGAGGAGGACTCTGCTCACAGGGAAATGATGACACTTTTATTATACTACTACTGTCCCTCTGTTGTGCTGTCCCCCAATCCCTTGTTGCTGTCCTGTTCCATTTCTCTGAATATTCATTTCCTTGTTTCGCCTACCCTGTGGTGGGGAATAGAATGCCACCACCAAGTATCCCCACTTGGATTGTAAGAGGCGAGAAAAACGGGACAGGGATTGGAACTAGGCATCCTTCTTCCTGTAGCTCCACAAGGGACATTCCTAAAAAAAGAAAGGCATAAGAGGGTCTAGGAGTTTTCTAACCAGTACACTAAGGTTTGGGTCTTTTAATATGCGTGGATGTGGTACAGATGAGAGTAAAAGGGGAAAGATAGGTAGTATGTTTGTGAGAAGAAAGATGGATGTGTTGGCTTTGAGTGAAACTAAATTGAGAGGGAGGGGGGAGTGTGAGTTTGAGAGTGTAGTTGGGAGGTTCTCAAGAGTGAAGAACGGGCGAAAAGGGGTGGCTATACTAGTAAATGAAGAGATAGGTAAACGTATATTGGAGTGGAAGGAGGTTTCTTCAAGGTTAATGTGGATGAAGGCGAAACTGGGAAAGGAGATTTGGGTTTTTGTAAGTGCATATGGGCCTGATAGTGAGAAGAGTGTAGAAGAAAGGGAGGCTTTTTGGATAGATTTAAATGAGTGCATAGAGGGATTAGGGAGGAACGTCAATGTAGTAGTATTGGGAGACCTTAATGCTAGGGTAGGAAATGAACCAATAGACGGAGTGGTTGGGAAGTGTGGAGTTCCAGGAAAGAATCGTAGTGGAGAGTTGATGGTGGAGATGTGTCTAGAAAGAGAGTTGATGATAGCAAATACAGTGTTTAGGAAGAAAGTCAAGCATAAGTACACATGGGAGAGGGTGGTGGATGGAAGGTGGTAGATAGAGCGTTAATGGACTATGTAGTGGTAGATAGGAGTATAATAGGAAGAGTTAAGGATGTACATGTTCTAAGGGGAGAGAGTGGGGGGAATATCAGATCATTTTTTGGTGGAAGGTAAGTTGAGAGTGGAGGATAGATGGAGAAAGAGAAAAAGGACAAAAGGTAGGGAGGTGCTTAGAGTGAACTGCTTAAATGAGAAGGAAAGGAGAAGGAGTGCAATAGGAGGCTGAGAGAGGAGTGGGAGGGAGTGAAGGATAGAGTAGAACTAGGAGTGGAGGAAGAATGGAGATGGTTCAAGGAGGGAGTCATAAGATGTGCAAAGATGGTGTTTGAAGAAGGAGGACGGGAGGAAATAGAAGGAGGGATAGTGAGTGGTGGGATGAGGAAACAAAGAAGGCTGTAGAAGAGAAGAAGCAAGCTTTTACAGATTGGTTACAAAATAGGACGAGGGAGTCATATGAGAGGTACAAAGAAAAGAGAAGAGAAGTAAAACACAAGATAAAGGAGGCGAAGAGGAGAGCGTATGTGAAATAGGGTAAGAGTATGACAGAAAATTTTGAAAGTAATAAAAAGATGTTTTGGAAAGAAATTAAAAGAATATACATGGGAGAGGGTGGTGGCTATACTAGTAAATAAAGAGATAGGCGAATCAAGTAGAGAGGAAAAAGTAAAAGGTGCAGATGGAGAGATGATAATGGAAGAGAAGGCAATAAGAGGAAGATAGCTAGAGTATTTTAGGGAGTTGGTAAATGTGAAGTTGGATAGGGAGGGAAAGATAGTTGCAGTGGGAAGTGCTAAGAAAATGAGAGTGATGAGTGAGGACAATGGAGGAGACACAAGGAAGGATGAAGTGAAGGCTGTTGTTTAGATGATGAGAGCAGGTAAGGCACCCAGTATGGATGGATGCCATGCAGAATGTCTTAAAAAAGGAGGTACAATGATGGTGGACTGGCTGGTGAGGTTATTTAATGTTTGAGAGAGGGTAGAGTGCTGGATGACTGGAAGAGTGCCTGTATAGTTCCACTTTACAATGAAAAAGGGGACAAATGTGATTGAAGTAGTTTTAGAGGGATAGCTTGTTAAGTGTAGTTGGGAAGGCTTATGGGAGAATCTTGACTGAAGGATTAGGAGAGGAACAGAGGGAGTAATTGGTGAGGAACAGAGTGGATTTAGGACAGGTAGAGGTTGCGTAGATCAGATTTTTGTGGTAAGACGGATATGTGAGAAAGCTATAGGAAAAGGTAAGGACGTTTTTTGGGCTTATATAGATATAGAAAAGGCTTATGATATGGTAGATAGGAAGGTACTGTTTTTTTTTTTTTTTGCAGATATATGGAATAGAAGGAAAGGTTTTAAGAGCTGTTAAGAGTTTTTACGAGAGAAGTGGTGAAAGTGGCAGCAGACTGGAAGTGAGTATTAAGGGAGAGAGATTGGAGGAAGTGATTAGTTTTAGATACTTGGGTGCGAATGTGGCAGGAAAGGGAGGAGTGGAGGTGGAGGTACAATATAGATCGAAAGAAGCGAGTAAATGCATTGGTGGTTTAAAAAGTGTAGTAAGAAATAGATATTTGGGAATGGATGCTAAGAGGAGACTGTATGAAGGAGTGATTGTACCAACAGCACTGTATAGGGCAGAAACATGAAACATAAGAAAAGAAGAGAGAAGGAGTTTGAATGTGTTTGAGATGAGGTGTCTGAGAAGTATGATAGGGGTTACTAGGCTGGATAGAGTGAGAAATAAGGAGGTGATGAGGAGAACAGGGGTGGAAAGGGAGTTGAGAGATAGGGTGGATGAAAGAGTGTTGGGATGGTTTGGACACATGGAAAGAATGAGTGAAAAAAAAAACTAGTAAAAGAGGTATGGAAGGAAGATGTGGAGGGAGTGAACATGAGGGGGCGACCTAGGATGAGATGGATGTATGGAGTAAAAGGGGCTTTGGGAAAGAGGGGAATGTCTGTTGAGGAAGGACGGGAGAGGACAGAAGACAGGGGTGAATGGAGAATGGTTGTATATGGATGATGATGTGATGCATGAGGTGGAGTGGGTGGGGGATAGGGGGTGAGGTACTATGCATGAGAAAAATTTGACGCATCCCGAAGGGATTTCTCTCCGTCTTCTCCTTTTCTGCATGGGGGGATAGAAAGGGGGGTAATCGATTTAATGAAGTGGCCTTGCTGTGGATGTGCTGCGTCTTGCGACACTGCTTCTGACCCAGGGCAGTGGACGGGATACAGGGATGACCCGTCATCAAGGAGGTGCCAAGATAAGAGGGAGGGTAGAGGTTGGAGGGGAGTGGAGTGTATTGGGGATGGAATGGGTGGGAATTGTTTTTATGCCTTTGTTTTTTGGCTACCTCTCTTGTAAGGGGGAAAAAGCCTTAGTATATGTTTATATGTATTTTCAAATAGGACCTAAAGTATCGTTCGTCGGGTAAGCCGACATGACGTCACAAACACAAGTGAAACGAATGGAAAAAATGAAAACAAGATCAAAATTGTAGATATAAGCGATTTTCATATAAGCAAAACTTTGAGTTCGTAATGAACAAATTGAAAGATTTGTATAAAATTCAGTTTGATAACTTATCTGTATGCTAAAGTTGTTGATATGAAATTATTTTTTCATATAAGTATTTTCGCATATGTAATGGAGCAATAGAAAACTAAATACAGGAACTTAAGCTGATATGCAATCTAAATCTAGTTGTAATTTAACTTTGAAATTACAGCATAAATCTTCAACGCCTCGTTCTGGAACTGCATATATCTTTCCTGAGTGTAGATTAGACGTTGGAGTGTTCTCACGTACTAATGGAATTATAAATTACATTTTTTCAATACAACCATAACGAAAAAATTTATAAAGTAGTATATTGACTTTGTTACCTTCTTTAAAATTGGAAAAAAAATATATAAACTTTTCATTCAATGATACATTTACTCAACTAACGGGGGAATGGCAAAACTAAGTGAGGTAGAAGGTTGGGGGAAATGGGCTATGGGTTGAAAGAAGAATGACTCCCATTACATCCTTCCTCCACTTTCTTCTTCCCCCTTCCCATCCTCTTCAACCAACCAACCAACCAACCAACCAACGAACCAAGCAAGCAAGCAAGCAAGCAACTAACCAACCAACCAACCAACCAACCAACCAACCAACCAACCAACCAACCAACCAACCAACCAACCAACCAACCAACCAACCAACCAAAACAAACAAACAAACAAACAAACAAACAAACAAACAAACAAACAAACAAACAAACAAACAAACAAACAAACAAACAAACAAACAAACAAACAAACAAACAAACAAACAAACAAACACAAACAAACAAACAAACAAACAAACAAACAAACTAACTAACTAACTAACTAACTAACTAACTAACTAACTAACTAACTAACTAACTAACTAACTAACTAACTAACTAACTAACAATAAACAAACAAACAAACAAACAAACAAACAAACCACCAACCACCATCCACCAACCATCAACCACCAGCCACCAACCACCAACCACCAACCACCAACCACCAACCACTAACCACCAACCACCAACCACCAACCACCAACCACCAACCACTACCACCATCACCACCATCAACGCCGTCACCA
>NC_134781.1:50144866-50147366 GCF_046742065.1 Oratosquilla oratoria | reverse complement strand
GCAGAAATCGGGGGCACGAGCGAGCATCGCAACTTGTGGGGGTCAGGAGAGAGGTGAGAGGTCAGGTCGATTGTCGACGGGACGACAATTGCTTAATGCGCAGATCCGGGTCACCGTGACCTGCTGGAATAGAAAAAAAAAAGAGCGGCAGACTTGGGCAGTTTCTCCATGAATACAACCATGAAATGGACCTGAAGTGTTCAATATACTAATACTTATATATTAAAGACTTTTTTAAGTATCGTTTGAATGATGATAAACATTTTGTCTTAGGTAAATCCTTTTCCAGTTTATTCCATGTGTTAACACCTATAATAGATAAGCATTGGCTTTTTTTGGTTGTTCTGTATTGAGTTTTAAAGAAGTCGTTTGTTTGCCTAGTCGCATAGCGAGTTTCGTAAGTTGAGTAAAATTTCAATATGTTTTGATTCATGTGTTTATTGTAGATTTGGTGCATAACAATGGCAGTTTTGTACTTTATTAAGTCATTCAATTTGAGTAGATTTAGTTTTTTAAATAAATTATTTGTATGTTCCAAACGACCTACATTGCAGATTATACGCAGTGCCCTTTTTTGAGAGGTAATTATGCGTTGAAGATTAGTTTGATAAGTATTACCCCAAATTTCTGAACAATAGTTTAAGTATGGTAGTAGTAGACTACAATAAATGGTACGTAGGGTATTTTCATTGAGAATATTTCTCATTTTATGCATAATTCCTAAAGTTTTGGATATCTTATTTATCACGTGATTTATATGATGTTTCCAATTAAGTTGATCGTCTAAATACACGCCTAGAAATTTACTGACGGACGCTTTTTCAATAATTTCGTTGTTTATTTTGATCGGCTTAGTACTTTCATTATTTTTGTAGAAAAGCAGGTAGTTAGTTTTTGATACGTTTAAGGATAGCTTATTGGCTGAAAACCAGTTGGATAGTTGACATAATCCTTCATTAATTGTCTTGATCAGTTTGTCGGAATTTGTATCGGAGCATAGAATGGTGGTATCGTCGGCGAACAGTATAAATTTCATAAGGTTGGATACATTTGTAATGTCATTAATGTATAGTAAGAATAGTTTGGGTCCTAGAACTGAACCTTGAGGTACTCCGCATGTAACTGGTAGAATGTGTGATCTTTCTTCCTCAATGGCCACATATTGTTTTCTGTTTTTTAGATAACTTTTTAACCAGTCATTAACTTTACCTCTTAGCCCATAGTATTCGGCCTTTCGAATTAGGATTTCATGATTTACTGTGTCAAATGCCTTTTTAAGATCAATAAATATGCCGGCTGTCTTTTTCTTTTGTTCTATATTGTTAGTTATCTCTTCAATTAATTCCATTACTGCTGTAGACGTTGAAAGATTTCGTTGAAATCCATATTGACTATGGTAAATGACGTCATTTTTTTTTAGAAATGAGTCAAGGCGAATTGTGAATAACTTTTCAAGAATTTTGGAAAACTGTGGTAATAGTGAAATTGGTCTATAGTTATTATAACTTGATTTGTCGGCTGATTTGAATATCGGTATTACTTTTGCTATTTTCATTGCATCTGGAAATATCCCTTGTTCAAATGATTTATTGCATATTGTCAGAAAATGATCTTTGATGATAGGCATAATTTGTTTTATGAGGTTCATATTGATTCCTGTGCAATCGAGTGATTTCTTGTTCTGCATTGATTTTACTGTGTTCATAAGTTCGTTTTCCGTGACGGGTTTTAAAAACATAGTGTTATTTATTCGGTGTTTCAAAAATGTCTCGTAAGTTTGATGTGTTGCCTTTATTTGTTTCGCGAGGTTAAGTCTTTTTTAGTTTTTCCTTTTTTAATAATGTCTATGAATTCATTGGTGTTATTAATTTTGTGCCTAGTTAAGTTGTTTATTACTTCCCATGTCTTTTTTATATTACCTTTATAACCTTCAAGCAGTGTGTCATAGTATTTTTTTCACAGTTGCGTAAAATTGTTGTAAGTTTGTTTTTGTACACTTTGTATTTGTTTTCGTCTGTCAAGGACTTGCTTTGAATTGATTTCTTGTAAAGTTGGTTTTTCTTTCGACACGCGTTCTTAAGACCGTTTGTAAACCATGGTTTTGAGTTTACGTTACGTGGTTTTATTTCTACTTCTCTCTCTGGGCAGCATTTGTTTACATTACTCATGATAATGCTTACAAATTCGTTATATGATAGATTGGCATTTTCTGACTCGTAAACCTGATCCCAATTTTCTTCTTTTAAGCATTGATTTAATTTTGCAATATCTTTTTCGTCAATTTTACGTTTAAGTACAATTCTGGGTTTTGTTATGCAGTGCATTTCTTTTGGACTGATAGTGAATACCGGTAGATGGTCACTTATATCACTTATTAAGATACCACTATGAATCTCGGAGTTTACAATGTTGGTGAAAATGTTATCTATCAATGTTTCACTTGTATTTGTTATTCGGGTTGGTTTATTTATCAAAGGATATATACCTAAAGAGAAAATCA
>NC_134781.1:50127366-50137366 GCF_046742065.1 Oratosquilla oratoria | reverse complement strand
TGTCCAAATGTGATCAGGATCCTATTAGATCATTGGTAAAAATGATTAAGGAAGTTAGGACAAGTGAAATTGACACAGAGTACTTAGCTAGATTAGATAGATGGTCAAAAGACATGAATTCTATCTTGAAAGATTCAGACTGGATAGAAAGACCTAGTGAGAAGATGAAAATCTCACAAGTAATCAAATTGATTACATTTAGCTTATTGGCAAAGAATTCTGATGACTTAACAGCAGAAAGGCTGTACAAAGATTTAAAATCAAATATCTGTTTAGGAGAAGTAGATTATCTTCTTCAAGGATACAGTGAGACCAGAACAATAAACCCATATGTAATGCCTATAAATCAACATAGCCAATATAGGAACTCTAGAGAGTTTAAGAAAACAGAAGTAGGACATAGGCGGCATGCTAGAAGTCCATCTAGGGATAGGGATACCAGAATCCTATGTTTTAATTGTAATGCATGGGGACACAAGGCACAAGAATGTTTTTATGGGATTATTTGCAGAAATTGCAAATACGAAGGTCACAATGAGTATCAATGTAGGAACCCTCCATTCTGTATTTACCATAATATAATCGGACACAGAACTCATGAATGCCGGAATTTTCGGGTACCCCCAGGAGGAAAACCCCCAGACACAGAATAAACCATTTCAGACCTCCCCATATATATACCGATAGACGGTATTGTGTTAAATATGGGAATGCAAGGGAGATGAAAGAAACTGACAAACTGATAATTACTGTTGGTAAAACTTCTGTAGGACCTCTCATTACGGGTAAAGTGTTCAATAAGCCTATTCAAATTTTTATTGATACAGGGTCTGTAGCTAATGTAATTACTAGTAAAGTTTTAAACCAGTTGAACCAAGGAGTGAAAATGTTGGAACCAATCCGTTACACATTGCAAGGTGTAACTGGAAATCAGTTAAAAACATTAGGTAAGATTGAGCTAGAAGTTGCCTTGTATACAAATGAACAATTGTACATCCCAGTGATAGTGGTAGAAGAGTCTGTTTTTCCAGGAGATTTATTGATAGGATTTGCAACTATGAGAAAAGAAAACATGGTAATTTGTCCTGCTGACTTAGGAATTTTAGTGAAGTCACAGTTAATCCCATTCTTAAATCAACCAGACTTAAGACCAGTGACAGGAATCAATGAATCCTTAGATAACATTTCTATCCTAGATAGCGAGGCCGAGCGGTCCAACCCTACAGAAAGTAAAACAATTTGTGAACCCAACTCAGAAGTTCAGGAAATCCCAGAGATTACTAAATTATCAACCACAGATGCCTTGAGAATTGCAGATTGCGGATTGACAAGGTCGACATTGTTACATCCCATGTCAATTAATAAGGTTGAAGTGTGTTTGAAAGGAATCAATGTAGACTCTGAAGTAATTACAGTCCCAGAATCAGTTAAAATTAAAGGATTGAAGTGGGACTCAGGGATTTATAAGACAAATAAGAACAGAGTAGAAGTATTAGTAATTAATACTATGAATAAAGAGATAGTTTTAAAGAAAGGTACACAAATAGGATGTATTCAGGTGTGTACTAAACCTATTAAGATTTTGAATGAGAATAGTGAGGAGATAGAATTACCAACTTCATCAATTTGTTCAGTACAAGAAGGCATAGACTTAAGAAATAGATATAAAGAATTATTACAATCAACTAATTGCCCTGAGTTGGATGAAGCTTTATTTGCTTTGCTTATGAAACATAAAAAAGCAATTGCTTTGCCGGGGGACGCCTTAGGCAAAACAACTGTTTTAAAACATCACATTAAGTTAAAACCAGGAACACAACCTATCTACATACCAGCCTACAGAGTTCCTCACTCTAAATTAGCTGTAGTAGATAAACTCATCACTGAAATGTTATCACAGGATATTATTGAACATAGTAAAAGTGAGTGGAATTTTCCGTTGATCCTAGTACCAAAGTCTGATGGGACTATGCGACCAGTTATTGATTACAGGGAACTGAATAAGCACACCATTCGTGACAGGTTACCATTACCCATTATCGGTGACATTTTGAGAAGTTTGGGAACTGAGAATAGATATTTTAGTACTATAGATATCAAATCAGCTTTTTGGCAAATAGAATTGCATGAAGATTCAAGAGAGTTCACAGCATTTTCTACTACAACAGGACATTATGAGTTCAAGAGAATGCCATTTGGGTTATGTAATAGTCCATTAACTTACATGAGATTAATGAATACTATTCTAGATGGATTGTTAGGAAACACTGCCAGTGTATTTCTAGATGACATTTTAATAGTTTCTCAGACTGCAGTGGAGCACTTTAAGAAATTAGATTTGATATTCTCAAGACTAGGAGAAGCTGGGTTAAAAGTAAAACTTGAAAAATGTAAGTTCTTGCAAGACAGTGTCATTTACTTAGGACATAAGATAGACAGACACGGACTGAGTACAGTAAATTCAAAGGTTGACGCTGTCAAGAATTTTCCAGTTCCGACCAATGTAGACAAGGTTAGGAGCTTTTTGGGATTAACAGGATATTATAGAAAATTCATTCAAAGTTATGCTGACATTGCTAATCCACTAAGTTCTTTGTTGAGAAAGGACTCAAAGTTCATATGGGGACCTGCGCAACAGCAAGCTTTTGACAAGTTGAAAGATAAACTCACAAGTTCACCTATTTTAATTTTCCCCGACTATGAAAAAGAATTTATTCTTTGTACTGATGCGTCTGACATAGGGTTAGGAGGCATACTAATGCAAGAGAGAAATGGAACTTTGAAACCCATAGCTTACACATCCAGACTTTGTAATAGTGCGGAGAGAAACTATTCTATAACTGAAAGAGAAACTTTAGCAGTAATTTATTCTTTAGAAAGTTTTAGGGATATGATACTAGGGTATCCCATCAGAGTTTGGACTGATCACACAGCTATTCAGAACTTATTTAAGCATAAGAATCTTAGAGGCAGACTTGCTAGATGGTTTGCGATACTTCAGTGCTATGATGTTCAATTTAATTATATTCCGGGTAGAAGGAATGTAGCAGATCCACTTTCTAGAAACATTAGTCAACCAATGACTGGGACTGGGTTGATTAATTTTGTTTGTAGTATAGAAGAATAAGTAACTTTAGATGAAGAAATGCTAATAAGAGAACAGGGAGATGATGAGACATGTGATTCAATAATCAAGCATTTGATGAACCCAAGAGGAGATCCTCCAAAGCTACCAAAGGGGTATAAGATAGAGGAATTTCATTTGATTAATGGAATTTTGTATAGGAAAACATTTGTAAATGGGAAAGATATTTCTAGAGGTCAAGTAAATCAGTTGGTTATACCACAAACTCTGGTAAATGAGATATTGAAGTTACTTCATGATAGTGATTGTAGTTCACATCCTGGAAAGGATAAAACTTATAGACAGGCACAACTTAAGTACTTTTGGCTAGGTATGAAGAAAACTATATATGATTATATAGAAAAGTGTGTAAAATGTGTAAAGGTGAAGGGAAATACACCAAAACCTGCTCCTATACTCACCTATCCCATTCCACAGAAACCTTGGGAAAGAGTTCACATGGATACTTTGGAATTACCAATGTCCGAGAACGGGTGGGGGTACCTATTTGTTGCTATTGATTATTTTTCAAGATTTTGTATATTACAACCCATAATCAATAAGAAAGCTGAAACTATTGCTTCCGTAATCTATGATCAGATAATCTGTAATTTTACTACACCTAACATCCTAGTTTCAGATAATGGGACTGAATTTAATAACAAAATCTTGGAAAATCTATGTAATGTGTTCCACATCAAGAAAGTCAATATACTCGTTAACCATCCCCAAAGTAATGGAGTAGTAGAAAGGTTAAACAAAAAGATAATTATATGTCTTAGAACCCTAATAAGTCCTCATAGTGTAACTTGGGATACTTGGATTCCTTGTGTTAAGTGTACTCTGAACAATCAAATTAATGTAGCAACTGGGGATACACCTCATTTTATAATTTTTGGGGAGGACAAAACTCTGCCATATGAAATGTTGACTGCAGAGCAAAAACCCATATATAATATGGATGATTATATATCCAATAGGATAAATACTCTTCAAAGTATTCACCAAAGAGTTAGGAAACATATGCAGGTGTATTCACAAAAGATGAAGGAACAACAACACAAAATAGCTCATAAACTAGAACTGAAAATTGGGGAATTAGTAATGGTCAAAGTAACCTCACCCAATAATAAACTTTCACCAAGGTACACTGGTCCATATAGGGTAATTGATTCTGCAGGTGGAAACAAGTTTAAACTTAAACATTTAGAATCAAGAGAAGAATTGATAGGACATTTAGATGACATAAGGAAAATTAGCTTGCAGATCTATGAAGATGATTATAGTAATACTTTGTGCATAAATATTAATAACCCTGGAGAATATGGAGAATATTATAATGATATTTTTCAAGAGTTGAACATTAATCTTGATGTATTTTACAGATAGTATTGACCATTTGTATTGTATTTGGGATGGGAGACCTAAACAACTGGAACTTGGTGTCAAGCAGATACATGGAAACCTAAAACCTAGGATCTGCTGTGGTCAGACTTGGAACCTTAAGGACTTAAGGACCTCTCATCTGAGTACACACATGAGTATTGTGACCATTTTAAAGTAATAAGACTGTCTTTGAAAATGAAGTGTGTTGAAAAAAAAAAACTGAATATTGAACAAGAAGAGACACTCAAACTCTAGAATAGTGTGTTTGGTAAATTAATTACTATTATCTTTGAAAAGATGATCAATCATTCAGAATTTGAAAGTTAGTGCTCATAGTAATTTTTCTAATCAATTATATCCTTTCTGTAGACAATCTAAGAGAAAGCATGATCTCTTTTGTGTTCCGAGAGGCTTCACATGAACTCTCTGGTTAGGAATATGTCTGTTATGAACAATTGTCATTACCAACGAATTTTGGTAGACCAGATCCCTCATTGTAACATACAAGGATCTCATTACCTGTTTTTCCCTAACAAGACAAAGGTATCAATAAATTGTCCCGGGTTGAGTCCTAAATTGGATTTGGTTGAAGGTCTTGTCTCTATTCAAGATAACTGCGAATTGCATGCAGACACTATTTCCACCATTTCTAATACCCTTAATACAATGCATTGAACCGAGGACACCTACATTTCAACCTTCAACTTCACATTGCCTGAAAACTCTCCTCCCTTGAAAATTAAGAGAAGACCATTGTCAAGATCTCCCTCAAATGAATTACCTATGCTACCAATCCTTATCATACCCTTACTTTCAGTGTTAGTGGCAGCACTGATTGCCTTTGTTGTATTCCGGAGATTGGCTCTGTCAAAGCAAATCAACCATGTAACCGCTTAATTCAATACCTTATATATATATTGAGATGCATGTTATTCACATTTATAGGTATTATGTTTATGTATTATTCCCAATTTATTGCATGAATGATTTATTTTGGAGGGTAGATTAACAATTACGCAAGGGTAGATTAGCTTATTCTAGAAATATATTAGCAAGCCCTGTAAGAGGGAAATAAGAAATTGGTCGGGACGACCAAGGGTAGCTGCCGAGCCCTGTAAGAGGCCGGTAGTGTACGAATGGAAATGAGCTAGGGCATTAGAATAATTCAGACTCGACGCCTGCTCGAGGGCGATGTTATGTCTATGTGAGGGCGACGTTTTGTCTATGTAAACACACCGACGGTGGTGACTGTTTTATAATCGATGTGTAATCAACTCTGTAAGCGCAGGTTACCTTCGTTTGACTAATGCTGAGGTAAACAATTTTTGCTAGTGGCATTGTAATGGCTTTCCGGATTGGTGCAAGGTGGAGAAGGAGGAAAAAAACTATTGGTGCATGAATTCAAAGTCACGCCCATAAGGAGTGACATTTATTTGAAAAGTAACTGGAGATTGGTTTAGAAAAATTAGTGACGTCAGACGAAGATAGCTTAGCGTAGGATACGGGATCTCGTGACAGAAGATATAGAGAAGATGTAGAGAGAGGGTGTGGAGAGAGGATCGAGAGAGGATCAGGAGACGATGTAGAGACGAGAGAAAGAGATCCCGAGTGTAAGCAGAAGGTGAAATTACAGTGAAAGAAGAAAGAAAATTCACCACCCTTTTATTAACCCAAAGGACGAGAGAACTAGGCACGGGGCCTAGAAAATAGTGAGACTACAGGAAAAAGAAGGCAAGGGGCCTTGAGACGAGTGATATTACAAGTCAAATTTAAGTGACAGTGGTGACAAGGGGAGGTGAAATATATATATATATATATATATATATATATATATATATATATATATATATATATATATATATATACATATATATACATACATACAGACAAAAAATACAGAGGTATGGGATTGAATCCCAATAAATGTAAAATTATTTTTAGTATCTCGAAAACTTACAATCTACCAATTAACTTACTTGTAACCTCTTTTTTTCATTACAGAGATGGTTAGAATTATAATCGATACGTTACAGCAGAGTTGGAGATTGCATTTCCCATAACAAAAGCCAACCTGTTTGTGTACGGGGCATAAAATGAACTGAGATGGCTTGAGCGTTATATTGATAAAATTCATTTGAATGATTTGATTTGTATCGTCTTGCTAATCAGATATGAATGTCTATACAGAATGTATACATTTTCTAATTGCTACAAGTTAATTACGGGGAGTCCAAATGAAATATGCTTGATCATTTATAGATAGGATTGAAACTTATGGGCATGGAATCTGACGGTGGCTTTTGTTTACGATGGAAGGGGACGGGTGAGAGAGGGAGGTGGCCTAGCAAACGCAGTTCATATCTAGTTTGTTCACTGTATATTAAGTATAAAGTGACATCTGAATCGTGGGCTTCATTATGTGTTCCGTCAGGTGATTTTATTCAAAGAAGATACACTCGAATAGTACATGCCAATCTCATCTAGGCTGTCTTATTGAAGTAATATTTTATAGACTCTAGGTAGCGTCAAACAATTTCGTTCTCCTTGACGCTGGGCGACTTTATTCTCGTCTCACTAACGAGGTATAATGTCCTGTTGGCAACCATGGAACGCTATTTTTTTTTTCTTTATTTCATTTATATTTCTTGATATTTTCTTGTTGCGTATTAATTCCCAGGTATTCTCATGTCTGCATTCATAGATATCTTTTATTCACTTCCCTTTGCCCGTCTTTCCTCCAGCATTCCTGTCACCACAGCATATTCTAAACTCATTGACAATACCAGAAATATCTGGTTGCTGTCTATTAATTTTAATGAACTTTGAAAAGAACCCAAAAGGGAAGATGGTTGAGAACACGTCCTGTGCAGACGAAACTTAGTTTCCTCTGATATCCAAAAGTCTTGGTTTCTTGGAGACGAAGATAAGAGAATCCTCTTGGGTCATTCCAGAAGTTTTCCGTGACCTAAGATGACCTTATTATGTCCAGAAGTCTTGGTTTCTTAGAGACGAAGACAAAAGAATCCTGTTGGGACATTCCAGAAGTCTTCTGTGACTTAAGATGACCTCAAGATGTCCAGAAGTCTTGTTTTCTTAGACACGAAGACAAAAGAACCCTCTTCGGTCATTCCAGAAGTTTTCCGTGACCTAAGGTCAGAAGTCTTGGTTTCTTGGAGACGAAGGCAAAATAACCCTCTTGGGTTATTCCAGAAGTTTTCCGTGATCTAAGGTGACCTCATGATGTCCAGAAGTCTTGATTTTTTAGAGACAAAGGAAAAAAACTCTCTTGGGTCATTCTTGAAGTCTTCCGTGACCTAAGATGACCTCGTTATATCCAGAAGTCTTTGTTTCTTGTAGACGAAGATAAGAGTCCTCTTGGATCATTCCAGAAGTCTTCCGTGACCAAAGATGACGACCTCATGATACTCAGAAGTCTTGTTTTCTTGTAGACGAAGACAAAAGAATCCTTTTGGGATATTCCAGAAGTCTTCCGTGACTTAAGATGACCACACGATGTCCAGAGGTCTTATTTCTTAGACTTAAAGTCAAAAGAATCCTCTTGAGTCATTCCAGAACTTTTCCGTAACCTAAGATGACCTTGTTATATCCAGAAGTCTTGGTTTTATGTAAGCGAAGACAAAAGAGTCTTCTTGGGTAATTCCAAAAGACTTCTGTTACCTAAGATGACGACCTCATAACATTCTCCAGAAGTCTTGTTTTCTTGTAGACGAACACACACACACACACACACACACACACACACACACACACACACACACACACACACACACACACACACACACACACACACACACACACACACACGCACACGCACACGCACACGCACACACACACGTACACGCACATGCACACGCACACACGCACACACGCACGCACACACGCACGCACGCACACACGCGCACACGCACACACGCGCACACGCACACACGCACACGCGCACAAAAAAAAATCTTCTTGGGTCATTCCAGAAGTCTTCCGGGGCCTTAGATGACCTCGTTATGTCCAAAAGTCTTGGTTTCTTGTAGACGAAGAGAGACGAACCCTCTTGGATCATTCCAGAAATCTTCCGTGACCTAAGATGGCCTCGTTATGTCCAGAAGTCTTTGTTTCTAGGAGACGAAGACAAAAGAATTCTCTTGGGTCATTTCAGAAGTCTTCCGTGACCTAAGATGGCCTCGTTATATCCAGAAGTCTTTGTTTCTTGGAGACGAAGACAAAAGAATTCTCTTGGGTCATTTCAGAAGTCTTCTGTGACCTAAGATAACCTGATGATGTTCAGATGTCTTGGTTTCTGGGAGACGAAAGCAAAAGAACCCTCTTGGGTCATTCCAGAGGTTTTCCGTGAACTAAGATGACCTCATTATGTCCAGAAGCCTTCGTTTCTTGGAGACGAAAACAAAAGAATCCTCTTGGCTCATCTCAGAAGTCTTCCGTGACCTAAGATGACCTCATCATGTCCAGAAGTCTTTCGTGACCTAAAATAAACTCGTTTCCCTCGAAGTTTCCACTTTACGCCTCAGACACTTTGTCTTCTTCAGATCTTCGGTTCCAGAAGGCCCCGAGACGTTTCCTTCGGGGACTTTAAGAGAGTTCGACTGGAAGAAGACTCTCCTGTGAATTCGAGGAAATGACGAGGCTAATGGCGGTTTCATCAGTAGAAAATAAACTTTTGTCTTGAAAAAGAAATAAAAGAAATTCAATGATGACGATGAAGATGGAGATAACGACAGTGGTGGTGTTGGTGGTGGTGTTGGTGGTGGTGGTGGTGGTGGTGGAGGAAATGGTTCTAGCAATGATGTTGGTGATTATGGGATGAGCATGACTACGTAGATAATTACGACGATAATGTTATGATAATTTTTGTCTCGAGCTTAACAGACTGGAAAGCCACAGCCTCACAACGACAAGCACCTGTCCTCTGTTTCTCCTGTAGACCATTCTTGGAAGAAATAGTCGACTTTGTGTGTTGTATTACTATCGGGTAGTTCTATGCCACCAACTTATAGAAACATTTGAAGTTTTTGTTTTTTTCAAATAAAAAAGTGAAGGAAATACCATTGAAATTGCAAATACAGATAGATGACGAGAGAGAGAGAGAGAGAGAGAGAGAGAGAGAGAGAGAGAGAGAGAGAGAGAGAGAGAGAGAGAGAGAGAGAGAGAGAGAGAGAGATCACTGTAGGGCCGGCCACACACGTGCAGTTTGAACTGACAGTTACAACTGTTCAGTTATAACTGTCAGTTGAAACTGCACGTGCGTGGGTATCTCAGTATCACTGAGGTACCCACACGCGTGCAGTTTAAACTGACAGTTATAACTGTCAGTTGAAACTGCACGTGCATGGGTATCTCAGTATCACTGAGGTACCCACACATGTGTAGTTTAAACTGACTATAACTGAACAGTTGTAACTGTCAGTTTAAACTGCACGTGTGTGGCCGGCAGTGCGAGCGGGCTCTTTGCTAGGTGTG
>NC_134781.1:50112366-50117366 GCF_046742065.1 Oratosquilla oratoria | reverse complement strand
TATTCTTCCATTTACACGCTTAAAAGTGACTATAATTGTTAGACATATATTCTAATGAAAATTACAAACAAAATTATGAAAAATAAGATATTGCTGACTTCAGAGGGTGCTTGACTGAAAACATGAAACATGAAGCGGTTGGTCATCATTATCATGTAGAGACCGATGTCCCAACTATCTTTAAGGAAAAGCAGAGCTACAACAAATGAATAATAACTGTGTTTCATAAACCATGAAATCTGAAAAAAACGAGGTTATTATTTTGACTTTGACCAATTTTACGCAAAAATTGTGGACTGGTTTTAATGAAATTTTCAGGGAAGGTTGATACTAGGTCCAGCAAACAATCTATAAGTTTTTAATGGTATCTAAGTTTATTATTTATAAGTTTTTATGGCTCTAAGCACTCCTACCCTGACTCATCAAAACCCCATCCTTCGTTGACGGAAGTTTGTGGTCTCAGAGGGTTTTGAGTTTTCTTGAGAGGACATGAGTCGAGCAATTCATACATAATGCTAGTGATAATGAAGAACATATTTTATTGGATATACTGAAAGTGGAATTTGTGATACTGAAGAATCTAATTGCAGTCATCGCAGATTGGGGTTGAATGGTGGCGAGATGTCACATTTTATGATAATAGTGTGATCTTACTGTGAGAAGAAACATATTAACAGAATAGAAAATATTAAGCATTTATATGTGATACAAAATATGTGATACAAATTAAATTTCAACAAAAGAGGGAAGGATAAATTAATCAAATAAAATGTGGCGGAATTTCATGTTTTATGATAATATGAGTATAGCGTGACCATGATATGAAAAGAAATTAAACATTGTGATAAAAGTTAATGTGATCAAAAGAGGGGAAATGGAATAAATCAAATAAATAAATTGAATAAATCAAATCAAACTTGGATGTATGTGTGGGAATAGAGTGGTTGAGGTGTCCTAAAATGTGGCGAGATGTCACATCTTATGAGGATATGAGAACAGTGTGAGAAGAAACATATTATTAACAGAACAGAGAATATTAAACATTTATATGTGATAAAAAATATGTGATACAAATTAGATTTGAACAAAAAGAGGGGAAGGATGGAATAAATTACAGCAGTATGTGTGGGAATAGAGTGGCTGAGGTGTCCTAAAATGTGGCGAGATGTCACATTTTATGATGATATGAGAATAGTGTGATCGTGTTGTGAGAAGAAACATATTAACAGAACAGAAAATATTAAGCATTTATATGTGATACAAAATATGTGATACAAATTAAATTTGAACAAAAGAGGGGAAGGATAAATTAATAAAATAAAATGTGGCGGAATGTCATGTTTTATGATAATATGAGTATAGTGTGACCATGATATGAAAAGAAATTAAACATTGTGATAAAAGTTAATGTGATCAAAAGAGGGAAAATGGAATAAATCAAATAAATAAATTGAATGAATTAAATCAAACTCGGATGCATGTGTGGGAATAGAGTGGCTGAGGTGTCCTAAAATGTGGCGAGATGTCACATCTTATGAGGATATGAGAATAGTGTGAGAAGAAGCATATTATTAACAGAACAGAAAATATCATACTTTTATATGTGATACAAAATATGTGATACAAATTAGATTTGAACAAAAAGAGGGGAAGGATGGAATAAATTACAGCTGTATGTGTGGGAATAGAGTGACTGAGGTGTCCTAAAATGAGGCGAGAAGCAACATATTAACAGAACAGAAAATATTAAGCATTTATATGTGATACAAAATATGTGATTAAATTAAATTTGAACAAAAGAGGAGAAGGATAAATCAATCAAATAAAATGTGGCGGAATGTCATGTTTTATGATAATATGAGTACAGTGTGACCATGATATGAAAAGAAACTCACATTACCAGAACAGAAATTAAACAATGTGATAAAAATTAATGTAATCAATAGAGGGAAAATGGAACAAATTAAATAAATTAAATAAATGAATTAAACGAATTAGTTAAATGAATTAAATCAAACTCGGATGTATGTTTTTCTGTTGATAAAAAAGAAGAAATTGTTATTTACCCTTAAGTATAAATGATAAAACATTTATATGACATGAACAAACCTCAGGCAAAGTGGGGTCTGCCAAACCCCACGCTACTCACACCTCAGGTAAAGTGGGGTCTGACAGACCCCACGCTACTCACACCTTAGGTAAAGTGGGGTCAGACTGGCTCAAAAGCTCTATATAGCTTATATAGAGCAAGATTCAGGAATGACCCTATCACCCCATTAAACTACTCCACTGATCAAGAAGGTATAAGGGAGTACATATCTATATGTAATATATTAGTATATTAAAAGTAAAAAATAAAAAAGTATGGGGTCTGTCTAACCCCACTTTTCCTAAGAAGGGTTAATAAGGCAGTTAAGTCCTCCCGTTGTGCGGCCGTGAGGTGGTTCAGCCTATCCATTACCTGGGGCCACCCTCCTGCATTCTCCTCCCACGGCATCTCTAAGGTGGGGGAAATAGTGTCCTCGTCTACTTCATGCACGAGAGAAACCGTACAAATACTCGCAACAGTTTCACCCACCGGGTTCTATTCCCTTTCTCGATACAACTTTAACATATTTATATGGCATAATTGCTGACTCCGTCTCCGATCTGGAGTGGCAACAATATAGTTTAGTTCCCCTACTCGTTTCACTACCTCCTAGGGTCCACTGAACTTTGCCCTTAGGGGGTTACCTTGAAAAGACAGCAGGGCCAACACACTATCACCGGGATTAAATTCCTGTATTTTGGCATTTCTGTTATAATGTCGTTTCATTATTTCCTGAGTACTCATCAAATTTTCTCTGGCCATTTCCCAACACGCGGCCAACTTACCTTTCATGTCAGTCACCGACTTCGACATGTCCTTAGCGGCAGAACTATGCCCTTTCAATAAACATTCTTTCAGGACTTTAAGAGGTCCTCGAACCTCGTGCCCAAAAACTAATGCAAAAGGCGAGAGGCCCAAAGATTCGTTAGGTACCTCACGCACTGCAAACAAATGGTATGGTAAGGCTTGGTCCCACCCCGTATCATTTTCTAAGCACCATTTCCTCAACATTGTTTTTAACGTTTGATGGTACCGTTCAAGGGCACCTTGACTCTATGGTAAGCACTTGACGTTACTTTCGTTATCCCCAGTGCTCCCAAACTCTGCACAATCTCTCTAGATAAAAACACAGACCCCTGGTCTGTCTGTAACTCGCGAGGTAATCCCCACTTCGTAAAGAAGCTAATCAGCTCATGCAACATCACTTTGGCGCGCACTTTACGTAGTGGTATCACCTCGGGGTACCTAGAAAATGTATCCATCAAGGTGAGAATATACTCATGTCCCCTAGCAGTCTTAGGCAACGGTCCCACTATATCCACGATAACCTTAGCAAAGGGTTCCTCTCCTACAGGGATTGGTTTCAAAGGGGCTACAGGTACAGGTTGGTTTGGTTTTCCTACCAACTGGCAAGTGTGGCAAGTACGACAGTGCTGTGCCACATCCCTTCTAATTCCTGGCCAATAGAAATGTTGCCAGATACGGTCTAAAGTTTTGCGTACACCCAAATGTCCAGAAAGGGGACTATCATGCCCTAGCCGCAAAACTTCTTTCCGGTAGACCCTCGGCAACATCACTTGCCGTCTCTCGGACCACACTGCATCATCAGTGGGGCAGGTACTTTCCACTCATCGGCGGAATAGTACTCCCTTTTCCAAGTAATACTCCTACGATAGTTCACTACCACTCTCTACACTTTCATATAGTTCCCGTAAGTCGTAATCGACACTCTGCAAGTCACTGAGACATCTTGTGCCCACCTGTTTCTTTTCCATAAACAAGCGAGTCAAGTCATACACATTGGTTTCACTTACTTGTTCCTCCTGGAACAGAGGCTTCAGGTCAAACTCTGCTTCGACCTGGGCTTCCTCAATTGGTAGTTCTTCCTCGAGGTTCGTACTGTCCTCACATTCAGGTTTTCCACAGTTTTCCCCACTCGAGACCCTTACTGGTCTCACCTGGCCCTTAGACCACTCCCTCTGTACTGCCATCGCCCTCGTAACAGCGCAAACCGGAAATAACCCCGGGTGCTGTTTCTCAAGTTGCTCGGTCTCTTCCGAAACAACCGGCACCTCCGAAACTATGGGTGTGGGACACATCTTCCCACCAACCAAATCATTTCCTAATATAACATTCACACCTACAACTGGTAACTCATCTACCATCCCCATCATAGCCTGTCCCTCGTAGAGAGGCGACTGTAGGTCTATGGATACTAGAGGTACCTTGGCTAGGCCCCCTAGGGAACTTACCGTTACACTCCCTCCAACCACTGGACTTTTCAACAGACTACTCAGTATTAGGGACTGGAGGGCTCCCGAGTCCCGTAGGATGGTGACTCGTTTCCGGTCTCCTCCTATGGATATCCAGCCTTGGAATAAAAATGGCTGATATCCCTTAAGTGAGGTTTAAGTCTACCCTCCAATTCATCTACTTTACCCTCATCCATCTCTGATGGGCTGTTACCTATATAACTCATCAATGCCACTGTTTTGGCTACACTCTCTCCCTGGGCCTTGCCCTTAGTGGAGGTACTCTCAACCTTATTTGTTAAAGATACGGGCTTGACACCTTCCATCTCTCTTCGTCTCTTCCAACAATCTCTCATTTGGTGGCCTACCCTTCCGCAGTAGAAACATGACTTAATCATTGATGACTTACTACAGTCATCTTTCTTTACTTCTATGGATTTGGTAGGTGACCCACTTGATGAGAGCGAGATTCTCTGCCTATTTATTGCCAGGTCTCCTTTTCCCTTGTGAGTAACCGAGAACTTCCCTGCAGGTCTTACCAACTCACACTTATCTGCTAAGACTGCGGCCTCCTCCAATTTGGAGACTTCTTTTTCCTGAAGATACAATGATACCTCTTTAGGATAGATCTCAGATACTCCTCTACCAGTAGTAGTTCA
>NC_134781.1:50097366-50099866 GCF_046742065.1 Oratosquilla oratoria | reverse complement strand
TCCTCCGTCACCTATATTTCTGCCACCTCCTTTTCCAGCATCTCTTCCTTCTCCTCCTCCTCTTCCTCCTCCTCCTCTGCCACCTACCTGTCCGCCACCTTCTTTTCCACCATCTTCTTCTCCTACCCTTAATCTACTCCTCCTTTTTCCTCCTTCACTACTTCTTAATCTACCTCTTCTCTTTACTCCTCCTCCTTCCCTCGCTTTTTTTTGTGTTTTTTCGTCCTCTACTTCTCTTTCTCGTTTTCCTCCGCTTGACCCTCCTCCTCCTCCTCGTCCCACATCTCTTTCCCAACCTTCCCCATTTTGATCCTTTCTCTTTATATTTTCCTCCTATTCCTCCTTGTTTTCCTTATGATCTTCCTCTTCTTTTTTCTCCATTACCTATACCATCTCTCTCTCTTCAAATTCTTCTTTGTCTTCCTCATCTTCCTCCTTCTCTTCGTCTTCTTCTTAGTTCTTCTTTTCTTCTTCCTCATATTCCTCCTCTTCTTCCTCCTACCCCACCTTCTCCTTTCTTTCTTCCACCTCCTCCACCTCCTCGTCCTCCTCCCTCTCCTTCTTCCTCTTCTTCTCCCCCTCTTCCTCTATCTCTTTCACTTCCTCTTTCTCCTCCTCCATCTCTTTCTCCTTCTCTTCCTCATCAATTTCTTCCTCTTCTTTTTTCATTACCACCACCATATCTTCCTCCTCTTCAAACTCGCCTTCTTCCTTCTCCTCTTTCTCCTTCTCTTCTTCCTCCTTTCATCCTATCTTCTCCTTTCCTCCTTTTACCCCACACCATCTCCTCGTCCTCATCCCCCTCCTTCTTCCCCTTTTTTTCTCTCTCCTCCACTATCTCTTCGACTTTCTCCCCCTCCTTCTCCATCTCTTTCTCCTTCTCCTTCTCTTCCTCCTCTTCCACCTCCTCTTCCTATTCCTCATTCTCTTACTCCTCTTCCTCTTCCTCCTCTTCTTCTTCCTCCTTTTAAACCATTTTCTCCTCTCCTTCCTCCACACTATCCTCTTCCTCAACACCATCCTCTTCCTCCTCCTCCTCCTCCTCCTCTTCCTCCTCCTCCATCTCCTCCTCTGTCTCCTCGACGGCCTCCGCAGCGGTTTCAGGTTTCAGTACCACTTCTGCAAGACCTTCGTCTGACACCTTTGCTCAGGTCGGTCCTTGTACTTTTCCTGCTCTTCTTCCTGCTCTTCCTGCTCTTCGGTCACGTTCTCGTGTTATTTTTTATTCTTCCTTTACCTTCTCATTCTCTCCCTTCTTCTCTTGCTCCTCCTCCTCTAGTTCCTCTTACTTCTCCTCTTCCTGCTCTTTGGTCACCTTCTCGTTATTATGTTTGTTCTCCTTTTTCCTCTACCGACTTATTCTCTCCTTACTTCTGCTTTTTCTTATCCTCCTGTTCCTCCTCTTCCTTCTCCTCTTCCTTTTTTTTTTTTTTAATTCCTTCTTTTCGGTCACGTTCTCGTTTTCATTTTCTTTCTTTTTCTTTTACTACCTGCTCTCCCTCCTTTGCCTGCTTCTCCGACCCCTTATGTTCCTCCTCCTCTTCCTTCTCTCCCTCCTTCCTCTTCCTTCTCCTCTTCCTACTCTTTGGTCACGTTTTCGTTTTTATGTTGTTTTTTTCATTCCTCTACCTGCTCATCATCTCCCTTTTCCTACCTTTCTATCTCCTCTTGTTCCGCCTCCCTCTCTTCCTTTCCCTCTTTCTGTGCTTCCTCTGGTGCTGTTATCACTCCTATTCTCCCTCCTCCTCCTCCTTTACCTCTTTCATTTCCGCCTCCTCCTTCATCTCCGCTTCCTCCTTCATCTCTGTCTCCTCCTTCAACTCCTCCTATCTTTCCTTCTCTCTTCTTTTCCTCCTTCTCGACCTCCTCTTTCTTCTCCACCTTCTTCTTCTTCTGATTTTCTTCCTACACCTTTTCCTTTTCCTCTTCCTCCTTCATCTCTTCCTTCTACACTTTCTCCATTTCATCTTCTACCTTCTTCTCCTCCTCTTACACCTCCCTCTACTCTTCTGTCCTCTCCTCTGCTTTTTTCTCCTACTCCTCCCCCTTCGCCTTCTCCATCACCTCCTTCACCTCATCCATTTCCTCCTTTATCCTGTTCTTCTCCTCTTTCTCCTCTTCCTCTTCTTCCTCCTCCTCCTGGTCTTCCTGTGTACCTTCAGGAGCTTCGTCGACCTTCTGCAATGGTTTTGTTTCAACACCTTTCTGGGGTAAGCTTCTGCCGTGGTGGTAATGCAACCTCATTTTCCTCCTCTTTTTCTTAATTCTCCTTTTCCTATTTCTTTTCTCCTTTCCCCTTCTTCTCCACCTACTCTTCCTACTCCTTCTTCTCTTCCTAATCTTCCTACTCGTATACCTTCCACTCTTCTTCTTCCCCCTTCCCCTTCTTCTCTTATTTTCCTGTTACACCCTCAGAAGTCTCCTCCTTTACTTCCACTTCCTCCTCTTTGTCCTCTTCCTCCTCCTTGTCCCTCTACTCCTCGTACTCCCTTTTCTTCTC
>NC_134781.1:50072366-50084866 GCF_046742065.1 Oratosquilla oratoria | reverse complement strand
AGCAGCAAGATCTGTCTCTCACAGACACAATTCATTTGCCCCTCTTCCGCCAATGACTGTGGTCGACGACCCTTTTATTTATCTATTTATTTTTTGATAATGCCTAATACAAAAGTTCATTTATCCTACTGTCAACCACCGTCTGCTCAAAATCTAGGTTTTGTATATGTGCTGAATTGGGCGGTGGGGACCTGGTACCTCTCAGGCATAGGAGGGCTGATCTTAGGAGTGAGAATGACAGCCTACTTCTCATCCAAGAAACAATGCTGCATTTTGGTTGTTGTTTCTTTTCAGCCATCACCTCTGCCAGCCGAGCGTAGAATGCCTTTGTTCTTGGACCCATCCCACCTGAAGTCGTAAAGGTTATAGGAGTGAATGAACCCTGGTCTACATTCTGTATTTGCTCTTCGTACATTCTGATCTTCTTATGTTCGTTCCGGGAGTGGGATGCCTCAATGGTTGGGTTGCTGTAACAGGGGGCCATCGGATCAAATATTCGCATGTCAAAGAAAGCCAATTCTCCCCGTGTCCAGAAACCTCTTGCGCTGACATCCACTCTTGCTTCATCTGATGTGTTGGACGTGCGGCATCTGAAGTTCTCCTCTCCACACACACACACACACACACACACACACACACACACACACACACACACACACACACACACACACACACACACACACACACACACACACACACACACACACACACACACACACACACACACACACACACACACACACACACACACACACACACATACACACACACACACACACACACACACACACACACACACACACACACACACACACACACACACACACACACACATATATATATATATATATATATATACACACACACGACAGTCGAAGGGACAGCGAAGATTGTACTCCAGAAAAGAATATAATTTCCATGGATCTCAATGACGAGGGAGTACCTGTGTTGTATCATTAGGGAAGGGGAAAACTCGTTGTGTAGTGGACAGGTGAAGAAAAAGGAGAAGAGGAGGGATTACTGAGAAAAAATGTAAGGAAATGAGGAAGGGGACGAACGGGCCCCGGAAGTCAGAAGGAATGTCAACAACAGATGCGCAGATGACAGAGGTGAAGTCGAAGAGATAAGTATAAACATAAAAATTAGAAACATAGATAAGAGCAGCGCAATGGAAGGTGAAAATAATTATATCCATGGATTTAATGAGGGAGGGGATGAAAACCTCCCCCGATTAGAAAGTCTTGAGGAAAAACTAGCTAAAATGAACGAACATTGGGAGGTTAGGTTCAGTCAACTAACACGGATTACACAAAGAATTGATAAATTGGAAGAACTAAAAGAGCCAAAACCTAAACAAAGAAATAGCAGAATTAGAAAGACAGTTAAAAGAAGTAAAGAATGAGAATGAAGAATTAAAGAAGAAGAATAAAAAGAATATAGAGTCCATAGCAAAAGAGGTGCAGGGTTGGAGAAAAGTCCAAGACAACAACAAAATTGAATTCAGAGATATAGTAAAACAATAGATGAAAGAACAAAGGACACAGTTATTAAAGTGATGAGAGAGAAGGAGAATATAGTAAGAGACTTAGAGGATAAAAAGAAATGTATGATTATATTAGGGATGAAAGAGAAGTATAATCCAAATAGGACTACAAGAGTAAAGGAGGAGAAGGAAAAAGTAATCAAGGTATTAGAAGTATTTCAAGAAGATGAATAAGTAATAGGGAAAGAAATTGAAGAAATATATAGACTAAGGAAACACAATATAGATAAGGTCAGACCAATTAAGGTTAAATTCAGGTCACAAACGACAGCAGAGAATATCTTATCAAAAACAGGGAAACTAGCAAAAAGTGATGTATATAAACATGTATGGATAAAAAGAGAGATGAATAAAGAGGAAAGAGAGGACGAGAAAACAAAAAGAATAGAAGCTAAAAAAAAAAAACGAGAATAGAACAGTCAGACAAAGAGAAATTGTATTGGAGAGTAGTGGATATGAATGTGAGGAAATGGTTCATAGCAGAGAAAAACGGAAGGAAAACAGGAAACAGGATGGAGGTAGCAGAAAATTAAAAGTGCTTTACACAAATATAAATGGCTTAATAACAGGCTTGAATGAACTCAATGATTACCCAAAAGAAAAATAACCGGACGTAATGGAAATTGTAGAGAGAATATTGAAAGGTCCACTACCACCCAACAGTGTAGGACATATAATTATTGGATTAGAAATAGAGAGGTAAAACAAGGGGGTGGAGCTATGTTCCTGACTAAGAAGGATATAAATGTGAGGAATGTCACACATGGAAAGAATAGAGTAGAGATGATTATGATGGAAGTGGAGGACAGGGATGGGAAGAGCAGGAAGTTTATGATAAATTATGTGCCTCCTAAAACGGCTTCGTTGGAAGAGAGAGAATACAAAAATATGTTAGAAGACACAAGGATAACACTAAATAAGATAATGGAAGATGGAAGAATAGTTATAATGGGTGACTTTAATTGTAAAGAAATCTGCTGGGAAGAGATGACAGTGAAGGGTGGAGACCACCTGGGGGGAAATGTACTACTTGATATGCTTATAGAACATACAATGACGCAATGGATACAAGAGAATACTAGGTATGGAAATGAGGAAAAACCATCAAGAATGGACCTAATAATCACATCAGAACGTGAAATAGTGGACAAGATTGAATATAAGACACTAACAAGTAAAAGTGACTACATATTGGTTGAACTGGAACTAAATGAGGAAAAATACATGGAAAAAAACGAACAATATAGAAAGGGAAGATTGACGTATGGAAAACATATTCAGATAAAATAAGAGAATTCTTTCAAAAAGCAGACTCAAAAAAGATACACAAGGAGGAAGCAACAGTAGAAGAGAAATGGAATATTTTGACAGAAATTTATAAAGGAGTGGAAAATATGTTTAAAAAAAAAGAGAACGTGCATAGCTTACGCGCGCTCTGGAAATAATAATGTGAAACAATATTTTTGAAACTGCGTCCAACTTACATTTACGTACGTATAGATATTAATATAAAAACTATTAAGTTTCTGCTTATCTAAGATTGACAAGGTAACTTTATCAAATATTATTTTCTATTCATTGATGTAAAGAATATCCGTGTATGTACTAGGAAGTATTCCTAAACACTCTTGTTAATCGTCGCGTCTAGCGACACTTGGCATCTCTCCGGATCTTACGGAGAAGAGTCTATATATATCATTGCTTGTAACGGTCAAGCTGGACTCTGCTTATCGGAGCTTCCCTTGCACTCGTCCACTACGTTGGACTTAGACCTTATAGTCGTAGTTTCATCTCGACTTGTATTTTCTCGAATCATTCTGGTCTCTGCTTAAACCAGAGTCCCATTGCACTAATCTCATATCTTAGTCTAGCTTTGCTAGAACTCGTCCACTTTGTTGGACTTAGACTTTTAGTCGTAGAATTTTCTCGACTTGTAATTTTTACGTAAATTATTACGTAGGACTTAGTTTCCATTCTGTTGGTCGATATCTCTCGACCTTACCACATATTGTCTTTAAGACTATTTTTTCTTTATTGAATGTCGATATTTGATCGACACTTATATATATACGTGTCTAGGCAATCTTAGCCTTTTATGTTCTGTGAATTTACGTGTTTCGGACATTGTACTTTTCGCTAGTTTTGGCGACTTCTATTTTTCGATCTTGTTTATTTGTATCTTTTTGAAGGAACTAATCATTCTTAAGCAGAACTCTAATTTTTTAACCTGGCCCTTCCCCATAGACGTCACAATATTTATATATATATATATATATATATATATATATATATATATATATATATATATATATATAATGTTGCTACAACAATAAATGTAGGGTGTTAAAAGATAGAAGGGATAAAGATTGGATAAAATGGAAGAAAGACAAAAAATCAGAAAAAAGGAAAAATTATACTAGTTATACTGTAGAATTCAATATGTGCAAGTGTGGAGAGAAAAAAGAGAAAATACGAAAAAGATGTCATAGAAAAATGTAAAGATCAACCAAAACTATTTTATAGATTTGTAAACAACAAATTGAAAAACAAGCAAGAATTAGAGAAACTACGACAAGGAGGAGTTGAATACACAGAGGAAATCGAAACGGCAGAAATTATGAACAAGCATTTTAAATCGGTGTTTACGAGAGCGAACATACAACTTAGAGATGTCGAGTGAAAGGAGAAAGTCCTCCCTATGAAAGAGATAGAAGTAACAAGGAAAGAAATAATGAATTACTTTAGTAATCTTGACAGAGTTTGGGAGAGTATGTGATAGAAGAAAGCTAAAGATAAATGTGGGTAAAAGTAAGGTGATGAGATGTACAAGGGGTGAAGGTGGCAGTAGACTGGAAGTGAGCATTAAGGGAGAGCGACTGGAGGAAGTGGATAGTTTTAGATACTCGGGTGCAAATGTGGCAGGAAAAGGTGGAGTGAAGGTGGAGGTAGAATGTAGATTGAGAGAAGCGAGTAAATGCCTTGGTGGATTAAAAAGTGTAATGAGGAATAGACATTTGGGAATGGATGCTAAGAGGAGACTATATGAAGGAGTGATTGTGCCAACAGCACTGTATGGGGCAGAAACATGGAACATAAGAGAGGAAGAGAGAAGGAGTTTGAATGTGTTTGAGATGAGGTGTCTGAGAAGTATGATGGGGGTTACTAGGCTAGATAGAGTGAGAAATGAGGAGGTGAGGAGGAGAACAGGGGTGGAAAGGGAGTTAGGAGATAGGATTGATGAAAGAGTATTAGGATGGTTTGGACACATGGAAAGAATGAGAAAAGAAAGACTAGTAAAAGAGGTATGGAAGGTAGGTGTGGAGGGAGTGAACATGAGGGGACGTCCTAGGATGAGATGGATGGATGGGGTGAAGGGGACTTTGGGGAAGAGTGGAATGTCTGTTGAGGAAGGACGGGAGAGGACAGAAGACAGGAATGAATGGTGAATGGTTGTATATGGAAGATGTTGTGATGCATGAGGTGGAATGGGCGGGGGGATGGGGAATGAGGTAGTATGTGTGAGCAAAATTTGACGCAGCCCAAAGGGATTTCTCCCCGTCTTCTCCTTTTATGCATGGGGGGACGGAGAGTGGGGGTCGCCGATTTAATGAAGCGGCCTTGCTGTGGATGTGCTGTGTCTTATGACACTGCTTCTGACCCAGGGCAGTGGACAAGGTGCAGGGATGACCCGTCATCCAGGAGGTGCTAAGATAAGAGGGAGGGTGGAGGGGGTGTGGAGTGTATTTAGGGATGGAATGGGTGGGAATGATTTTATGCCTTTTCCTTTTTGGCTACCTCCCTTGTAAGGGTGAAAAAGCCTTGGTATATGTATGTATGTAATCTTGTTGTCAGAGTATCGCATGATGAAATGGCAAACTGGATTTTGAGAGAATGCATGAACGAACTAACAGACAAAATACATAGTTTAATAAGCAGTTCATTAAAAGAAGGAAAAGATCCAGAAGATTGGAAAAGAGCAATTATAGTACCAATATATAAAAGGGGAAAACAAGGAAGACCCTACTAACTATAGACCGGTCTCTCTTACAAGTACAATAGCTAAAACTTGTGAAAGAATAATCAAAATTAGATAGGTAAAGTATTTGGAAAAAGAAACGTGCTAAATCCAAGGCAGTTTGGATTTAGACAAGGACGATCATCCATCACAAACTTAATGTTTCTATTCAAGGCTAATAGATGTAATACAAGAAAGAGATGGATGGGCTGATTGTGCATTTCTAGACCCGAAAAAGCTTTTGATAAAGTGCCACATAAGAAATTGCTAAAGAAGTTAGAAACTCCAGGAGGAATACAGGGCAAACTACTGAAATGGATGGAAGACTTCTTGCATGAAAGAAAAATGAGAGTAGTGATAAGAGACAAACATTCTAATTAGGATGAAGTGATTAATGGAGTTCCACATAAAACAGTTGTATCCTCAATAATGTCTGATATATATATTAATGATATGGATAAAGGAATTGAAAGTTATATGAGCTTCTTTGCGGACGATGCAAAATTGTTGAAAAAGTGAACACTGTGAGTTGCTGCAGAGTGATCTCAATAAAGTATGGGAATGGAGTTAGAAGTGGGAGATGGAATTCAATATTAAGAAGTATAGTATAATAGAATTTGGAAGAAGCAAAAAAAAATGAATAAAGAATAATTGGATCATATAAAAAAAAAGAAGTAGAAAACGAGGAGGACCTGGGAGTCGTTATTATGAATGATATGTCCCCTGAGAAATACATATATCAAATTTTTGGAGAAATTTATAATCTAATAGGAACAATCAAAGTTGTATTTACATACCTGGACAAAGAACTGGTGAAGAAAATACTAGTCACTTTGATAAGACCAAAATTGGAGCATGCTGCAAAAAAATGTATAACAAAACTTGGAAGAATACAAAGAGCAATTACGAAATTAGCACCAACAGTCTCAGAACTATCATATGAGGAGAGACTAGCAAAACTTGAGGTACAGATATTAGAGCAAAGAAGAGAGAGAGGAGACTTAATAATTATTTATAGAATCATGAAAGGCATAGAAACAATTGATAGAGAGGATCTAATAAAATGAGATAGTAGAGATACAAGAGGAAACGGAAAGAAAACCAAGAAAGACAGTTATAGAAGAGACCTGAAAAAGAATAGCATTCCCCACATGGTAATAGACGTTTGGAACAAGTTTGATGAAAATGTGGTGTGCAAAAACGATACAAGAATTTAAAAACCGTCTAGATAAAACAAGATATGAAGACGGGACACCACGAGCATAGCTTCCCTTTCTGTAAAATACAACTAGGTAAATGCAACTAGGTAAATACACACACACTCACACACGCACGCACACACACACAATTGCACATAAGTAGGTACGTGATCGGCCTAGCATGTACCTACACATACACAGATTAACGTAACTTTTGTTTTACTTTATATGAAAAAATCTGGTATGATAATTATGCATTTCTATTCTTCAGTGAACGAGTGAATTAATTCTTCAAGAATTCGAGATATGAAGTCAGAAGAAAGAATGTCTGTGTCATTTACTCTCCATTTTTTTTTTTTTTTGTCTTGCTGCCAGCTTCGTTATGTAAAGAAATAATCCCGTGGTTTCTAGTTCAAGAGTAATATGTTGCATTTTATTTTATTTAGTTAGAAAATTAAAAATATGATTATTGTAATTATAATTACATTTATAATTATGATTATAATCATAATCATGATCATGATCATAATTATAATTATAATTATAATTATAATTATAATCGATACTTGTTTTTCTAAAATACCCGATTTCAGTAAAGCTCAGTTCATAGGACTACGTCAGAAGCATCAGCTTACAGATTGGGTGGCAAAATTAAGCAAAAGACCTGTAGATCAGATGTGAGAAATATTTCAAAATACGCTTACTAAGATGATTCATACTTACATCCCATATAAGGACAGACGTCCCCTAAATCAGGCTCGCCCAAAATGGCTTGACAATGAAATTGAAAAAGTATTACTAAAAAGTGACAGGCTCATAAGAAATACAAGTGCTCGGGTGCATCTAATGACTATCAAAGTTATGTATTAATACAGACAGATAAAAAAATAACAATAAAAAACGAAAACGACAATACGAAATGAATATCGCTGATAAATCCAAAGAGAATCCCAAAGAATTTTATAGTTACATTAGAGATAAAAAGGTTGTTAGGAATCACATTGGTCCACTATTATCTGCTGACGGTCAACTTGAATATTCAAATGAATGAATGTGTGATATTTTAAACAATTACTTTAGCTCAGTATTCGTAAACGAAACACCTCAAAGTTAACTCCAAACTGAAACCTGTGAAAAGTCTAAGGTAAACTTACTACGATAGATATAACAAAAGAAAAAATTAAAAGGTGTATAGAGACACTCAAAGTTAATAAAACACCAGGGTCTGACGGTTGGCATCCAAGAATCTTAAAGGAAATGAAAGATGAGATTATTTTTACATTGAAAATTAATTTCAAGAAATCCATCACATCCGGAGATGTCCCGAGAGAATGGAAGCTAGCTAAAGTTACTCCCATATTAAAAAAAGGTGACAAAAAGAATCCAAATAACTACAGGCCTATAAGTTTGACTTCAATCGCAAGAAAAATGATGGAAAATGTCATCAGAGATACTATCGAACATCATTTAGAAAGTAACTGTTTGATAAATGATAGCCAGCATGGTTTCAGACAGACAGGTTCTTGCGTGACTAACTTACTCGAATTCTACAACACAGTTATCTCCTCCCTCCCTCTTACCTTGACACCTCCGGGATGATGGGTCATCCCTGCATCCTGTCCACTGCCCTGGGTCAGAAGCAGTGTTGCAAGGCACAGCACATCCACAGCAAGCCCGCTTCATAAATTCGTGCAGAAGAGGAGAAAACGGGGAGAAATCTCTTCGGGCTGCGTCAATTTTTTTCTCCTACATACTTCCTCACCCCCCATCCCCAACCCGCTCCCCTTCATGCATCACAACATCATCCATACACAATCCTTCTCCATTCACCACTATCTTCTGTCCTCTCCCATCCTTCCTCAACAGACATTCCTCTCTTATGTAATACCCCTTTCACCCCATTCATCCATCTAATCCTAGGACGCCCCCTCATATTCACTTCTTCCACCTCTCCCTTCCACACCTCCTTTACTAATCTTTCTTCACTCATTCTTTCTATGTGTCCAAACCATCCTAATACTTTGTCATCAACCCTATGTCACAGCTCCCTTTCCACCCCTGTTCTCCTCCTCACCTCCTCATTTCTAACTCTATCTAGCCAAATAACCTCTATTATACTTCTCAGACATTTCATCTCAAACACATTCAAACTCCTTCTCTCTTCCTCTCTTATGTTCCATGTTTCTGCATTGTATAGTGCCGTTGGCATAATCACTCCTTCATATAACCTCCTCTTAGCATCCATTCCCAGATATCTATTTCTCATTACACTTTTTAATCCACCAAGGCATTTACTCGCTTCTCTCAATCTACATTCTACCTCCACCCCCACTCCTCCCTTTCCTGCAACATTCGCACCCAAGTATCTAAAACTATCCACTTTCTCCAGTCTCTCACTCTTAATGCTCACTTCCAGCCTGCTGTCACTCTCTCCCCTTGTACATCTTATCACCTTACTTATGCCCACATTTATCTTCAGCTTCCTTCTTCCACACACCTTCTCAAACTCTGTCACTAACTTCCTCAATCCCTCCTCTGATCCTGCTACAAGCGCAGTGTCGTCAGCAAACAACAGCTGGCTTATTTCCCACTTTTCTCCATTTTCTTTAATCATTTCCAACCCCTGACCCACTACCCTTGCATTCATCTCTCGCACCACCCCATCCATGTATAGATTGAACAGCCAGGGTGACATAACACATCCCTGACGAAGTCCCACCTTTACCTCAAACCATTTCTAATCCTGACACAAGTTCTACTACTCTCGTAAAAACTCTTGGCTGCTCTTAACAGTTTTCCTCCTATCCCATATATCTGCAGTACCTCCCACAGTGTCTTCCTGTCTACCCCGTCGTAAGCCTTTTTCAAATTCATAAAAGCTCAAAAGACATCCTCACCTTTTCCTATAGCTTTCTTACATGTATGTCTTAGCACAAAAATCTGATCTACACAACCCCTACCTGTCCTAAGCCCACATTGTTCCTCACCAATTATCCCCTCTGTTCATCTCCTAATCCTCTCATTCAAGGCCCTCCCAAAAGCCTTCCCAACTACACTCAACGAGCTGATCCCTCTGAAACTACTTCACTCACACTTGTCCCCCTTTCCCTTGTAAAGCGGAACGATACAGGCACTCCTCCAGTCCTCCGGCACTCTACCTTCTTTTAAACAAATCTTAAATAACCTCACCAGCTAGTCCACCATCACCATACCTTCTTTCTTCAGACATTCTGCATGGCATCCATCCAACCCAGGTGCCTTACCTGCTCTCATCATCTTAACAGCTGCTTTCACTTCATCTTTCCCTATTTCTCCTCCATTTTCATCACTCATTTTCTTAGCGCTTCCTACTGCAATTACCATTCCTTCCCTATCCTACTTCACATTTAGCAATTCACTAAGATACCCTGGCCACCTTCATCTCACTGCCTTCTCTTCCATTATCATCTCTTCATCTGCACCTTTTACCTCTTCTTCTCTGCATGATTCGCCTCCTCTTCCTCTTTTAATTTCTTTCCAAAACATCTTTTTATTACTTTCAAAATTCTCTGTCATACTCTTACCCCATTTCACATCTGCTTTCTTTTTTGCTTCCTTTATCTTATACTTAACTTCCTTTCTCTTTACTTTGTACCTCTCATACAATTCCCTCGTCCTAATTTGAACCCAATCTATGAATACTTGTTTCTTCTCTTCTACACCCTCCTTTACTTCCTCATCCCAACACTCACTACCCTTCTTTCTATTTCCTCCCACCCTCCTTGTTCCACACACCATCTTTGCACACCTTATGACTCCCTCCTTGAACCATCACCATTCCTCCTCCACTCCTAGTTCTATTCTATCTTTCACTCCCTCCCACTACTCTCTCAGCTTCTACTTGTACTCATTCTCCTTTTCTTTCTCATTTATACAGTTGACTCTGAGTACCGCCCTACCTTCTCCCCTTTTCCTCTTTCTCCACCTATTCTCCACTCTCAATTTACCTTCCACCAGAAAATGATCAGATATTCCCCCACTCTCTCTCCTTATAACATGTACATCCTTAACTCTTCCTACCATACTCCTGGTCGCCACTATATAGTCCATTAACGCTCTATCTGCCACCCTTCCATGCACCACCCTCTCCCATGTGTATTTATTCTTGGCTTTCTTCCTAAGCACTGTATTTGCTATCATCAACTCTCTTTCAAGACATATCTCCACCATAATTTCTGCACTACGATTTTTAACTGGAACTCCATACTTTCCAATCACTCCGTTTATTGGTTCGTTTCCTACCCTAGCATTAAGGTCTCCCAATACAACTACATTGACATTTCTCCCTAATTCCTTTATGCACTCATTAATATCTACCCAAAATGTCTCCCTTTCCTCTACGCTCTCCTCACTACCAAGCCCATACGCACTTACAAAAACCCACATCTCCCTTACCAGCTTCACCATCCACATCAACCTTGATGAAGCCTCCTTCCACTCCACTACATGCTTACTTATCTCCTCACTTACTAGTATAGCCACCACTTCTCTCCCTCGTCCTCTCTTCACTCCTGAGTACCTCCCAGCTACACTCCCAAACTCACACTCGCCCTTCCCTTTCTTTTTAGTTTCACTCAAAGCCAGCACATTCATCTTTCTTCTCGCAAACATACTGCCTATCTCTTCCCATTTACTCTCATCTGTACCACATCCACGCACCTTAGGGTACTTGTTGGAAAACTCCCAGACCCTCTTATGCCTTTACTTTTTTAGGAATGTCCCCTGTGGGGCTACAGGAAGTAGGACTCCTAATCCCATCCCCCGTCCCGTTTTTGTCATCTCTTACGACTTAAGTGGAAAGACTTGGTGGTAGCATTCTCTTCCCCCACCACAGGGTAGGCGAAAAAAGGAAATGAATATTCAGAGAAATGGTACAGGACAGTAACAAGGGATTGGGGGACAGCATAACGGAGGGACAGTCGTAGAATAAAAAAAATCATAATTTCTCCATGAAAGGAGTTTTCCTCTACAACAGACAAAATGATGTGTGACTCTGGTCTGTAGGGGCGACCCATATAGACCCTAAAGTATGAGCTGCATGATACTCTGCGATAATAACATGAAGCCAATACCATAGACGGGATATATATATATATATATATATATATATATATATATATATATATATATATATATACATATATGTTGCAGTGAACCTGTAAAATCAGGGAATGTATATATTCCCTGATATTTTCAGGGAATGTGTATAATACCTGATTCACTTGGGGGAATATGTGTATTCCCTAAAATATTCAGGGTATATATGTATTCCCTGAAATTTGGACCTTATTATTATACAAATTCCTTGAATCATATTTAGAATGACAGAACAATGGAAAAAACGTATAAACACATGGATAAAATTATCTAATTTATCTATCACATAAATAAAACTAGTCACAAAATAATCAGCATTTAAAACATCCAAAATAAAACTAATGAAATTAATTATGCATAGTAATACAGTTATTAACTCAATAGAAAATAAAACTTGTCAGTCACAAAATAGTTGATATTGTTTTCACAATGCAGGCTTGAATGGCATCGTGAGTTGCATTTAACCTTGAGCTTGAAACATTTACATCGATTTGTTTGGCAACGTTTTGAACCAGCACAGTTACATTTGGCGAAACCTTGGCCACCTGACTTCGACTCTTTCTGTACAGCAGATCGAAGAGAAACAATCCTATTGGTTGTAATATCG
>NC_134781.1:50059866-50062366 GCF_046742065.1 Oratosquilla oratoria | reverse complement strand
GGGTGCATAGAGGGACTAGGGAGAAATGTCAATGTAATAGTACTGGGAGACCTTAATGCTAGGGTAGGAAATGAACCAATTGACGGAGTGGTTGGAAAATGTGGAGTTCCAGGAAAGAATCGTAGTGGAGAGTTGATGGTGGAGATGTCTTGAAAGAGAGTTGATGATAGCAAATACAGTGTTTCGGAAGAAAGTCAAGCATAAGTACACATGGGAGAGAGTGGTGGATGGAAGGGTGGTAGATGGAGTGTTGATGGACTATGTAGTGGTAGATAGGAGTATTATAGGAAGAGCTAAGGATGTACATGTACTAAGGGAGAAGGTGGGGGAATATCAGATCATTTCCTGGTGGAAGGTAAGCTGAGAGGGGAGGACAGATGGAGAAAGAGGAAAAGAACAAAAGGTAGGGAGGTGCTTGGAGTGAACTCTTTAAATGAAAAGGAAAAGGAGAAGGAGTACAAGAAGAAGCTGAGAGAGGAGTGGGAGGGAGTGAAGGATAGAGTAGAGCTAGGAGTGAAGGAGGAATGGGGGTGGTTCAAGGACGGAGTCACAAAGTGTCCAAAGATGGTGTGTGGAACAAGAAGGACAGGAGGGAATAGAAGGAATGGCAGTGAATGGTGGGATAAGGAAACAAAGAAGGTTGTGGAAGAGAAGAAGCGGGCTTTCACAGATTGGTTACAAAATAAGACGAGGGAGTCATATGAGAGGTACAAAGAAAAGAGAAGAGAAGTAAAGCAAAAGGTAAAGGAGGCAAAGAGGAGAGCAGATGTGAAATGGGGTAAGAGTATGACAGAAAATTTTGAAAGTAATAAAAAGATGTTTTGGAAAGAAATTAAGAGAGGAAGAGGAAGCGAATAAAGTAGAGAAGAAAAGGTAAAAAGTGCAAATGGAGAGATGATAATGGAAGAGAAGGCAGTAAGGGGAAGATGGGCAGAATATTTTAGGGAGCTGCTAAATGTGAAAGAGAATAGGGAGGGAAAGATAGTTGCAGTGGTAAATGCTATGAAAATGAGAGTGATGAGTGAGAAGAATGGAGGAGAAATAAGGAAGGATGAAGTGAAGGCAGTTGTTAAGATGATGAAAGCAGGTAAGGTACATGGGCTGGATGGATGCCATGCAGAATGTCAAAAAAAAAAAAAAAAAAAAAAAAAAAAAGGAGGTACAGTAATGGTGGACTGGCTGGTGAGGTTATTTAATGTTTGCTGGAGAGAGGGTAGAGTACCGAAGGACTGGAGGAGCGCCTGTATAGTTCTACGTTACAAGGAAAAAGGGGACAAGTGCGAGTGTAGTAGTTTCAGAGGGATTAGCTTGTTAAGTGTACTTGGGAAGGCTTATGAGAGAATCTTGATTGAGAGGATTAGGAAAGGAACACGGGGAGTAATTGGTGACGAACAGTGTGGATTTAGAACGGGTAGAGGTTGTGGGAGGTTTTGCGGATATACGGGATAGGAGGAAAGCTTCTAGGAGCTGTCAAGAGTTTTTACGAGAGTAGTAGAGCATGTGTCAGGATTAGAAATGGAGAGAGTGAGTGGTTCGAGGTAAAGGTGGGACTTCGTTAGGGATGCGTTATGTCGCCCTGGCTGTTCAACTTGTACATGGATGGGGTGGTGCGAGAGGTAAAGGCAAGGGTGGTGGGTCAGGGATTGGAGATGTTAAAGAGAATGGAGAAAAGTGGGAGGTGAGCCAGCTATTGTTTGCGGACGACACTGAGCTTGTGGCAGGATCGGAGGAGGGATTGAGGAAGTTGGTGACAGAGTTCGGTAGAGTATGTGATAGAAGAAAGCTGAAGATAAATGTGGGTAAAAGTAAGGTGATGAGATGTACAATGGGTGAAAGTGGTAGCAGACTGGAAGTGAGCATTAAGGGAGAGCGACTGGAGGAAGTGGATAGTTTTAGATACTTGGGTGCAAATGTGGCAGGAAAAGGTGGAGTGGAGGTGGAGGTAGAATGTAGATTGAGAGAAGCGAGTAAATGCCTTGGTGGATTAAAAAGTGTAATGAGGAATAGACATTTGGGAATAGATGCTAAGAGGAGATTGTATGAAGGAGTGATTGTGCTAACAGCACTGTATGTGGCAGAAACATGAAACATATGAGAGGAAGAGAGAAGGAGTTTAAATGTGTTTGAGATGAGGTGTCTGAGAAGTATGATGGGGGTTACTAGGTTAGATAGAGTGAGAAATGAATAGGTGAGGAGGAGAACAGAGGTGGAAAGGTATCTGGGAGATAGGGTTGATGAAAGAGTATTGGGATGGTTTGGACAGATGGAAAGAATGAGTGTAGAAAGACTAGTAAAAGAGGTATGGAAGGCAGATGTGGAGGGAGTGAACATGAGGGGACGTCTTAGGATGAGATGGATGGATGGGGTGAAGGGGGCTTTGGGAAAGAGGGGAATGTCTGTTGAGGAAGGAAGGGAGAGGACAGAAGACAGGGGTGAATGGAGAATGGTTGTCTATGGAGGATGTTGTGATGCATGAGGTGGAATAGGCGGGGGGATAGGG
>NC_134781.1:50049866-50052366 GCF_046742065.1 Oratosquilla oratoria | reverse complement strand
GACAAATATACCATTTCTTCATCCAAGACACGTGTGGAAGAATATACAAGGAACAGGATGGCTACATTCACCTATACTTGGGGCACCTCGCTGGCATCCTACTGGCACGCAGCTGGCTGTGTTGGTCATTATCCACTTAGAGTACTTATCTGTGGTTACAATTCTTTTCTGTCCTCTACACAAGAAATCGCTCATTCAGTTTGGCAATTTCCTTTTGATAGTTCCTTTCAGTCACAGAGTCCAGCTGTGTGTAAGTGTATGTGTATGAGTGTGTATGTGGTGTGTGTGTGTGTGTGTGTGTGTGTGTGTGTGTGTGTGTGTGTGTGTGTGTGTGTGTGTGTGTGTGTGTGTGTGTGTGTGTGTGTGTGTGTGTGTGCGTGTGCGTGTGTGTGTGTGTTTGTGTGTGTGTGTGTGTGTGTGTGTGTGTGTGTGTGTGTGTGTGTGTGTGTGTGTGTGTGTGTGTGTGTGTGTGTGTGTGTGTGTGTGTGTGATTCACTACGGTATTGCATCATGTGTTGGACTCGTGATCGACAACTATTACCCTCCATCGATGAATGCTCATATATGGCACGAACCTAAGGGTAAGGCTGTGTGTAGCTGGCGTTTGGTGATTGTCACTTGTGTGTGTGTTTGCGTGTCTGTTTATGAGTGTGTGTGTGTGTGTGTGTGTGTGTGTGTGTGTGTGTGTGTGTGTGTGTGTGTGTGTGTGTGTGTGTGTGTGTGTGTGTGTGTGTGTGTGTGTGCGTGTGCGTGTGTGTGTGTAATTCACCTTGGTCTTCGGATCACGTGTTGGACTCGTTATCGACAGGTGTTTCCCTCCCGGAAGAGAGTTCAAAGCTCGTATGACCGATCTATGGATAATGCTGTGACCTTACACGCACACACACACCCAACTCCCCGCCTACGAGAGCTGGAGTAACGACTCGAAGCGCAGCGATACTGAAATTATTTCAGCCCTGGGCAGGATTCGAACCAGGTACCGCCGGTACCGCCATACTGACAGTCTGGGACTCTACCAACCGCGCCACCTAGTCTGAAGAGAGCTCAGAGCTCATTTATGACCGATCTATGGGTAATGCTGTGAGCTTACACGCACACACACACACACACACACACCCAACTTCCTGCCCACGAGAGTTGAAATAACGACTCGCAGCACAGCGATACTGAAATTGTTTCAGCCCTGAGCGGGATTCGAACCCGGACCGCCATAGTGGCGGCCGCGAACGCTACCACCGCGCCAACGAGTCCTATGTGTGTGTGTGCGTGTATGTAAGTGTTTGTATGTGTGTGTGTATGTTTTGTCATCCTCTAAGGACTAATTACACCCAAGTTCCCCTGATCTCCTTCAATTCAGTGATAACACAAACATATCTTAACCAAGTCTTTTCCGGGAGGCACAGGCTGTGAGCGTATTTTCTCACCTAAAATCCCTGATTATCGCATTACTCTCAAGTAAAAGTAAGCTAATTACCAGCCATTCATTGGCCCCAGTCGTCCAAAGCACCACTTCGTTGCTCGTGATTGGTGAGAAATCAGGACCCAATAGCCAATCAGGAAGTCAGGTTAGATTAAGCTGTCTGACTCCGTATAGACGATGAAGTTCAGAGCCCCCTCAAGACCTTTTAGCTAAAGTCGTCCACCTTTGACACCAAAAGAGATAGGTCTTATGGGATTCTGTTCACTCACAGATACGTTTCAACTCTTAAATGGCAGAGAAAAGGATTTTGTTCGAAAAAATCACTTGACGGCAGCAAGGGAAACCTATATTTTGTGTCATTAATAAACTATTTCTTACAAGGGAAGGCGACAAGCTTTTCGCCCTCTCCTCCTTGTCCGTTTCCCTCTCTCTTTTCCTCTCCCTCTCCCATTCCCTCTCCTCTCTCTCTCTCTCTCTCTCTCTCTCTCTCTCTCTCTCTCTCTCTCTCTCTCTCTCTCTCTCTCTCTCTCTCTCTCTCTCTCTCCCTATTCCTCTCCCTTTCCCATCTCCCTCTCTGTTTCCCTATCCCTCCGCCCCCCTCTCACTCCCCCCCCCTCTCTCTCTCTCTCTCTCTCTCTCTCTCTCTCTCTCTCTCTCTCTCTCTCTCTCTCTCTCTCTCTCTCTCTCTCTCCCTCTCCTGCTCTCCTTCTTTTCCCTCCATTTATTTCTTCTTCTCTTTACTTCTTTCTTTTTGCACTCTCTCTCTTCTCTCTTTGTTCTCTCTCTCTCTCTCTCTCTCTCTCTCTCTCTCTCTCTCTCTCTCTCTCTCTCTCTTTTCCCTCTCTTCCTCCTCTTTCACTCTCTAACTCTATTATTTTCCCTCCCTCTCTCTCTACCTCGCTCCCTCCCTTACTCCCTCAGTCCCTCCCTCCCTCCCTCCTTCCCACGGTCACTCCCTCGCTCCCTTCCCGATACATCCCCAACCAACCCAATCTCGCATCTTCCAATAACAGAAACACAACGTTGCGAACCATAACAGTTAGGTGGAAAGGCGATGTTCGTATCCGCTAAGCGTGCCAT
>NC_134781.1:50034866-50039866 GCF_046742065.1 Oratosquilla oratoria | reverse complement strand
AATTTCAAGAAATACAGGCGTATGTCAAAAGCGAATATCTCGATATGATAGGAATAACTGAGACATGGTTAAATGGTACAGAGTTCGAAGCTGAATTTAATATTGCGGGATTTAAACACTTTCATCAGGATAGAAACCACAAGAAAGGTGGGGGTGTTCTGTTGTACGTTAAAAACAATGTTCATGTTTGTGTTTTAGAGAAAGTGAAACAGGATGCATATGATAGTTTGTGGGTTGAGTTAACCCAAACAAATGGACAAAAAATTAATATAGGTGTAATATATAGGCCAAAGACATTATCATTAGCAGACGACAAACTGTTATTTCAAGAACTGTCTAGTTTCTGCAAGCGGGATTTATTGATAATGGGTGATTTCAATTTTACTGACATTGATTGGATGGCCCTTGAACATGGCCATATAGGTAGTCGCTTGATTGATTTTCTTGGTGACAATTACTTAATTCAGCATATAAAAGAACCCACAAGATATGGAAACTTACTCGATCTATTTATCACTAGCCGCGAAAGCATGGTAACTGATGTAGAAGTCGGTGAATCTGTTGCAAATAGCGATCACAACCTAGTTAGATTCAAACTCCTAAATCATTTTAGAATAAATACTTGTGTTTCTAAAATACCCGATTTCAGTAAAGCTCAGTTCATAGGACTACGTCAGGAGCTTCAGCTTACAGATTGGGAGGCAAAATTAAACGAAAGACCTGTAGATCAGATGTGGTAAATTTGTCAAAATACGCTCACTAAGATGATTCAAACTTACATTCCTTTTAAGAACAGACGTCCCCCAAATCAGGCTCGCCCAAAGTGGCTCGACAAAGAAACTGAAAAAAGTATTGCTAAAAAGAGACAGGCTTATAAGAAATATAAGTGCTCGGGTGCATCTAATGACTATGAAAGTTATGTATCAATACAGAGAGATTTAAAAAAGACAATAAGAAAAAGAAAACGACGATACGAAATGAACATCGCTGATAAATCCAAAGAGAATCCCAAAGAATTCTATAGTTACATTAGAGATAAAAAGGTTGTTAGGAATCACATTGGTCCACTATTATCTGCTGACGGTCAACTTGAATATTCAAATGAAGGAATGTGTAATATCTTAAACAATTATTTTAGCTCGGTATTCGTAAACGAAACACCTCAAAGTGAACTCCAAACTGAAACCTGTGAAAAGTCTAGGGTAAACTTACTCACTACTGTAAATGTAACAAAAGAAAAAATTAAAAGGTGTATAGAGAAACTCAAAGTTAATAAAACACCAGGGCCTGACGGTTGGTATCCAAGTAACTCAAAGGAAATGAAAAATGAGATTGTTATTCCATTAGAAATTATTTTCAAGAAATCCATCATATCCGGAGATGTCCCAAGAGAATGGAAGCTAGCTAACGTTACTCCCATATTAAAAAAAGTTGACAAAAAGAAGCCAAATAACTATAGGCCTATAAGTTTGACTTCAATCGTAGGAAAAATAATGGAAACTATCATCAGAGATGCTATCGAACATCATTTAGAAAGTAACCGTTTGATAAATGATAGCCAGCATGGTTTCAGACGGAAACGTTCTTGCGTGACTAACTTACTCGAAATCTACATTACAGTTATCTCGAGTTATGACAAAAGAAACAATATGGATTTAATATATCTAGACTTTGCAAAAGCTTTTGATACCGTCCCACACGAAAGACTACTTACTAAATTAGCTTCACACGGAATAAGTGGTAGCCTATTAGGTTGGACTAGTAATTGGTTGAATGGTCGAAAACAGAGAGTTGTTTTAAATGGAAAAAACTTCTAGATGGAAAAATGTTACAAGTGGAGTTCCTCAGGGTTCCGTTCTTGGGCCACTTCTATTCATAGTATATATAAGTGATATAGACCATGGACTAAATTCTAGTTTCCAAATTTGCTGATGATACAAAAATGTGCGGAGTGGCACATATTCAAGAAGATTTAGATATATTACAGCAATGGTCTGAAAAGGGGCTAATGAAATTTAACATAAGTAAATGCAAGGTAATGCACATAGGAAAAAATAATAGTAAGTACGATTACAAGTTATTTGGAAATTCGTTAACAAAAGTGGATAATGAAAAAGATCTCGGCGGCGTAATTATCATTAACGACCTCTAATCATCCAAGCAGTGTATTTCAGCCTCTGAGAAAGCAAATAAGATTCTAGGACTGATTGCGCGATCTTTTGATTTCAAAAGTCCATCACTCATTAAGAAGCTACATAAATCGTTACTTCGTCCACATTTGGAATATGCTGTTTCCGTATGGTCACCGAATCTCATTAAAGACATTGACAGACTGGAAAAAGTACAACGGCGAGCCACAAAACTGATTCCAAATATCAAAAATAAATCATACGAAAATCGACTAAAACACATGAATCTGTTTTCCCTAAAAAAGCGTAGACTCAGAGGTGACTTGATACAGGTCTTTAAAATTCTAAAGGGAATTGACAACATAAAAAGTGACAAAATTTTCACATTGAATGAGAATCAGACAAGAAACAATGGTCTCAAACTGTCCGGAAATAGATTCAATTTGGAAGTAGGTAGAAACAACTTTGCCAACCGTGTAGTTAATGAATGGAATAAACTTCCTGCAGAGGCAGTGCAATGTAGTTCAGTTCGAAGCTTTAAGAATCAATTAGATAAACACCTAAGCAAGATGCTGTAATGATTATAATTTATTTTATATTATTTTTGTTTTGTTATATCATTTGTCTGTTTGAATTTCATTTATTATTAGTTATATGTCAATTTATCATTATTTACTATTTACCTGTTTGTTTATTATTTAACTATACCTATACATTTATATATGTATTTTATTTATTATTTACATTCTTTTAGTTTCTATTTATTTATTTATCATTATTATGATTTCTTTTTCGCATCCAACCTAAATATGGACCAGGAGGTCTCCTGTCGGCATTCTCCGCATTTGTAATCCTTTGTAATATATATATATATATATATATATATATATATATATATGTATATATATATATATATATATATATATATATATATATATATATATATATATATAAGCATTTCAAATCATATAAATGACGTTTTGGTTTCTCTGACTTTTTTTTTATAAACGACAGAAAATAATACAATACCAATCAGTTAAGATAATATATATATATATATATATATATATATATACACATATATATATATATATATATATATATATATATATATATATTACATATATGTATATTATATATGTATATATATATATATATATATATATATATATATATATATATATATATATATATGAAAAAGGTGGAAAAGAGAGTCACGGGTCTCGTTCCGAGTTTATTCCTGACCGGTTTCGCTTGTAGCTTCTTCAGAGGAATGATACTCTGGGAATAAAGCTGGCAGTATACATAGTTGGTTGACTCCGCGTTCCCTCTTTGTGGGGGTCCGTTGGAGTTTACAATTGAGTGAGGTGTTGTTCTACAATGTACAATTTATAATTTTGTGAGTATGATATGACTTGTGTGAAACCAATAAACCATGGTGTGAAATGTACCTTAAACTAAAAATCAGAAATCGAACATTTGTGGGAATAGAGTGGCTGAGGTGTCCTGACCGGTTTCGCTAGATGTCACATTTTATGATGATGCGAGATGTCACACTTATTGATGATATGAGAATAGTGTGTGAGAAAACATATTAAAGAATAACATATTAAACATTCATGAGATACAAAAATAAGTGATACAAAATAATAAATTTGAACAAAAGATGGATGGAATAAATTACAGTTGTATGTGTGGGAATAGAGTGGCTGAGGTGTCCTCGCCACATTCTAGGACACCTCAGCCACTCTATTCCCACACATACAACTGTAATTTATTCCATCCATCTTTTGTTCAAATTTATTATTTTGTATCACTTATTTTTGTATCTCATGAATGTTTAATATGTTATTCTTTAATATGTTTTCTCACACACTATTCTCATATCATCAATAAGTGTGACATCTCGCATCATCATAAAATGTGACATCTAGCGAAACCGGTCAGGACACCTCAGCCACTCTATTCCCACAAATGTTCGATTTCTGATTTTTAGTTTAAGGTACATTTCACACCATGGTTTATTGGTTTCACACAAGTCATATCATACTCACAAAATTATAAATTGTACATTGTAGAACAACACCTCACTCAATTGTAAACTCCAACGGACCCCCACAAAGAGGGAACGCGGAGTCAACCAACTATGTATACTGCCAGCTTTATTCCCAGAGTATCATTCCTCTGAAGAAGCTACAAGCGAAACCGGTCAGGTATAAACTCGGAACGAGACCCGTGACTCTCTTTTTCTACCCTTTTCAACTTGTCACAATGTCTCAATATATATATATATATATATATATATATATATATTTATATATATATATATATATATATATATATATATATAACTGAAGTGTCCTGTGAGGTGACATGCCTGTGTATAAAATGTCCATGCTGTACTTTTGTGTTATGCCTTGTGATCAAGACCGTAAGGGTCGAAACGTTAAGGCAGTAAAATTCTTCGATTATTCCTCGTATATATTTTCTCCACAATATTAGGTCTAAAAGAGGTATAATAATTGGCTTCTTCCTCAGGGCTTTTCGCATCTGTAGTGAAGAATTTTTAGAAGACGAACCAGATCACATCACAAAAACTTTCAGCAAATTAAGATATCCCAAAGGTCTTCTACTTAAATTAAGAAGGAAAGCTAAGGAAATAAATAAGAAGAGTAAAGATATAAATAATTGCAACAAAGAAACACGATATATCACAGTCCCAAATTCCAGCATTAATTCAACTCTAGACAACGTCCTCTTAAAAGCAGGTATAAAGATAGCGAGAACATCAGGTAGCAAAGTGGGACATTTTGTAACGCGTAATTATAATAACCATACGAATGAAAATAGTATTGTCTATAAAATACCTTG
>NC_134781.1:50019866-50029866 GCF_046742065.1 Oratosquilla oratoria | reverse complement strand
GTATGTATGTATGTATGTATGTATGTATGTATGTATGTATGTATGTATGTATGTATGTATGTATATATGTATATATGTATGTATGTATGTATGTATGTATGTATGTATGTATGTATGTATGTATGTATGTATGTATTTATGTATGTATGTATGTATGTATGTATGTATGTATGTATGTATGTATGTATGTATGTATGTATGTATGCATGTATGTATTTATGTATATATTTATGTATGTATGTATGTATGTATGTATGTATGTATGTATGTATGTATGTATGTATGCATGCATGCATGTATGTATGTATGTATGTATGTATGTATGTATGTATGTATGTATGTATGTATGTATGTATGTATGTACGCATGTATGTATGTATGTATGTATGTATGTATGTATGTATGTATGTATGTATGTATGTATGTATGTATATATGTGTGTATGTATGTATGTATGTATGCATGCATGAATGCATGTATATATGTATGTATGTATAAATCGTTATTTCGTCCACATTTGGAATATGCTGTTTCCGTATGGTCACCGAATCTCATTAAAGACATTGACAGACTGGAAAAAGTACAACGGCGAGCCACAAAACTGATTCCAAATATAAAAAATAAATCATACGAAAATCGACTAAAGCACATGAATCTGTTTTCCCTAAAAAAGCGTAGACTCAGAGGTGACTTGATACAGGTCTTTAAGATTTTAAAGGGAATTGACAACATCAAAAGTGACAAATTTTTCACATTGAATGAGAATCAGACAAGAAACAATGGTCTCAAACTGTCCGGAAATAGATTCAATTTGGAAGTAGGTAGAAACAACTTTGCCAACCGTGTAGTTAATGAATGGAATAAACTTCCTGCACAGGTAGTGCAATGTAGTTCAGTTCGAAGCTTTAAGAATCATTTAGATAAATACCTAAGTAAGATGCTGTAATGATTATAATTTATCTTATATTATTTGTTTATTTGTTTTGTTATCATTTGTCTGTCTGATTTTCATTTAATATTAGTTATATGTCAATTTATTATTATTTACTATTTACCTTTTTGTTTATTATTTAACTATACCTATGCATTTATTTATGTATTTCATTTGTTATTTACATTATTATAGTTTTTATTTATTATTTTATAATTAATATGATTATTTTTCTCGCATCCGAACTACATATGGATCAAAAGGTCTCCTGTCGGCATGCTCCGCCTTTGTAATTCTTTGTAATTTTTTGTATGTATGTATGTATGTATGTATGTATGTATGTATGTATGTATGTATGTATGCATGTATGTTTGTATGTATGTATGTATGCATGCATCCATGTATGAATGTATGATTGCATGTATGTATGTATGTATGTATGTATGTATGTATGTATGTATGTATGTATGTATGTATGTATGTATGTATGTATGTATGTATGTATGTATGTATGTATGTATGTATGTTTATATGTATGTATGTATGTATGTGTGTATATATGTATGTATGTATGTATGTATGTATGTATGTATGTATGCATGCATGCATGCATGTATGTATGTATGTATATGTATGTATGTATGTATGTACGTATGTATGTATGCATGCATGTATGTATATATGTATGTATGTATGTATGTATGTATGTATGTATGTATGTATGTATGTATGTATGTATGTATGTATGTATGTATGTATGTATGTATGTATGTATGTATGTATTTATGTATGTATGTATTTATGTATGTATGTATGTATGTATGTATGTATGTATGTATGTATGTATGTATGTATGCATGCATGTATGTATGTATGTATGTATGTATGTATGTATGTATGTATGTATTGTACAGAAGAAAGTAAACGCTGGATTCGTCGATATAAGTTTATTCCAGCGTTTATTTTCTTTTATAATGGTTCCTGGACTCCAGGTCTTCACGAATATGGATGTACTAGCCAAATTACCCGCGCGTTGCTGCGGACAACTGATGATCATATTAATTTTGAGAGAATTTGTGGAGAAAAGTTACACGTATCAATATAACTCATTGGAAAAGGTAACACAAATAAAATGTGAAGAAAGTAAGAAAAAAAATGAATTTGAGGAGGGAGACGCCCTTTGGAAATAAAATATATTCGGCCGTAGGAGAAGAATATAACCCCTTCATTATGTTTGAACTGGAGAATATTACCGCCCGCGAAAATGTAAAACAAAAATAACCCATATTTAAACATTTGGTATAATTATACAATCATTTCCCTTTTACATACTTTCTTCTTACAAAGGTTATCATAGTTTGTGGCAACATTAATTTCACAAATATAAATAATACATATGAACACATATGGTTTGTTTAATCATAGTAATTTTTGTCACAAAATGCCAATCGTTTTAAGGGGACACTACAGTAGTGACGTGTTACCCCACCATACACCTTTAACCCATAACCTTAGCCAAAATAATATATATATGTATATATATATATGTATATATATATATATATATATATATATATATTTGGTGGGGAAATGAAATATAGTTATCCATGTACCTGGAGTGACAGGGTATCAGACTATATATGGTTATGGGGGTCTACCTCCCAAACCCTAGGAGGATTTCGTGAACAAATAAACAAACAAACAAACAGGCAGAAGCTACTACTTTATTATATTAGATATATACATATATATGCATACATATATATGTATATACATATATCTATATATATATATACATACATATATATATATATATATATATATATATATATATATACTAGCCAAATTACCCGCGCGTTGCTGCGAGCAAATGACCATTTTAATTTTGATAGAATTTGTGGAGAAAAGTTACACGTATCAATATAACTCAATGGAAAAGGTAACGCAAATAAAACGTTAAGAAAATAAGAAAAAAAAATCGAGGAGGGAGACGCCCATTGGAAATAAAATATATTCGGCCATAAGAGAAGAATATAAATCTTTCATTATCTTTGAATTGGAGTATATTACCGCCCGCGAAAAAGTAAAGTAAAAATAACCAATATCTAAACATTTGGTAGAATTATACAATCATTTTACATTTACATGTTTTCTTCTTATAAAGGCTATCATATTTTGTGGCACCATTAATTTCACAAACATAAATAATACTTGTGAACACATACAATGATTTATTTAATCATAGTAATTTTTGTCACATATTCCCAATCGTTTTAAGGGGACACTGCAGTAGTGGCGTGTTGCCCCATCATACCCCTTTAACCCTTAACCCTAGCCAAAATGATATTTTTGGGGAAATGAAATATAGTTATCCAAGTACATGGAGTGATAGGGTATCAGAATATATATGGTTATGGGGGCCTATCTCCCAAACCCTAGGAGGAGTTTGTGAAAAACAAAACAAAAAACAGACAGACATATAGACAGACAGGAGCTACTACTTTATTATAGTAGATGTATGTATGTATGTATGTATGTATGTATGTATGTATGTATGTATGTATGTATGTATGTATGTATGTATGTATGTATGTATGTATGTATGTATGTATGTATGTTTTTATGTATGTATGTATGTATATTATATATATATGCATGTATGCATTTATGTATGTATGTATGAATATGTGTATGTCTCTATGTATGTATGTATGTATGTATATGTGTGTACCTGTATGTATGTGTATGTACTATATGTATGTACGCATGCATGTATGTATGTATGTATGTATGTATGTACGAGTATGTATGTATGTATGCATGCATGTATGAATGAATGAATATATGTATGTATGTATGTATGTATGTATGCATGCATGTATGTATGTATGTATGTATGTATGTATGTATGTATGTATGTATGTATGTATGTACCGTATTTTACGGCTTGCAAGACGCACCCTAATATTTGAAAGAAATTTCTAAGAAAAATAAAAGTCATTCTCATACAAGAACACATTCACCATATACCCGAACACTGAACACAAAAACATAAGAATCAATGACGACACGTATTGGACGTATTATTTACATTACGAAATCACTTGTCCGATTTTGTTTGTATGGCGATGATACTAGTAGGTGATTCGTAAATATACTATACATTTTTCATTGTCCAATAGTGGTTTTATTTTCATAAAAAAAAAATCCATGTATATATATAAAACTCCACTGCCGAATCATTTTTTCGGTCGGCAGTGGTCCAAAGTGTCTTTCTTCTGTTCTTTTACAGTGTTCTTTGGCATATCGTACAACTTGTAGCTTGTATGCGATAGTATAACTAACCGTTTTGATGAACTAGCCATGGGTGATAATTTCCAGGACAAAAAAATCTTGTGACACGTGTGATAGCCTGGTGGTAACTGATAAAGGCACCTGGCATGTGCGTGCGTTCGTGTGTATGTGTGTGTGTGTGTGTGTGTGTTGCTATGAGACGAGGGAACGGCCCGTTTTCTCCACACGCCGAGTAGGCTCCAGGAAGGATTATGGTATTGGAAATATTTGTAACAGCTAAGTACTGAGTTTACATCATATAAAAGGTTGAATTAAATAGTACTTAAGCCAATATCATAGTACAATGACTCAATATACAAATCCAGGTCGCTATCGGTCAAGTGTCCAAGCCCACTTGAGCCTGGGTATTGCCTTACAATACAACATTCGTCTTGGAAAACGCATTAGCATTTTTCAGGGTATTTTTTAGGAAAAAAGGGGCGTCTTGTAAGCCGTAAAATACGGTATGTATGTACGTATGGGACGAGAGAAATACGACCCATTCTGACACTCTATAAGTCACTTGTCGTACATCTGCTTGAACATTCTTGTCAACTGTAGAACCAGTGGAAGGTGAGAGAAAACCAGCAATCAGAAACAGTGTAGCATTCGTTCACAAATAAAATATTTGCTGTTCAACACCTCAATTACTGAGAAAGATTACAAGTAGTGAAACTTTTTCACTAGAACGCTGCAGAGAATGGTACATGATCATTTATATTTACATGACGGGTCACATAAAAATAACCTCAATATCAGTTTTTATAACCATCAGCACCTAGGACGTCTCTGTCATATAGAACACACTCCAGAGACAATCAGAATTAAAACACTTATGTAAAGCACCTTTGCAATCCTTTACTACGCCCTACCGATACATCCGAAGGATCCAAATAATCGTGGCGCAGAAAAATTAAAGAAAGACCTGAATGAATTTCTCTGTCCATTAACGGACCGACCAAAGCTGCCTCATTACCACCTCCACGCCGAGAGCAATAGCATCATCGACCAGCTGTCACTGAGGAAGGCAGACGGATTCTACTAGTGGCGGCGCATCAGTGTGGCCACGGGTATCTACTGCCTGAACTATAATAAACAAGAATTCATGTATGTATGTATGTATGTATGTATGTATGTATGTATGTATGTATGTATGTATGTATGTATGTATGTATGTATGTATGTATGTATGTATGTATATTTGTATGTATGTATGTATGTATGTATGTATGTATGTATGTATGTATGTATGTATGTATGTATGTATGTATGTATGTATGTATGTATGTATGTATGTATGTATGTATGTATGTATGTATGCATACGTGTATGTATGTATGCATACGTGTATGTATGTATGTATGTATGTATGTATGTATGCATGTATGTATGCATGTATGTATGCATGTATGTATGTATGTATGTATGTACTTATGCATGTATGTATCCATGTATGTATGTATGTATGTATGTATGTATGTATGTATGTATGTATGTATGTATGTATGTATGTATGTATGTATGTATGTATGTATGTATGTATGTAAGTACTATCCTGGAAAGACCCTATTAATCAAGATCTATTTCAAGCAAGGATTTCCCCTCTCTCCCCCGTCTCCCCTTCTCCTTTCCCCCTTCTTTCCCCATTCCCCGTCTTCCTATCCCTATGTGATGAAAATCTCCCAATACTGAACGAGTGGAGTTATAGATTCTGTCAATGTGCTGAGTGGGCCATATGTGAGTGTAGTGTTTACAGCCTGGAACCGTTCTTCCCACTTGCGCTAATGGGGTGAGGTCTATTTTGTCTGGTCTGCCAGAGTGTCTGTTTTGTTTGGGCTTGGCCGGCTATTTCTTTGGTCTGAAATCCATATAGAGATAATTTTTTTGATGACTTTTTTTTTGGGGGGGGGGGTGGCATCTTTCGTATGTCTACGCTTTTTTTTTTTTTTTTTTTGCCATTTGGTTATGGAAGTGCAAAGTGATAGCTGATATGTTATTGTGATCATTGTCAGTATCGTTATCGTCATCGTCATTATCATCATCGTCATAATCGTCCTCGTCATTATCGTAATTATCGTTAGCGTCATTATCGTCACCGTTATTATCGTCATCCTCGTGATCGTCATCGTCATTGTCGTCATCGTTATTATCGTCATCATTATTGCCATCATCATTATCGTCATTTTCATTGTTGTCATCGCCATTATTTTTTTCGTTATCGTTTTCATTGTAGTCATCATCATCATCATCATCATCATCATCATCATCATCATCATCATCATCATCATCATCATCATCATCATCATCATCATCATCATCATCATCATCATCATCATCATCATCGTCATCATCATCATCGTCATCGTCATCGTCATCGTCGTCGTCGTCGTCGTCGTCGTCGTTGCCGTCGTCTAATCGCCGTTATCGTCATCGCCTTCATCATTATCGTTATCGTCGTCGTCGTGGTCGTCGTGGTCGTCGTGGTAATCGTCATCGTCATCGTCATCGTCATCGTCATCGTCATCGTCATCGTCATCGTCATCGTCATCGTCATCGTCATCGTCATCGACGTCGTCGTCATCGTCATTGTCATCATCATCGTCATCGTTGTCATTGTCGTCGTCGTCACCGTCCAGGTGTTGGTGGTCATGATCATCATCGTCGTCATCATCATCGTCACCACCTCCAATAACTCGTCTGCTGCTGCTCGCCGTGACCCTGGCTCCCTTTCCTTCTTGCTCTCGCCAGGCGATTCTCCTCACCTCCGCGGTGGTGCTCAACTTGCGGAGGAGTAAACGGAGGTTAGACACTTCAAGGAAATTGGTTTCCCGCTTTTCCAAGTTGGCTCGAGAGTTAAACACAAGCATAAGATCTCTTTATGTCTCTATCTCTATGTCTATTTCTCTTTGTCTGTCTCTCTCGAATTAGAGCAAAAAACAAATTAAAAATATTAAATTGCATACTCTACAAGGAAAGACTAAATCACACTGAAATATTTTAGGTGCAATATGTTAAATATCATACAAATAAAAAAATGTATATATACAATATTCAAAGTTGACTTTTTTCCCTCCAATATGTTTCTTGACTTCCATAAACCTGTCAGGTAGGACCTCGAACAAATTTACCCTCTCAGTCATTTTCCTTTTTTTTTTTTTATCTGTGGGGGGTAGGGGTAACGGTACATAAATATAACGAGTTCGTATGCCAGTGGTCTCTGGGTACGTTCAGAATATTATTTATCTTTTTATTTTCTTCCTCAATCATTTTGTTTTTAACGTAAATATTGAAAATTTGCATGTTGGTCTGTACGTTTGGTCTTAGATTCCTTTTGTTATTATTTGTTATTCATAATAACAACTTCTTATCCATTTTACTACTTGCAGACGCTCTTCTTGTATTCTTAAAACGAACCAAAGACTAAATACTTTGCTTTAGTAACTGGCATAAATAGATTTTGCTACTATTACTTAGAACTAAAGTATTATCAACAAACATGAATAATGTCAATACATGTTGCATACAAACCAAAGACTGAATACTTTTCTATAGTAACTGGCGTAAATTAGATTTTGCTAATATTACTTAGAACTATAGTATTATCAACACACATGAATAATGCCAATATGTATTGCATACAAACCAAATATTAGATACTTTTCTGTAGTAATTGGAGTAAATAGAATTTTGCTATTACTTAGAACAAGGTTGTTATCAACAAACATGAATAATGCCATGATATATTACATACAAACGTAAATTAGATTTTGCTGCTATTACTTAGAACTAGAGTAATTAACAACAGACTTGAATAATGTCAATATATATTGCATATAAACGAAAGACTGAATACTTTTATTATCATTAGTTATATGTCATTTGGGAATGGATGCTAAAAGGAGGTTATATGAAGGAGTGATTGTGCCGACAGCATTGTACGGTGCAGAAACATGAAACATAAGAGAGGAAGAGAAAAGGAGTTTGAATGTGTTTGAGATGAAATGTCTGAGAAGTATGATATGGGTTACTAGACTGGATAGAGTGAAAAATGAGGGGGTGAGGAGAACAGGGGTGGAAAGGGAGTTGGGAGATAGGGTTGATGAAAGAGTATTGGGATGGTTTGGACACATGGAAAGAATGAGTGAAGAAAGATTAGTAAAAGGATTACAAAGGATTACAAAGGTGGAGCATGCCGACAGGAGACCTATTGGTCCATATCTAGGTCGGATACGAAAAAAAAGCATAATAATAATAAAATAATAAATAAAAACTATAATAATGTAAATAACAAATAAAATATATAAATAAATGCATAGGTATAGTTAAATAATAAACAAACAGGTAAATAGTAAATAATAATAAATTGACATATAACTAATAATAAATGAAAATCAAACAGACAAATGATAACAAAACATAAACAAATAATATAAAATAAATTATAATCATTACAGCATCTTGCTTAGGTGTTTATCTAAATGATTCTTAAAGCTTCGAACTGAACTACATTGCACTACCTGTGCAGGAAGTTTATTCCATTCATTAACTACACGGTTGGCAAAGTTGTTTCTACCTACTTCCAAAATGAATCTATTTCCGGACAGTTTGAGACCATTGTTTCTTGTCTGATTCTCATTCAATGTGAAAATTTTGTCACTTTTGATGTTGTCAATTCCCTTTAGAATCTTAAAGACATGTATCAAGTCACCTCTGAATCTACGCTTTTTTAGGGAAAACAGATTCATATGTTTTAGTCGATTTTCGTATGATTTATTTTTTATATTTGGAATCAGTTTTGTGGCTCGCCGTTGTACTTTTTCCAGTCTGTCACTGTCTTTAATGAGATTCGGTGACCATACGGAAACAGCATAGGTGGAGGTAGTGAATATGAGGGGGCGTAAAAGGAGCATTACGAAAGAGAGGAATGTCTGTTGAGGAAGGACGGGAGAGGACAGAAGATAGGGGTGAATGGAGAAGAGTTGTGTATGGATGATGCTGTGATGCAAGAGGGGGTGGGGGATGGGGGGGGTGAGGGAGTATGTATGAGAAATAAATTGACGCAGCCCGAAGAGATTTCTCCCCGTCTTCTCCTTTTCTGCATGATGGGATCGAGAGGGGGGTCACCGAATTAATGAAGCGGCCTTGCTGTGGATGTGCTGTGTCTTGCGACACTGCTTCTGACCCAGGGCAGTGGAGAGGATACAGGGATGACCCGTCATCCAGGAAGTACATACATACATATACCAAGGCTCCTTTTCCCCCTTACCAGGGGGGCAGCCAAAAAGGACAAGGCACAAAAACACTCCCACCCACCCCATCCCCGAAAACACTCCACACCCTCCCTCCCATCTTAGCACCTCCTAGATGACGGGTCATCCCTGCACCCTGTCCACTGCCCTGGGTCAGAAGCAGTGTCGCAGGACACAGCACATCCACAGCAAGGCCGCTTCATTAAATCGGCGACCCCCCCCCCTCTCCGTCCCCCTGTATATAAAGGAGAGGACGGGGAGAAATCCCTTCGGGCTGCGTCAAAAATTTTTGCTCACACACACTACCTCACCCCCATTCCCCCGTCCAATCCACCTCATGCATCACAACATTTTCCATATACAACCATTCTCCATTCACCCCTGTCTTCTGTCCTCTCCCGTCCTTCCTCAACCGACATTCCCCTCTTCCCCAAAGCCCCCTTCACCCCATCCATCCATCTCATCCTAGGACGTCCCCTCATGTTCA